>NC_067476.1:490000-830500 GCF_947179515.1 Apodemus sylvaticus
GAACCAACTTTTAAAAACTGCCACGGCCAAAGCTTCACCAGGGGTGATAACCAGATACTTCACTGCAAAGAGAGAGAAACTACTATAAAGATATGCCTAGGAGACAATGCAAGAAAGAATTTAAACAAAATTTTCAGAACAAGTTCTAAATTCTAAAATTATCTCTACATACTGATCAATAGTTGGTTTGGCATATATGAAGAATAGGAACCACAACCATCCATGGCTTAAATCAGGAATAGACACTCCTCTTAGATTATTGGGTCTCCGTGCTGTCTCTCTAACTTTATATAACTGGTATTCTATGAAATTACCTCTAAGGGACAGTCTTTTCTCTTCACTTTAGTTAAGTTAGTAATGTTAAACAGCTTTACACTGGCCTTGAGTTACTAATATCTTGATTATTATCTATGACTAGCAATCTCCATTAGCCAAATTATATGTTTCCGGCTTACGAGTATGTTCTTAAGCTTTAGCATCCTTTTTACATGAAACCACTTGACAAATTACCATTTCTGAGACAATAAAAAGACAATATCAGCACCACAGATCTCTTTCTGACAAGAATGGATTAGAAGAATGATGGTAAAAGCATTAAATCTTATCTACAGTTATTTTAAGTAACAGAGCACAAGATAGCATCCCCTTCCATGAAAACAGGGTTTATAAGGCAAAAGCTAACAAGTTTTATCCAATTCTTCTAATCTCCCCATGATCATCACCAAGAGATGCGCATCTATTTGTTCCATACATGAGGGCTGCCACTGTTGCCTCGATACACAAAATGTAGCCTCCTTTACCGTATGCATCAATTTTGATTGCATGTAATTAACAAGGATGTAAATGTTATTGAGGAAGAAGATATAGTGGAATGAAGAAAGGAAATAAGGAGGGGGGGAGAGAGGAGACAGCTAAGAGGGGAATGTTCTCTGGGATGGGAGACTTGATAAAGTCCAAGCCATTGATTGGAGGATGAGAACAAAGAGGAAGAAAGACTGAATTCCTCCTTACATCTGCTTCTAAGCTGTCTACCGAACCCGTGGATTATAAAGACTAGTAAGTAATTCATGGAGCAATGTGAAAAGTTATTGTTATCTAAACATAAAAACACTAGTGATGATTTGGGGATGTAACTCAATGGAAGAAGGTTTGCCTACCACATGCTGAGGTTCTCACTTCAGCCCCCAGCACCAGAACAAGTCCCACTTGAGAAGATTTCTGAGGCCTACAAGTTTTGTTTCTGCCTAGAATGACATCTCTGCAATTCTTTCCTAGAATGAGAATAAACTCCGAAGATTCAACACACTCTAAAACACAGGTCGTAGCACGGGCAAACACTGGCCTGTAGCTACACATGGGACAGTCAGACAAAAAGCTTTCTGAGATCCACATCACTTTAATGTCATTGGTTTGTAAAACAGAAACTAATACATCGCATAGAACCTTGGCAAAAAGTAGATAGACCATACAGGTTATATAAGAAAAAAGGGTGTGTGTGTCTCCTATTTGATTTATGAAAGTTTCAACATCTATTTTCATAATTGTAGTTAAGACATATTTCTATATCAACTTTAAAATTTTTATATAAAAGCATAATAAATATAGACTAAGAAGGGATTATACTTATGGGAAATTTTCTTTTGTAAGGCCCATTACCCACCTTTTTTAAAACTGCAGTTTTGACTTCATAACAAATTATTTGACAAACAGCAGAACCCAGAATCCTATTAGAAAGGGTTACTTCAAACAGTCAGTTTAGGACTGGAGCTAGACCCTTGAGGGTACACACACACACACACACACAAATACATGTGTATGCCTGTGTGTGTATGTGAGAGAGAGGGGAGGGGGGTAAGGAGAAGAAGAGGGACAGAGAAAGACAAAGACAGAAAAAGAGACAAAGAGAGACAGAGACAAAGAGACAGAGGAGCAGAGAGGAGAGGAGAGGAAAAAAGAGGAGAGGAGAGGAGAGGAGAGGAGAGGAGAGGAGAGGAGAGGAGAGGAGAGGGGAGGGGAGGGGAGGGGAGGGGAGGGGAGGGGAGGGGAGGGGAGGGGAAGAGAGGGGAGGGGAAGAGAGGAGAGGAGCTTAATGCAGCATAAAACACATTATAAGGTCTGATTGCCAAGAGGCTCAGAGACATTTAGAACAACCTGCCTAGGTCCAGCAAGTTGGTGACTGGGACAAGAAATCAAATCTGCTTTTCCTGCCCCAAAACTCCGACAATAACGCATATGAATGTCCCCAAGCAAGGCCCCTACTTCTTCTTGCTCCCACCAGCCATACAGTGGGAAGGGCTTAGCTTTGCCACATGTCACAAGCCCATTCACAGACTGATTACCAAGTGACTTCAAGGAAACTAGATTTTGCTCCTGTCAGACGTTAAGTGTATCAGTTCTTCTGGTTGAGGTTTAAATGGCCTAGGTGTCAGCGCTCTTCCTTAGAACAAGTATATACTTCTATCCAAGCTTCTCATTACAGGGCTTACCTGTCAGGAAAGGTTGCTGACACTGAGATCTGAAACACACATAAGCCTCTGTTGCGCCTTCTTTACTGACCTTTAGAGTGGTCTCCAGTGTGTAATCCCTCAACAGATACAGTAGACCTGAAAACATTGATTATAAATTCCTTCTCATTAAAAAAAGGTTGCAACTACAAAACTCCAGAGGCATTAATACTGCTGGAGAACCCTGAGTGGAAACAGAAACATTCTCTGCTTTTGCCAGTGCCATGAACCTAAGCAGTTAAATGCCCCATACTATTACTGTAGCACGAGATTTTACTAGGTTACACTAATGTACATGTGGAAACCTTTCCTAAAACTCTACAAGTTTAGAAGTTTCTAGGACCCAAACCCAATGTGTTGTAGTAACTTCAATTATTATCCATATCCACAAAAAAGGATCATCAAAAAAAACCCTATAATCCCCACATGGATTCAAAAGACAAACAGCAGACCTGAAGCCCCCCAAGGTAGTTGTGATACAATTCTGTTTCATTGATAAAACAGCAGCTTACATCAGAGATGTATTATCTCACATTTCCTTATGTATATATGTGTATATCTGTAGTATCATAGAACCCTCAAAAATCAATGACACAGGTAGGGTGGGGGGATATTTTCATCATAGCTATTTATTGTCATAGAAGTCAAGGCCTGTTGCATAAGAATTTATGCAAGCTGGTACCGGAAAAAAAGGCGATATGTGAAGTCAAGGAGTTGAATCTTCTAAATCAAAACTCAGTTCTTTCTATTTTTCTTGGTATCGTGAAAGGATGTCCAAACAGCAGGGTATTATTTAGTCCTATAAGATATAGTTTATCTTTCCTAATTAATACTCAGATGGTCATGATCCTTGATAGTACTAATGAAGAGGTTTCTAGGCCCCTCCTTTGGAACAACAAAACACAAAGGTAGAGAAACTGACTGAAAAATCTCTCCAGCCTTTTTCCACCCCTGCCTACTGACCCATCTCAGTTAATGGCAGTACTTACAAAGCCATAATGCAAACATAAAGCCCACAAAACAAAGCAAGGTCAAAAACTTGATTTGCTCTCTTTATAAAAAGATCTGTGGAGTACTGAGTATCCCTGATACCTGCCCATTAGGACCTACTGTCACGCAACTCACCCAGGCATGCTTCTGAAGCAAACTTTCCCTGTTTTTATCCTTGGCAGGTAGAACAGCAAACTGGTAAAAGTAGCATTTACTCTTCCATTGTTTTGAGCCTTATAAAACCAAAAGATTCTAATCATCCAGCCCTTGGCTTAACAACCAATCTTAACAGGGGCTTCAGAGGGAGTGGCCCACAGGCCTACAGGCCCTGCTGTTTCCTGTAAAGGACAAGGTCTGAATACCTGGAGCCAGATCTGCTGCTGAAGGCTAGGCTTTACAAAGCAATGTGCATTAAGAAGGAGGGAACACCTCAGCCTCAGCATGTCAGCCCAGGGGTTCCCAGGAGGAGCCACCACCAGTGACAGGCCTAGTACAAAAGGAAGTTTACTGGGGGAAGGGATGGGGACCAGGAAAAGGGACAGAGGCAGTGAATAAAGGACAACAGAAAGACAGAAAGAGAGAGGAGGGAGGAAGAGAAGAAGAGGCCAGCTGGCAACAAGTGGAGGAGAGAGAGAATGAAGGAGAATAGGAGATGGAGAGAGAGTGAGAGAGAGAGAGAGAGAGAGAGAGAGAGAGAGAGAGAGAGAGAGAGAACGCACACACACACACACACACACACACACACACACACACACACACACACACGTAGCTGAGCAGTTCTTATACTCCATGTTGGCTCAAACCTAGGTAGCAGTCGGCTGGAGCCTGGCAGAATTGTCTGTAAGCTGACAGAAGGACCCTACAGGTCTACTTGAATGTTTTTGGAGCAATAATGTTTTAACTAAATAGAATAAATACAATTAATCAAGTGTTCATTGGAAAAATTATTGTAACCAAAAACCTACAAATACTAAGTGTTTGTGTGTGTGTGTGTGTGTCTGTGTATTAAAAAGGTAAAACACAAAACAAAACAGTAATTCAAAGGAAAAAGCTATCATAGAGCTTTCCTACCTACAGGTCCATGGGAGTGGATAATGCAAAGTGAAACCAGAACTCTGGGCTATCATACAAAGTCTCCCCCAAGTTTAAAGGCTCAAGGTTTTATCTCCTCAGTGTGGAAAGAACTCAGCCTTGTGCACACAAAGCAAGCCCTCTGCTGAGCTACACCCCAACTCCTCACACAGCTTTAAAACACTGTCAGGGCAAACTAAACCTACCTTCAGGCTGGTCCTCGACACTCTGTTCTGGGTTCCTGGCTTCAAAGGAAAACATCAGTGTGTGAGAGAACAGAGGCAGCAGACTACCCTCAAGAAAGCAAGAACTGGGTGCTGGTGGGGGTAGAGGCAGGAGCCTTTGATCCCAGCACTTTTGAGGCAGAGGGGGTCAGTCTGTGAGTTCAAGGCCAACCTGGTCTACAGAGTGAGGGTGAGCTAAGACTACACAGAGAAACCTGTCACTAAAAAACAAAAACAGAAATGTAAGAAGACAATGTCATTTCTTCTCAGGGTTCCTGGGAGTCGATGTATGGAGGCTCAGCAAATTTCCCACAATCACACCAGTGCAGGAGGGGAAAAAAAAACCAGTTCCCTAGCCAGCAGAGAGGGAAGCCTATCTACCTAAAGGAACACTAACTGAAGGATCTGTGGGCCTGATGGTTTCTTGAATCTTGAGAAGCCTTAACTGATGGGTGCAGCTTTCACACAGAAATCTCCTGTTCCTTAACAAGTACATATGCCTCTTTTCTTTGGAGAAGCATGTAAAAGAACTATACACAAGAATTCCATAAGAAGTTACAGGAGAGTTACAGCATGCATGGCTAAGACCACTATCTCTGCTGCCTCCAGAGCTCTGTTGAGTAGCTAAAAAGAAAGGAAGGGGCCAGCAGTTAAGTAAATTCACACTCGGCTATGCAATGGGCTGCAGATCCAGGATAGCCTTGTCTATGGCTTCCTGAGTCACACCTGCCTGGCAGACCAAACTCTGGGTAGCTGTGAGAGATGTGGGCTTGGAGCCTGGCAGGGACAGCACTAAGGTGTCTTCATTGCTCCATCTGAAAGAAAAGCTACATAAAACCAGGGAACACTACCCACCACAGCCCCATCTGTCTATTTTCAAAGACCTGGGATCTTCTGTATAAATGCAAGGGCCTCAGCCTGAGAGCTGGTCTTGCATCAAACAGAAAGCAAGGACAGCAGGCAGTTCCAAGCCCAGCTGTTTCCCAAGCTCCTGGTGCAGGTGTGAGATCACCCCCAGGAACCTCACCTGCCTGCAGTTTGTCACCTCAATGTCATTACCACAGACAGAGATGTGTTGGGGGTTTTGTTTTACTTCACACCAGGGGGAAGTCATTTTTGGAATTTTTCATCTTAAATAGTTTTTTTCTTAAATGTATGTGACACATATTCCTCATAGGACTTAATAAAATAGATATTTCTCATGACTGCAAAGAGAACTACAGCTGCACAGATTAAAACAAAATTTATTTATTTTTTTGTTAAAAAAATTCTGGTTGGAATCAAAATACAGGTTTAACCAAAATTTCTGGAAACTTTAAGAACTAATAAAAAATGAAATATTCTCAGGAAGTAGTTTTAATATACTATTAATTTATAGAACAAAGCTAGCCAAAGCTAACAAATATTGAGCAATATATCCTGGTATTTCTTTTTGTTACATAACAAAATATTATTTCAAAACAGATTTTTCAAAACCTATTCTTTCATGATTATCATCAGAAAAACAAGCTGAAAAATCATTATCCTCGGGTTCCTGAAACACTTAACTTGATAGGCAGGCATGGTGGTAAAGGCCTGTCACTCCAGCACTCAGGAGCTCAGGGTGGCAATGTCCCCAATTCCAAAGCCAGTCTGTGAGTCCCTGTCTCCAAGAATCCAGGAGAGACAAGCAAAATTTTTTCCTAACCTGACATGTCTCTAAAATGGGCTACAGGCTACAAAGGTTCTGATTGCTGCTACAACGTTCCCTCGTAAACACAAAGCAAGCCCGTTTCCTAGCAAGAGCTTTGGATGACTAGTCAGGAAATACTATTCTTGCATGTAACCTCAAGCACATGAAAACAGATACAGGTTCTTTCACTTGGTTATTCTGTTTTATGATTTAATTTTTTGACTTGTTTTATATATGAGTATATATATACTATGTAATTAAATATATGTATGAAAACTAAACACATTCCCTATCCATTAAATGTTCAGAAGAGGAAAGAAAAGTGATAGGAATGTGGTTTTCATCACATCCTCAGGTGACTTCCCAGATCTCCTTGTCACGGTGAGAGTGTTACAATGACAAGAAGGAACAAACCTTGGGGACCCTGTAACCTCCCCAGACATGGTGTTCTAAGAGGACTTGGCTTGGCTTGCCTCTCCTGATTAGGCACTATATCCTGGAAGCAGAGGAACGGTGACACGGACCACTGGACTGTGGACAATGTTTTCTAGTCCCAATTGCTCCAACTCCTCATTTACTATTTTGTGTGTTGCTCTGACACAGTAAGATGAAGGTAGCCATAACTCCAGACAAGAGCATTAAAAAATGTTTTGCCTTTTCTAATTAGGTAAAGAATGCAGAAAAGCATGCATTTACAACATATTTAATAGACCAGCGTATATGTGCACACATACACATGCTTGCTGTTGCTGTCTCTGTCTCTCTCAGTTCCAGGGGCCTGATATGTCTTTATTGGCATAGGTACATAGGAATGTTAAGATTTACATAAAAACATTTTCCTTCATGTAGTGATTAATAGTTCACAACTCAAATATCTGAAAATCTAGAAAAATCTTACTATTAAAAATTATTTTGACCTCCACCAAAACTAGTATTAGCTAATATAAACAATTATTCCTACACCTTCCAAGTTTGAAATTAGATATCCAGAAACACAAAGCAGTTCATATTTAAACTACCTCTGATGTTCCTTTTGTAGACTTCACACCGTGGGTTAACAGGTCACACTACAAAACAGCATTCCATAGATAACAGATACTGACCAGATGTTCAAATAAAAAAATAAAAATTGTTTGTGAATTTTTATTTGGATACAACTAAGAAAAGTTATTATTATGCCAATTAATCAAAGAATATGTTAGGGGGTGGAACCTTCACATTATAATGATTCTTCTGTTTCGAACTTACCAAGACAAATAAGCCACGTATATCCACTAGGATTGAGGACTTTTTGACTACTAGTTCTAAGGCACCCAAGTAGATAAGGCTAGTGACTATACCTTATGATCTCAAAGGACACCAACAGTACAGATGGTAATTTCTACTGAGTCTACACACACCCTACTCATCAAGTCTAACGACTCAGCATAAGGAATGAGCTGCCACAAGAAGCAATTATGGGGAAGATCTCAAAAACAAAAACAAAACAAACCCAACAAATACAAAAAGACTAACACATTCTGTTGTCTATCCACTCTCCAAGTTATGAGATGCTCAAACAAATCTTGTAAATTACCCTAGGAATGACAGTCCCAGTCAATGAGGCAGTGGAGGCATGGATACCGATACAGTCAGTACCAAAATCAGCTTTACACTGAAAAGCCCAAGATGCATACAAACCAACTCCCAGACTATACAATTGCCTCTTACAAATCCATCCCAGATAACTGATGCCTACGACAGAGAATATGTCAGTCGTGTTCAGCAAAGCCCTGGTGTCTGGCAATAGAAGTTGTCCCAGCTAAAAAACTATTTAGAATTAGCAAAAGGAAAACATGTAAGTTTTTCACGTGCTCTTTTCTAAAAGTTATTATCTTTCAATTAACTCCCTTCACTCATAATTTAGGATCTTCTGAATCAAAGAGATCCTTTTTAATCTCTATTTTAACAAGCTTTCATTTTCATTATTATAAATGGATGTCCGATTTTGATAACCAAATTCAGCTCCCTATACTAAGGAAAAAGTACTGATAGCAGTGGAGGCACAAGTCTCAGCCTCCAAAGTCGGAAAGATAAAGTCATGGATTTTGAGCACATGGCTCTGAAGTGAGACTACACTAGTCTTGCCTCACTTGAGGTCGGACTGCCCACTCCTTACACCCCACATTTGAATCATCTCACCATGCTAACATTCTTCCCTAATCCTCCAATCAGAATTGCTAAAGTCAGCAGCTATAGGAGAAAAAGGTAAAGGAGGGGGGACGAAGATCCTTAGCACCAGTAGTAATGTAACACAGAAATAACAACCTGTCAACACAATTCAACAGAGCATGATCTACTGTTATACAACAGGTAATAATGTGAGCCACAGATACAGGTTAAAATCTTCTAGCAGTACCTGCTGGATAATAGTGGCACACATCTTTAATCCCAGCACTCAGGAGGCAGAGACAGGTTCTGAGTTCAAGGCTAGCCTGGTCAACCCTGTTCCAGGCTGATCTACAGAGAAAGTTCCATGACAGCAAGGGCCACAGAGAGAAAAGCTATCTCAATAAAAAATTCCTAGTAGCATATCTTTAAAAAACTGTTTAGGGCTAGAGAGATGGCTAAGTGCTAAAGGCACTTGCCATACAGCATGAGGATCTGAGTCTGAAGTATGAGAATCCATATAAAAACTGGGCAGACAGCATCAATGTCTCTAATTCCTGTACTCCTATGGGGAGATGGGAAGCAAAGAAAGGAAAATTCTAGAAGCCCATGGGTCAGTAAATCTGGCATCCATAGTTGAAAACCAAGAGAGACCAAACAAGACACAAGATAAAATTTGATAACAAGGTTGCCCGCTGACCTCCATGTGTGCCCTGGCATCTGGCACCTATATTTACACATAAGAATTGGATGGACACATACAGATACATATATACACATCTCACATACACATGAAAAGTTTTAAAAGGCAATATTTTAATACATTCTATTTAACTTACTATATCTAAAATTTTATTCCCATGGAAAATCAATAAAAATGAGATTTATTATTATTTTTATCTCTAATCTTTAATGCATTGATACCTCAAAAGCATGTCAACTTGGACCAGCCACATTTCACTGCTGAAGAGTCAGATGTGGCTAACAGCTCCAGAATTACGTAATACAGCCTTAGTCTGCTGGGTGCTAGAATAAATGCATTAAATGTATTGATTTATTTCCTCTTCACAATAATTCTGTAAGGGAAATATTACTATATGTTGTTATTTTATAGATGAGAAACCAAAGCAAGGATACACAATAATATGGTAGATACTAGAATCAAAAATTAAAGCTTGGTCTTCTGACTACAACTATTATATTATTTATTAAATTACTACTATGTAAATGACTGTGTTCCTTGAAACAATCAGAAATATTTATCTTTCAACTTAATAAATGAAGACATAAGATATCAAGTCTTTACAAGGTAATCACAGGCCCTATGCTAACTAACCTATGTAGGTTAGTAAGAGCACATACATCCATTGCAAACTGACTAGATCCCTTGGCATAAAGAACCAACAAAATATAAAAAATAGTATGGAGATTTATAGAAAATACCAATCCATTAGTACCAAAGATTCCTCATGAAAAGAGATGACATTTAAAATGGACTTTTATGCAGAAGTGTAGCTAAGAAGTAGGGTCCTCACTAACTAACATACATGCAGGCCTGGGTTATGGCTCTCTGTCACAACAAAAGAAAAGACAAAAAGATTTTAGAAGCTTAGGATGAAGTCTTCCGAGGGCAGAGATGAGGATGCAGAGGAGAGAAGCATTGCGTTGTGCTGAAGGAATACATAAACCAAAAGTCATATGGCTAGTGGAGCAGATAGGACGGCAAACAGATGCAGTAGGAAAGCCATCTAAGGGCCACAACATCCTACACAATGCTTGAGGAAAATGGCAGCATTAACAAACCTGATGTTTAAATAAAAGCTGTCTAGCAACAATGGGCAAGACTAACAGCAGTAAATAGTTTACACAATGAAGGCCTGTGTAAGGGTATTGCTGCAGGAGGCCTGGATAGTAGATGTGAAAATCACAGCAGTCTGAATACTATAGCCATGTCAGGGATAAGCATTTCAACTCTTGGTGATGAGCGGTAACTGAATCGTTAACTTTGCTTGTAACATAATGCTCTGGTTAGCTGTAATATGTAGGTGGAGTTTTTAACCATCCCTTTTAACTTGAACTCCCAGTATCTCTGTGTATCCAGCATCAAGATTTGTACTATCAGCATTGTATCTGGCTCTTACTTTGAAAGACGTCTTTCTATCAACTGAATTGTTACTGATTCACAGATTTGATGGAGGGACACTTATCTTTTAAGTAAGACAGAATTATCCTACATCTCATGTATCAACTCAAAGACAGATCTGTGGAATCTTAGGTTCTTATTTCTAATATGATTGAGCAATATTCTGAAAGAATTAATGGGCATATCTAAAATGCATTAAAGGAAAAGGTAAAAATGTCCCTACTGTTTCCTTCCATCGTAGCTGTATTTGGTTTTTTCATGATTAATTAAAACACACTTAAACTTTAAGCAAATCTTTTCACTTTCCTTCCTCTTACTTACCCCAGTGCTGTAGAGCTGCATACAGTTTGCCCTGGGTTAACGCTGGAGTGTAGCCTAATCACTAGCCTGAGATAATGTTTTGGCCAGGTAAAGCAGAGCAGTTATCCCTTGTGATGGAGCAATACTTGAGACTGTCCCAGCAAGATCTCCTTGTATCCAGCACTGATTCTGATGAACACTTCAGACCCAATTTATGTTGGAAATCTTGAGTGTTTGCCATATTAGCACTGTCAGACTAGGACATGAACCTGAGTCAGGAGAGCTCAGATGTCCAGCCTGGCATGATGGCAGAGGCAGGATAACTCCATATCCAAGGCCAGACTGTCCTACACACTGAGTTCCAGGCAATCTGTGACTACATGGCCAGTAGGACTTTGCCTCAAAAACATAAAAGGATTTATGCATAAAACCCAACCATCACAGAATATACTATAGGAAAGGGCCAGTTTATTTACAGATTTGGCATTTTATACTTCAGAATGGATATTATCTTCACTAGCACATAACTCATGGCTCCTCTTAGAAAGCACAGTATTTTGGTTATTAAATAAACACTTATGGAATATTTGTCATATGCCATGTTTATGCTAGGTTTAGTGATTCAAATATAAATAAAACATGACTCCTACCCCAGGGGACACTCTTGATGGCTGAGACAGATACAAAGAAATACAAAAAGGCTATTGTACTGGCCTATGAGTACCACAGATGTGGCTGCCACATATAATTTCTTACAGAACACACATGAAGGAAAACTAGTAATTTTGCTAGTCTGTGGAGGTGAGTAACATAACTTAGCTCTTACATAAGTCCCTCCTTGTACAAATGACTAATACAGAAAGGCCAGTCAAATGTACAGTTTCTAACACAGTGGACTAAATCTGGATAATGTTCTTATGTAAGACACTACAAACTTAGGGATTCTTTCTCCTAAAGTCAAACGATAATTTTCCCAATGGCTTATACATAGAATATGTACCTAACTGCAACCTTATTTGTTTTCAATATTGCTGCACCTATCAGTACTTGTGCTAGTGAGTTACTGGGGACTCCATCTTCCAATGGTAAGTTTGAATTATGTTAAGTATTAATATAGTAAAGGCCACACTTTTTACTGGCCTTATTTCTATGTGATACTAAAATACCACCCAAAATGCAACTTGGTTTGAACAGTACCCTATATTAGAAATAAATTCCCTACATATAATATTAAGCTATAATTTTTAATAGCTACTTCATTAAATGACCACCTTTCTGAAGGGACTGATCAGGTCTGATTAGTGCTTATGGGTTCTAAGAGGATCCCATGTAGGCCAATTTTAAATATGCATATACCTTTATTTCTGGCAACAACTGTTTCACTTCTTTTTACATCTATCACTATATGTGTGTCTCTTAGAATCTAGCCTGTATTTCTCTCTCAGTGATATGAATGAGAATGTTTGGGAGATCCACCCGACTCTATAGCCCAGAAAAACATGACCGGTTGTGTGCAATTTGAATTGAAAAGGTTTTGCAAACTGCTTACTCAAAAATTGCGGTACATATACCTACACACATGCATGCAATCACAATCCCACCACCACTTATAAAAGTCATCAAAAAGTGCAGGAGTGTTCCCCAGACCTCCTTCCCAATATCTGCAGGTACAGTCTCAAAATTCTTGTCTCAAACAGCCATTACCAATCCATCAATATTGATGAAGAACTGAAGCCTGTTTTCCATCTTTAATTTAGTCTACCCTCAGATAAGGAGCATGAAAGCTATGACAAAGAAGTTACAAAGATCAAAAAGCTAGTTGATGACAGTCTCAGTTGGAAAAGCCCCAGATCTGTGCCTTCCAGTCCATACCACAGTGCCTACCTGGAATGCTTCTCATTTACCCTGACCTGTAGTGTTCCTTGATCTCTTCATGTCTGTAGTGACAATTTGGGGTTTCAGTTTCTTAAAAAAACACAGAGAGAGAGAAATATTATTTTTCATTTTAATACCAGGGGTGGAATATGGGTCAGACTGTCCAGAGCAGCGGACTGTGATTTACCTTGTGCTCTAGCAGGGGCATGATTTTGCCAGCTGCAGTTTCTGCAATTATGTGATGTTTGAAATGCTTTGGACTTTTCAGAGAGAATATAAACACTAGAGCCTTGAGAGGCAGGGATGAGGGTGGTTGTTTGCTGTTAGCCATGGGTTTGTAAGTAGCCATGTGCAAAGAAGACACAAGAAGAAGAAATTAGATATCCTGAAGGCAAAAATCAAACTTGGACCAAGGAACTTGATGCCCTAATCAGCAGGAAGTAGTCTAATGATAATGCTGCCCTTTCCCCTCTATTCCCTTTTTCTCTCCTATCTAGTATTAGGAGGCTGAAAGGCTGGAAGAAATAGGATGGGGAAGGGTGAAAGAGAAAAGAACCCACAAAGTGGCTAACTCCAACTACACATCTCCATAGTTTAACTCCTTACCAATTTCATTGTGATAGATACCTATGCACCCCAATTATTTTTCTTTTAGAGAATGTCAATGTCCCTGGCATTGAAAGGGAAGAAACTTACCATCATTTCACACCTAAGCAGGTAATGACTGCCCACTTAACCTAGCATTTCCCACTAAGCCATCAGCTATGACTCGGAAGCTTTCACAGTACTCTTTCTATTTTAAACAAAAACAGAAAAAAATGTGTTATAGTCAGAAGACTCAGGCAGAAGGATCAAAGAGTTCTTAGCTAGCTTGTGACACACACACACATACACACACAGTTTGTTTAATATCATGATGAAAAATAACTGTTGTGTCTGTATCTTTCCAGTTCATGCACTGAATAGAGCAGAACTCACCATACCTTGTCTGAACCTCAGAAAAGATGAAATTTGAAAATCCTTAAACAATGAATTTAGAAAATGTATCCAAAAAGATAAAATACTCCAAAGTAAAATGTTAATGAACAGACTTACATGCAAGATAAGTATTCCTTGCCAAGAGATGTATTTCCTACATTTATTTCTGTGAACCATTCCTTAATGCACATACTTCTAGAAAATTTGAAAGTGTTAGACTTCCTGTTTATTATTTTAACATATTAACCTATGCTGGTTGATTTGGGTTGTTTTGTTTTGTTTGTTTGTTTTTTAATTCTCATATATTGTGTGCCTGCTAAACTAGTACAAAATTTATTACTAAAACAAACTGGTATCACATCCGTCAGAATAACTCCTGTAAGTCTGATATTTCTGTACCCAGGATAAAGACAAGAAACTAATAGATCCTTATCTCTTGTATCAGGCAAATGCCATATTCATTTTCATGTACATTATCTCAAAATACTCAAGCATAAATACATTTTGCCTGTTTTATAGAAAGAAGAAATAATGATCAAAAAGCGAAAGATATCAAAGTCTGAGCAGGAGTTAAGGAGGGTGTAATGGGAGTGGGGAACATACCAGAATTAAATAGTATTGGTGATGCTGTACTTTAAGATGACCCAATTTATGGCGTGTGATTATATATGTATGATAACTAATTCGATTCATAATCCAAGTGAAGGACATTTAGGAAGTTTTGTACCATTTTCAACTTTCTTATGGGTGTAAACTCATTTCAAAATTAAAGTTAATTTTCTCAAGGCATAACAGTGTGGACATATAATATTAAAGTTGTAGGGTAAATTCTGTTATATTTTTTAAGCCACATGTAAAAACAGATAAAACAATGCCCTCAAGACTATCTTTCTTCAGTAGTAGAATTAATATTCAAATTCAGATCTTTGTTAGCTCCAAAGGTATCATTCCCTTTATTGTAAAGCCAAAAGTAACAGTACTGCGGTATCACTTAAAAACATAAATCTCTTCACTATTATACACATTTACATGACCCTTTCAGAATTAAAACTCTATTAAATAAATGTTTTAATGAAGATTTACACACACACACACACACACACACACACACAAACACACATGTACCCTGTCTTCATGCACATCAGAAGAGGGAATCATAGAATCCTATCCATGATTGTAAGCCCCCATGTGGTTACTGAGAACTGAACTTAATACCTCTAGAAGAGCAATCAGTGCTCTTAACATCTGTGCCATCTCTTCAACACAACCAAATGTGTTTTACTTAGAAACTCTAAAGTCTATGTACTATTCATCAATCTTTAACAACTGGTTTTCTGTATGCAAATAAGATGTCATTATTTTTAAAACGTGCAATATGTAAGAATATCCAAATGTAAGCAACTAAAGAAAAATTTATTTGTACAGAAACGTATTTCTTTAATTGCAAAATAAAAATGTTCAAATTAAAAAAAAAATTCTGTGCTACATTAAGTTCAGGACAAAAAATAACTGTGTGTATAAGCCAGTGATTCACAATCTGTGTGTCATAACCTCAAAGAAACCAGCCGAAAATAGAGATATTTACAAAGAGATACTGCTACAATTCATCACAATAGCAAAATTACAGTTATGAACTATCAAGTAAAATTATTTTGTGAGAAAATGTATTTTATGAGAAAATGTAACGGTCGCAGCATTAAGAAGGTTGAGAACCACTGGTGTAAGGGGAGATCCTAAACAATATAGCAGTTAGTTATTTATGAGTGAATGATTTAAAAACAAACGGCAAAAACAAACAAAATAAATGGCTTTGTCCTCCCCTGTCACAACTGCAGAGCTGGTGGCACCAAGAAACAACAGTGAACGTGTGAAAACTCTTCAGTGGTGGTAGGAGTTTTTAATCAAGAAGTTATTTCACTACTTTAAAAAAACATATACTTATGGGTTACCAACTTCTCACAATATCTTAAAATTGAAGTGTGAGTTTTTGTGCACTTACTAACATGCTAATTTACCAAGCATTGATATATAATATGATTGGCATTTACATAAGTCAGTATATCTGGGTTTGATTTGTTGGCTTATGACTAAATATTTTTAGTGTGCCAAGTCTATAAAGTGTTCATATGCCTTTACAAATCAGATTTACTCAAGAATGTTAGGAAGTGGAATTCAGAGTTCTACTTGTGAAGGAGCTTAAAGAAACAGAAACATTTCTTTTTAAGGGAAGGATTTGTTAGGTAGAATTCTGAGAGAAACTCTGATTTAACCAGTAAAATTTTTATTTCTTAATCAGCTAGCTGTCCAGTATTCCAAATTCACCACTGTACAAAGTCTTCTGTACTCTGTACAAGTCTGTGTCATTAGCCCAAGCAGCAGCAGGTCTCCCTAACTCAGTCACCTGTGACAAACAAAACATCCAACTCCCTGTGGAGGATGAAGCATGCCCAGTTCAGCACCCTACAGCCTTACCATCCCCAGCCCCTGGGATTTCAGTCTATTGACAAGGCTGCTCCTATTATTAGCCAAGCTGACACCTAGCTTTCGACAGAGCTGCTGGGGATCCCACAATTTGAAACTTAGCTTCCTCATGTAGTCTACCAGCTGTGAATTCTAATTTTCTCACCTAACTTAAAATCAAACATATCTACATTAATTTGATTAATACTACAAAGATGGCTAACAGAAATGGATTGGAAAAGTGTAAAGACCCTTTCTATTACTTTAATTTGGCCATCTAACTTTTTCTAATGTACAAATTATTATATATTATTAGGGAGAAATCCTTGGGAGTTCAATTTTCAAAACAGAAAAAGTATTTAGGAATACAAATTATTAGTCCTAAAAATCATTTAGGAATACACTGCAGGACATAGAATTTAAACCCAATGCCTCTGTACTATTGCTGACCTCAAGACCCAAACAAGCCTAACCTTTCAAATGTGATATGAAATTTAAAGACAGTTATGTTTAGGCAGTAATTTAAAGATTTTACTTCAGGATTTGGGGGAATGGCTCAGGTGGTTTATAAAGCACTTGTCTTGAAAGCTTGAAGACCTAAAACTGACAGGTCTGATGGATAACACACGCTGGTATCCCCAGTGTTGAGAGACAGAGACAAGAGAGCCTCTGGACCTTCCTGGCCAGCCAGCCTAGCTAACTGCTGTCTTCTGGTCTCTACATATGTACACATACACACATGCCCACATACATATGTGTGCACATGCACACACACACATATATAGACAGTTATTTTAACTACAGCAAAACAATGATAGGAAATAAAGATCATAAAACAAAACAGCATTAAATTTTAAGCAATTATCAGTAAGAGAATTGCACAATCCTTTTCTGTATGCAAGGCCCCAATGGCCTATTTATTAATGAGAAAAGTCATTGAATCTTTCACTTTAAAAATCTTTAATTGTCACAGATCCTGTGGTGTATTCCTTCCCAAGTGCTGACTGGAATCTCTTAAGTCCACAGAGTACAGTCACCACGCAGCACAGCACAATGCTAACCACCACAAACCATCACTGCATTAACTGCTCCCAGTCTTAAGACTTTAATTTCTACGGGACTATAGTTCAGAGACTTAGAAATGGTAAAGTTCTCTTTCAGCAGGCATAGACAAGGATCACATATTTTCATCAATGCTTGTGCACATAGCAAACATTTACTGCTCTAGTCACAAGCATGTCCAAGACAGAATTTCTAAATTGGTCTGTAAAAACTCTCCTTGGAGCATTTTCATAGAATATTTGTCAAATCATTGTCAACCATGAAGATTAAGTGACCAGCACTTCATCCAGTCTCTTCTACAAGTTGATCTTTGAAAAACTTGAAGGGAAAATAAATTCTGAAAAACTTCACTCTCATACTGAGCTGTCAATCCAGAGATGAAATAGCAAAGTCAGCTGACACAGTGTATAATTATCAGCAAAGGCAGATATGCATGTCAGCTCAACTAAAATTTTTTTCACTGCTTAGACTTTTCCTCGGACTCAGAAAGACGCTTGGTATGTATTCACTTATATGTGTATTAGCTGTTAAGTCAGTGATAACCAAGTTACAATCCGGGAGAACCACAGAGGATCAGTGCCTTCATCAGCCAGCATCAGAGAAGCTTCCTCCTGCAGCAGATGGGAACAGATAGAGATCTAACCAGACACTACACAGAGAGTGAGAGACACTGGGGCCCGAAATGGGATGTCTCCACCAAGCCCTCCATCAGCCCTAAATGGAATGTCCTCCCCTCTGGGTTCAGGGGACCTGAGGGAAGAAGATGTTAAAGAGCCTAAGAGCCAGAGAGGGGGAGGACACCAAGAAAACAGGGTCTTCTAAATCAGCTGAGTAAAGCTCATAGGAACTCACAGAGACAGAGCAGCATGCACACAGGGCTTTCTCAGGTCTGCAGCAGGTCCTCTGCGGATACGATATGGATTCTAGTTCAGTGATCCTAAGGGATTCCGGAAGGTATGGACAAGTGTGTCTGATTCTGTAGCCTTCTCTTGGATCTTCTCCTTCTGTTGTTTTGCCTTAGACAACTTGGATGCAATGATTTATCTTATTATATTTTATTATTATCTCTTAAAATACTATTCTTTTCAAAGGAGACTGAAAAGGAATGGAGCCACACCAGAAAGGATGTGGGGAGGAACAGAGAGGAGCAGGGGAGGGGAAACCCTGATCAGGATATATTATGCAAGAAAAATTAATTTTCAATAAAAGGAAAAAAACTTTCCCCTGGACATACACTATTTCTGCAAAACATAAAGTATATGGTATATTTTAAACAGGATCTGTGTACACTGTTAAGCTGCTATGTGGTAAAAACGTCATTCCTATAGCAGGTCCTCCAGATAAAGCTAAAAGTTAAAACACATGCTGTGGCAGGTCGACATCCAATTACTAGAAGTAAGCATGTCAGAGATATAATTAGTTACAACACTAGGTCAGGCATGCATGTTTCAACACACACAGCACAGAACAACGCTTTGGCACTGTATGACAGAGGACTTAAACCAAAGACTTAAAGAAAGGTTACAGAGTGTGTATATACTTTTTATTATTATTACCTAAAACTTGCCACACCAAATTATTTCTTTTAAGTTATAAGCATATTTGATTTGTATAAACATCTTTTTAAAGACTTCTCAGGAGAAATGAAAAAAAAGAGAGAGACCTACTCCCCTCTTTCTCTAAGCCTTCCACATTAAAGAAGTTTATGTAAGAAAATTTGTTTGATAGAAAAAGAACAGGACTGGTGGGGTTGTTCAACGGACAGAGGTGCCTGCCACCAAGGTTGACAAACTGAGTTTGATGCCTGAGACCCGCATGGTTGGAGGAAAGCATCCAATCCCATGCACATGCATGTGCACGCGTGCACACACACATTAAATATAAATAAAGGGAAAATATGTATCTTCCAAAGAAGTTGACCAAATGCACTTATAAATTCTGATAAAATCCTAAAATCTAATTACAGGCTTCTCAATCATGAATAAATCAAAATCTTGAAAATAAAACACATGAGGCAACACGACTTGATGTTGACAAAGTCTGTCTGAGAGATGTAAAGATACCTGCCCCTCAAACCAAAAGAACTATGTAAAAAAATTAAATGGAAGATGATTCTATCAAAAAAACTTAGTAGTAAATCACGACCAATTAGATTTTTATCCAATAATAAAATCATAACATTAAAAAGATGTTAAGACGCAGAACATGGAAGCATACATCTGTAAGTTCGTGCTGCTGAGGCAGCGGTAAGCCTCCCACAGGTGGCTGGCCAGGCAGGCTAGCTGGAAGGGTGAACTCAGGTTCAGTCAGAGCCCTCTCTCAACAACTGAAGCAATAGATGAGGCTATCAACATGGGCCTGTGGCTTCCATACCTGACTACAAACATTCTCAGATCACCTGCCACTCATAAATGATGCCTCTTTCCTGAGAATTTTAGCAAATGTGTTTGTTTTGTTGATAACATTAATACTAATACATAAATTCTAATCAAAAAAGTTCCAAAATGGCAAGGTGGAAACACACACAACACACACACATACATACACACACACACACACACACACACACACACACACACATCACAAAGCAGATTTCAAATGTGACAGCTTTAGACTTCCCAAAACCTGCAAATGAAATTCCATAGATGATGTTAGGTGCAGTGAAGAGGACGTAGGCTGAATGGATGCTAGACACATAAAGCTTGTAATTAAGTGCATTCTCGAGTATAATCACTCACCCTGGAACAAGATCAAACATTCGGAACTTATTCAATGTAAAGCAGCTAGACGTTATACTCCCACAGGAATACAACACATGACAATGAATGATGACCTAAATCCCATCTAGTAGGCCAAATGGCCCATGAAGTCAGTGCACATGGTCCCTCCACAGACACTGTTAATTACGCCCTCAGGTTTTGGTCCAGCAGAGCTTACCATCTTAAAATAAGGCCTGCAAAGAGCCCTCTCTTCCATCACAATACTATGTAAGAAGCCTGTTATGTAAGCTTTACAAAAGACTGAGATTTGGCCAAAAGAAAATGTATAGTAGGTTACAGCAAACAAGAAAAGAAAAGTACTAATGTTTACTTCCAACATGAGCAAGCACCTCAGAATTTTTACAGATCCAAAAGTTCCAATATTACAGATAAAGCTGGAGCAAAAGAAATGATTCAACTGCTACCCCACCCCAACCCTAAAAATCTACCCATTTTCTGGGAAGAATGTGACTCCCAAGTATGAATTCTGAACATTGTTTTTCTATTGTATAACAATAAAATAATTCTAAGATCTACAGATTCCACGCAAAATTAGTATTTTCTACTATTAAGAAAGGTAGTAGGATGAAGCAGAAGAAATTTTAACGGTGTAATTTAGCCAAAATCGCCCTAATTAATAAAAAATGCTTTTCTTTTTGAGGCAATGTCTCACTCTGGTCCAATCTGTCCCAGAACCCACTCTGGAGTCCAGAATGACTTCAAAATACTGATAATCCTCCTGACTCAGCTCCAGAATGCTCAGATTACAAAAACAAACCACCACATCCAACAATAATTATTTTCTTAATTGATACCCAAGAAGTCATAAAAATAAATGGGTTTATCAAAACATAATTTACAGGAGCTACAAAAGAACCAGATATACATGATATGTATGTATATGTATGCATAATAATAAGTTAACTTTAAAAATCAAGGGACTAGAGAAATGACTCAGGGTAAAGTGCTTGGTATGCAAACATGAGCACCTGAATTTAGGACCTCCATACCCACATAAAACATGGCAATACACATCTATAATCCAAATACTGAGAGGTGGAGGCAGAGATAGGCTGGTTTTTGCTGGTTAGCCTTTGTGAGTTCCAAGTTCAGCAAAAGACCCCATCTCCCAAAGAAAAGCAACAGAGGAAGACTGGATGCTACCTTCTGGTCTCCATATACACAGAACAGGCATGGATACCTACATGCATGCGCATGTAATCAAACACACACATACAGTCCACATACAGTCCACACAATAGAAACTGTTTAATAACTGCCTTTTATTTTGACATGAGTATCAGTATGAATGTCAGCCCCAGAAATACTTGAACAAATTTCTGCTTCCCCAGATTTTACCTTTCTAATGTCACGAGTATTTGTTTATGCACAACACACAGATTTGCTCAACCAAGAGAAAATATACAATGTAGGTTTATACATCAGCTTTTACTTTTGAGCCTAAAAGCTCTCTATAAAACTGTTTAATGTCACAGGGTACCCCTGCTATCTCACATTCTGCTTAAAACTTTTCGTAGCTATGTGTGGTCACATATGCCCACAATAGCAACTCTTGGGAGAGCGAAGCAGGACTGAGCTGGAAACCAGCCTCACATTCTCAGCAAGACTCTGTCCCTGTAGTCTCTTCAGAAGCTTTCACAGACAATGGAGAATAGTATTTTTACTCTGAATTCATAAAATCTATCTTAAAGGAGAACTATCAGTGGTTTGGCAAATGGAGTTGGTTATTTAAGTCTATAAAACAACAAGTTGGTCAACAGAAAGATGCTACAACAGGCATGTATGTTAATCTTTATCTGCATAAAACTTCACATCAATTCTTACACAGCTCTGTTTTCTTTTTTTCAAATGTATTTAAAGTTCTAAACATTGTAGGGGAAAGAAACCAACATCAATGCTGTCACTGCAGGATACTTCCAACATTACACGTGCTCAAATGTCTAACTCACCATTTATAACTATTTTTGGAGTCAACTTATTAATTGAATTCAAAAACTTAATTTTGACTTTTCTGATCAAAAATGGAATTATATTGTTCTATCACCAACCAGATGCATCATGTTATCCAATGATTCAGAAAGCCAAAACTTAGGTCACAGAAATCTTGATAGCATTACAAGAATTAGACATGGGTGTCTAAAACCAATTTCAAATGAATAGCTCTAAGGCAGGCATTTATAGCTATGGCACCATTACTACATGATCTTCCACGATAACTAATTTTTCAAGAATAGTGTATATTTCTGCTTATTTGTGCTTTTTGATTTTCCCTAGATATTTAGTAATACATTAATTACGTTAATAGATCATTCAGGTGTATAGATCTCACCAAATACCTAATTAAAGTTCTTCAAAGGTTATGTTTTTTGCTTTTTGAGACAGGATTTCATGTGCAGTCTGGTCTTGATCTCATGTGCACAGACTGGTCTTGAACTCATGATGTCCTTGTACTCCTGATCCTCCTTCCTCTACTTCCTGAATACTAGAAATATATTTTTTTGTTGTTGTTGGGGGGAGGGCATCAAACCCAGGATTTTTCACATGTTAGGTAAGCTCTCTACCACTGAGCTACTCAAGCCTATATTATACAATCTTATCTCACTTAAGAGGTTAAAGTCAGTGCATAAACATACTTCCAGACATTACATATCATCTATTCCTGTATCTTCAAAATTATAATTGTAATTGCAGAGCGTTACAACATTAAACTGTTTGTGTATTATATCCTAATAAAATTGTTTCTAGAAATTTCAATCATAGGAAAGATAAAATTAACTAAGTTTATTTAAAAGTCTAAGCTATTCAAAATTATGGGGAAAATAATAAAAAAGATCTCAGAAGATGGAAAGACCTCCCATGCTCATAGATTGGTAGGATTAATATAGTAAAAATGGCCATCTTGCCAAAAGCAATCTACAGATTCAATGCAATCCCCATCAAAATTCCAACTCAGTTTTTCATAGAGTTAGAAAGAGCAATTCTCAAATTCATTTGGAATAACAAAAAACTCAGGATGGCAAAAACTACTCTCAACAATAAAAGAACTTCTGGGGAAATCATGGTCCATGACCTCAAGCTATATTATAGAGCAATAGTGATAAAAAAAAACTGCATGGTATAGATAAAGAGACAAGCAAGAAGATGAATGGAATAGAATTGAAGACCCAAAAATGAACCCACACACCTATGGTCACTTATATTTGACAAAAGAGCTAAAACCATCCAGTGGGGGGGGGGGAAGACAGCATTTTTAACAAATGGCGCTGGTTCAACTGGAGGTTGAACAGCACGTAGAATACAAATTGATCCATTCTTATCTCCTTGTACAAAGCTCAAGTCCAAGTGGATCAAGGATCTACACATAAAACCAGACACACTGAAGCGTGTAGAGAAGAAAGTGGGGATGAATCTTGAACACATGGGCACAGGGGAAAAGTTCCTGAACAGAATACCAATGGATTATGCTCTAAGATCAAGAATTGACAAATGGAACCTTATGCAATTACAAAACTTCCATAGGGTAAAGGACACTGTCAATAGGACAAAGCAGAAACCAATAGATTGGGAAAAGATCTTTACCAATCTGACATCTAATAGAGGGCTAATATCCAATGTATGCAAAGAACTCAAGAAATTAGACTCCAAACAATCAAATAAACCTTTTAAAAATGGGGTACAAAGCTAAACAGAGCTCTCAACTGAGGAATATCAAACAGCCAAGAAGCACCTAAAAAAATGTTCAACATCCTTAATCATCAGGGAAATGCAAATCAAAACAACCCTGAGATTTCACCTCACACCAGTCAGAAGGGCTACAATCAAAAACTCAGGTGACAGCAGATGCTGGTGAGGATGTGGAGAAAGAGGAACATTCCTCTTTTGTTAGTGGGATTTCAAGCTGGTACAATCACTCTGGAAATCAGTTTGTCAGTTCCTTAGAAAACTAGACATAGTATTATCTGAGGATCACTCCAGCATATACCCAGAAGATGCTCCAACATGTAATAATGACACATCCTCCACTATGTTCATAGCAGCCTTATTTATGATAGCCAGAAACTGGAAAGAACCCAGATGTCCTTCAACAGAGGAATGGATACAGAGAATGTGGTACATTTATACAATGGCTATTAAAAACAAT
The DNA here is from genome assembly GCF_947179515.1 of Apodemus sylvaticus. Taxonomy (NCBI): domain Eukaryota; kingdom Metazoa; phylum Chordata; class Mammalia; order Rodentia; family Muridae; genus Apodemus; species Apodemus sylvaticus. The sequence goes on from NC_067476.1 coordinate 514,349, forward strand.
GAATTCATGAAATTCTTAGGCAAATGGATGGAACTAGAAAATATCATTGTGAGGTAACCCAATCACAAAAGAACACACATGGTATGCACTCACTGATAAGTGGATATTAGCCCAATAGTTTAGAATACCTAAGATATAGTTCACAGACTTCATGAAGCTGAAGAAGAAAGACTCAAGAGAGGGTGCTTCGTGATAGAATTCTTAAATGTTGCACTCAACAAACATAAGACTTGTGCATTGCACATGATGTATCTTAGGGCAAGATGGTGGCATCAAAAGCTGTGAGTGTCAGGGGGGGCAGGTCTACCTCATGAGACTTGCTCAATAAAATTCAGAGGACAGAAGAGGATGATGGGGAGGAGGGGTTGTTCCTGAGAAATAGGTGCTGGAAAAGATCATGTAGCTGGGGTTGGGTCTGGATAAGGATCAATCAATCAACTGATTCCAAGGCCTATAGCACCTAAGCACGGGGCTCTCTGAGCAGGCTAGATCTCAGCTCGTCAACACATCTTTCTACTAATATTTCCATCATTGCTCCACATCACCTCTGTAATTTCTTCATTCTCCCCTCCACCCACCTCCACTTAGTCTTCTATTTAGAACACAAATATCCAAATGTAAAATTTTAAATGTGAGAATTTTAAATTTTTAAACAAATAAAAATGTCTCACTTTAGAGCAAGTACTCTTAAAACTTGCACACTACTGAAAACTGAGACTAAAACTGTGCATAGGAAAGCGGTGAGCGCCTGTGGCACCACCGACTTCTGTCTCACGGGTGCTATCAAGTGGATGCTGAGGGTCTTCTTATCTTTATACCTTCTCTTCTCCTAACAAGTCTGTCTCCATAAAGTGTTCATGAAGGGACAAAGAGCTGAAAGCTCAAAATAAGTATCGCGAAAAATTCAGTGCTGGTGTCAAATGACAGAGATGGCTTTCACTTTTTCATCTCTTGTTCATCATAAAACAATGCATTGGAAGTCTGATATCACATAGTATGCAATACTATTATGAATCTTTACTAAATATCTAATATTGGCCCAAACTTAAGAGAAAAGAGAAGCAGAAAAGAAAAGAGGAACACACCAATACCAAAATCAGGAGATGGCTTTCTCCAGTACTTTGTAACTAGACCCAAGCCCTTTCTTTAAATGATATGGCTCCTTCGTCCTACAGGCCACAGTCTTTGCCTCTGGCCTGTCTCCATGGTCACCTACCCCACACTAACACAGTGCTGCACACAGGGAAGCAGCATGGAATACGCCCCAAGAAATGCCAAAGAGGAAAGTGAGCACTGCTATTCTCATAAAACCCGTCAAAAACTGGACCAGGCACAGCCCCTTCAGTAAGGTGCTCCCAGGAAACCTGCTTGAGAACATTGAAACATATAAAGATAAGGGATATGCTAAGCTATATGGAAAGGGGAGGCAGAAAAAAAGTAAGAGGGGTAAAAGCTGTTGGGGTTCTTTACCTAAGTGCTCAGCCTAGGAGAGGGGCCAGAGTTGCCCTGGAATCAATACAATTAGAAATCTCCCTATCTGAGAGGAAGTACTCAAGACTCCCATGTCCATCTGTAATGTCCTCTGATCATATTCCAAAGCACAAAGTAATGAGAAACATCCGGATAATTTGATACCGACCTAAATGAGGCTGCAAAGACACGTCAATTCTATCTACAGGGCACAGAGATGTTTGCCCTCATAGGATATATACTGTGTTGCACGTGTTCCCAAGCCTGTGCTTGTGCACACACACACACACACACACACACACACACACACACACACATGTGCATGCTACTCTTACCCCTCCCATCCACAGGTATGGATGCATCTTACTCCCACATAACCATATATAAGGGTGTGTGTGTGTGTGTGTGTGTGTGTGTGTGTGTGTGCATGTGTATGCACACATGTGTGCGTCTGTTACTCCCACCTCTCAGTCAATGGGAAAAAAAAGAAGGATAAGCTACTAAAGGAAAGGTTGCTTTGAAAAGAACATTGAAAAAAAATGATGTTTCTAGATGTAGCATAGAAGACAAAATACTTGTTTTCACTCTGTGGTTATTCTTTAATGGTATTTATCCTGTACTGCATTTTATACTGCTTAATTTTAGGGTTATTGCTTCTACTTCACACATAAGACCTTGAGCACCTAATTTTTTATATCATAAAACCTCAAAAGTTTGATAAATTTTACCTTCTAAAATAAAAAAGGAAATGTAGCTTGCAGTGGGTGTTCACACTGCAGTAACAGCACTGGCCAGACAATAAGGATCAGGAAACGAAACCAGCCTTGGCTACATAGCAACGTTGTAGCCAACCTGAGACACCACAACCCCTCACCCCACCCAACCCTGGCCCACCCAGCCCCCACCCCAATCCATCAAAACAAAACAAGACTAAAAATGTCTGAATGCTGAGTTCTACTTTGCAAAACAAAGCAATTTGAACGCACACACCTGGGCAGGATGTAGAACTTAACACATAAAAACCTCACAAAGTTTAAGAGCTTTTCTGTTTTAATCAATCAGTACAGGACTGTCTAAAGGCAGTGGTTTTCAATCTTCTAATGCTGTGACCTTTTAATATAGCACCTCTTATTGTGGTGACCCCCAACTATAAAATTATTTTCATTCCTATGTTATAAAAAATTTTGCTACTGTAAATTTGTATTTTTTTTATTCTTTCATACAATTATATCCCTAACTTGGTTTCCCTTCCCTCCTCTCCTCCAAGTCTCTCCCTGAACCTTCCTTCTCCCCTAGATCCATTCCTCCTCTACAGGCCTCCCAGGGATATTAACACAGCACAGTAAGTTGCAGAAAGACTAGTTACCTCCCTTCATTTTTAGGCTGGACAAGGCAACCGAGTAGAAGAAAAATGGTACCAAAAGCAGGTAAAAGAGTCAAAGACAATTTCCCACAAGAAGATCAACCTATACAAACCATAGCATACATGCATAGAGCCTAGGTCAGACCCCTGAAGGCTCCCTGATTGCCACTTCAGTCTCCCTGAGCACCTGATGAACCCTGGTTGTTGACTCTGGTTTTTCTTGTGTTCTTGACCACTCTTCTGGCTCCTATGACCCCCATCTTCCTCAGATTCCCCTGAATGCAGTCTAATATTTGGCTGTGGGCTTCTGCATCTGAGCCCATCAGTTGCTGGATGAAGACTTTCTGATGATGCTTATGCTAGGCTTTAGGTTCTGGTCTATGAGTATAGCAGAATCATTTCATTGACTGCTCATGTTTGGTTCTATCCTGGGACTCTGGACTATCCAGTCTCTGCTCTTGGTCCTCCAGGCAGTGTCAGGGGTGGGCTTCCTCTTCTTATAGCATGAGTCTAAAGATGGAGACTGATTGGCTGGCCACACCCACAAGTTCAGTGCCAACTTACAGGTAGGATAAATCATATACTGAAACTTTGTGGCTGGGTTGATGTCCCACTCCCACCACTGGAAGTTTTGCCTTGTTACAAAAGACAGCTCACTCAAGTTCTGTACCCCTAGGAGTCTTAGCCAGGGTCATCCTTGTAGGTTACTTAGAGTTTCTACTGTACTAGGTTTCTACCTCACCTTTGAAATGCCACCCAATTCCAGTTGTCTCTCCCAGTACCCTCCATCCTCCTTCCATCAGATCCTTCATGCTCCAGTCCATTTTTCCTTGTTATGAGCTATAATATACATACCACATATGCAGATTTCTGATATGCAACCCCTGTGAAAGCGCTGTTTGACTCCCCAAAGGGGTCGTGACCCTCAGGTTGAAAACCACCAGCCTAAGGTCTCATGTAAAACCCCCAGTGAGTTATTCTACATATAGCACACAGACATTCATCTGATGGCTCTTAAAATCTGAATAACGCAATGCTTGTCCCATGCCATACTGGGTTTAGTACAAAGCATGAAAAACAAAGATTTATGATACTGTCATATCAGTACTTCAGAAATATAATTTCATAATAGTACTAAAACATTTGGTGACCCACTCATTATTGATCTATGTCATAAATAAATATACCTGTATTTGTCCATCCGATCTCTATTTCTCTTTCTCTTACCGAACTCCCAGGCACTCTTCCCACCTCTATCTTCAGGGAGCTGGGATCACAGGAACATCTCCCAACTTCTCATGGACACTCTTGCCACACATTTGTACACACTCACACAAACTCTCTGTCATTGTGTCATTGTGTGGTTGCTCTTTGGGATCACAAGTGCTACTGTGATCAATGACCAATAAACAGCTCCAAGTCTTTCCTATAATTTTATTTTCCTTTGTTTCTCCAGACAAACAAGTTCAGTCTTGGCTGTCCTGGAACTTCCTCTCCTGACCAGGCTGGACTCAGACTCACAGAGAGCCACTGCCTCTGCCTCCAGAGCTCTGGGATTAAAGCATCAGGAGACTCATCCCCCCCAACAGTCCATTTAAGCCACTAAGGGGACACCAAAAAACAAGTGGCAATCACTGGCTACAACAAGGGTAGACTAGGGGTATGGATTTGCTGTCCCTTTCTTTAGAGTCAGGTAGCAACCACCTAAGAAATAAGGATGCATACCTCATCTTTTAAAGGCAGGAAGGCTGTTTAAGAAGTGCACTGAGTAATGAATTTAACTCATGCACTAGACACTATTGTAAGTAAACAGATGACATTTAAATTTGGCTTGAGACCTGGCAGAACTTATGAGATTAAAAACAATATCCACTGTTAATTTTATTTAGAGCTAATAGGCTCTGGAGTGAGACTGTTTCCAAAGAAATCTGATGTTTTATTCCAACCATTTTGAAAGAGAGGAAATCTTTAACTTTCCTACTATTTCTGGATGCAAACATGGCAGGTGTTGATAGAGTGCACTTCACTAATCTGCTAATTACAGAGTAAAAGAGATCAGAAGCCTTGGGGCAGGGAACTGAGGGCTTTCTTTGCATGATTTACATTCTAGTTAGTGACACTCTTTATGTCCTCGAATACGGTATCAATCCATAATTACAGGTGACTTTCTTAATCCAATATAGACATGACAAGACATACTAAGAACAGAAATGTAACATTGCTTGTACAATATAAACAAGTTATAAAATTTAATGTGGGCCAGTATAGAGTACTTATCTCTCATATGAGAGGCCTCAGTCCAATCCTCAGGAAAAGAGAAAAAGAAAAAGAAAAAAAAATAGATATATATATAAGCAAAGGTCATGTATCTGATAGATATAAATATTTTTTATCATACCAATTTTGTAAATGATTTTAAATTCTTTACAGAATATCCACAGGGAAGAAAGTTACAATCCTCAGATTATGTCATGAGGTATCACTTTAAATTGGCTAATTACTGTTTTCATGTGTAAACACTAGTGAGGGGAAAAACCCCACATTCTCTCCAAATATAAATGTGACCACTTGGCCACCTAATATAGCTGATGCCAAATAATAATGAAACTTTGTCTAAAGTAACTGGCACAAAGCCAAAAGCAGACAAAGCAATTATATAAAAATGGTTCATCAGAATACTAGAAAAGCCATTATTTAAATAGAAATGAATTTAGGTTTTATTAGAATGAATGAAAAGAAAATTAGACCTTTTTCTTTAACATATTCCTTTAAATTCAGATATGATCTAACATCGCTGCCTCTAAATTAAGTTAACTTTTTCCTGTTTGAAGGCTTCTCTAACTCGGTGGTGGGAGGCTTTGAAAAATACACCTGGTAGACTGGAGAGCGAGCTGTTTGCAAACACATCATGCCAGATTTGAACACAGTATTTACTTAAAACTTAACTGAGCCGGTTATTTTCAGTTTGGATATCATAAAACAATTTTCAGTTTTATCTCTGTTGGTGATGTTTTGTTCATGATGGAATGTCTAGAAGACAAATTTTCTCAATAATGTTTTTTCTTCCTTTCCTTTTGAGGTATTTATAAAACCAAAAACAATTATTTCTAGGTACTTAATTCCACCCTCCAGGGCATGAAGTGTGTCTGTTATCATACAGAACACCTAGATTGCTTATAAACTCAATGATAATTAAGGAACATCAAAGTAAACCCAAGCTGTTTCACAGGGAACCAGCACCTATCATCTTCTGGCTACTGAATGACATATTTCTTGTCCCCTGGAGTTCCACCAAGAACTGATTTTTTTCCCCTCCCCTAAACAATAGAATATTCTTTCTTAATGTAGCCTTTACTCTTTTAGGGATCAGATAAGTCTAAGCTTTAAATGTAAACCACTGAAGGCAAACAAAGCAAGGCCAGACACATGCAGCTACAGAAAACTTAAAAGCTCCTCCATGGCCAAGGCAAAAGAAGCAATGAGCAGAAGGAAAGATAACTCACAGAATGAGAGGAAAACATGTAAATTTCTGATATGACAGTAATATCCAAAATATATAAAGAACTCCTAAAACTCAAAAACTAGCAAAACCTATGTAATCCAATCTTAAAACGGACAAAATATCAAAAAGGGTCCTATGTCTACCTATCACACCCAACCCAAGAGAGCTGAGGCCAGAGGATAAATGGTAGCTACAGCTGGCTCAAGTCCATAACAGCTACTAGAGAGACTGAGGCAGAAGGATGGGAAATCCATGGGTCTAAAGCCAGTCTACGCAACTTCGTAAGACTTTGTCTTGAAATAAAACACAAAAGGAGCTGGACACACAGCTCCGTGGTAGAGTGATTATCTCAATGGCTGAGGTCCTAGATCTGATATCAGTACTGGTAGGTGGGAGGCTAAAAAGGAGCATCATTCCATCCCTAGATTTCAAGTCCAGTAGAGACAACAAAACCACAGAAGAGATATGTTACCTCACAGTTGTTATCACCATATTTATCATAAAATAACAGCAGATATTGGTGACAACATGGATACACAAAATCCAACACATAGACACTCTTGGAAGAGCATAAAATGGTACAAATGTTATTAACCCCACCCCCAAAAAGGCAATTTCTCAAACTACAAAAAGGCAGACTACCACATGGTATGATCTAGCAACCCTACGTCCTAGTGTTATCCAGAAGGACGGAAAGAAGGAGGGAAAGAAACGGAGGGGTAAAGTGAGACCATGTTTTGGGGTTTGGTTTTTGTTTGTCTGGTTGGTTGGTTTTGCTTTATTTTTGACAACATTCCAAAACTGAGAACAAGGAAAATATTATGTAAGTTGGACTTCATCAAAATTAAAATGATAGACAGTGTTAGGAATGTTTCTGAGGGCCACTGTTGCTCACTGTCACTAGTATTGAGTTAACATTTAACATGTAATAACATCTTGTCTGGAAAAAAAATTCTTAAACTTCTTTCAAAAAATTTTAAATTGTTTCAAAGGGCATCAAAAATATAAAAAGACAGCTCACTGAATGGGAGAAAGTATTTGCAAATCTTGAATCAGATAGAGGATTGTAACCACACCGTATCAACAGCTTTTTATACCTCAACTATAAAAAGACAATCTAGGGGAAGTGAATGCCTCAGCAGGTAAAGGTGTTTGCCACCAGGCTTGAAATCCTGAGTTCAACCCCTGAAACCCACATGGTAAAAGAGAGAGCCAACAGGCAACACGGGACACATAGTCCTAACTTTTACCACATATGTATTTTTTAAGACCACAAGAGGTTTTTTTGGTTTTTGGTTTTGGTTTGTTTTTCTGAAGACAACTCAAATGGACAAGAAGAAGGCCACATGATCCAACAATTCTTCTTAGAGGTATACATCCAAGAGAAATAAAAACATCTGACCCTCTCCCAAAGAAAGTTCTCAGCAGCATTATGCATAATAGTAAAAAATCCATAAATTGATGATGCTAAAAGAAACTGTGTATCCATATAATGGGGTATTATTAATGTACATTTTAAATGGTGATTACATGGTGGTATGTGAGGTATCTCACAATAAAGCAGTTAAAACTAAACCACTAGGATGTATATCACCAAGCAGTTGTGGGGAGGCAGCCATTGAGATTACCAAACTGGTTGTTTGGCTAATAGGAATGAGCAGGCAGTGCCACAAGGAGAAGGAAGCGCATGCACAGAAACGCCCGTAACTGAAGCCATTATAGTGTATGCTCACTTTAAACTCTGCTTTCCAAGGCAGACATCCCCAAACACTGAGTGGGTCAAGATTAGCCACCAGAACCAATGGCATTCATGGTGATTCCCTGCCTTCTCCTCAACAATGAGGCTGAGCTGGGTGGCTAATGAACCCCAGGGACCTGCCTGTCACTGACTTCCCAGCCCTGAGAACAGCAGTGAAAGGTGCCATGCTGGCTGGCCCATTATACTTGTTGGGGAGCAAGGTCAAGTCTTCATGCTCCTGTGGGAGGCGCTCTACCAACTGAGCTCTCTTCCAGCTCTGAGAGTTCATTATGATGTTTAAAATGAAATCTTTTCCACTCTACATATCCAAGTATTTGTCTTTATTATTATGTGAAAGTGACCTGTAAAATCATTCCTCTTCTCCTCCATATTACAGCAAGCATGAAAACACATGTATAAAAACCAGGTGATAGCCACACTGTGCTATGGCAGCCACAGCAAAGCAGGAGCACAAGGAGATTCACATGCTCCATTTTAAAACCAGATTTATAAAACATACAAATCCCTGTTAAAACATTTTTCACGATTTTGCAGTGTGTAAAAATTATGAGACGTAAGTAACATAATCATTCACATATCTTACAATAGCCATAAAAGCCACTATTACCCTGGCAGGTCAGGCCAAGCAAGTGAGTGCGAGCATTGCTAAACAAACTCTTCATCCTTGCTAAAGCCACCTTTCAAACATTTACAAAATATTTAAAATAGCCCTGAGGCTTAACTCTAAATTTAAAGTAAGGAAAACCGCTAGCTTCATCACCTACTTTGGACTCCCTTAATCTAGGAAATATTCCCAGGAACAACAAAAAATAGCTCCCTCTCCTCTCCCACCTCATCGCTGCGGTCCCCATGCGGGCCACGCCCGGGCCCCGTTCCCAGCCGCCGCTCGGGGCTCTGAACAGGCCGGCAAGTTGGGAAAGTTGCCATGGATCCGGCAGCTCCATGTATCCCAGGTCCCCGCGTCCCGCGCCCTCCCCGAGGGCACCGGGTCCCCAGAGTCCCCGACTGCCCGCCGCTCACCTAAGGCACGGGGAAGCCCTCGCTCCCGTCCGCCCGTCCGCCCGCAGCCGCCTCGAAAACTTGGGGCCAAGTTGAGGGGTGGGGGTGGATTTCGGGAGCGCCCGCCAGCTGCCCGCCTCCTCGCGCCATGGCGCTAGAGGAGAAGGCGGCCCGCTGCGGCCCCGGGGCGTCCCGCCTGGCTCTGTCCCTACCCAGTGCAGCTGCAAGCGGAGAGGAGAGTTGGTGGAAACTTCTTACCTTCTGGGCGTGCTGGTTGTCAAGTGCAGGCCCTGCCTCTTGGTCTCCTCTTAGCGGCCGCGCCTGGACCCGCCCCTCGGCCACCTCAGCTCTCTGCTCCGCCTACTCCCTCCCCGCCCGGCCGCTCCTGGCCGCACTCCCCGCCCGCGCCACTCCCCACCCGCCTGCGCGCTCAGAGGGACCCAGTAAGATGTCAGTAACAAGGGCTAATTCTAGATAGAAAAAAAAGTGTTGTTTAAAAAAAGTGTTTGAAAAGTGATGGGGGAAGAACAGAAAGTTATAGAAAATAGCAGTTACTTCTCAACCTGCTCTGAAGAATGAACATGGGAAAGTTAATAAAAAAACACAGGTTTCTGGGCACCTCTCCGCCCTTTTCAAAGAAAGAAATATAGATTTTCATGCCTCTTAAATTAATAAATGTAATTTTAGTTTTGAAAATGATTTATACAAACAGGCTTGAGTTATGCTACAGGAAAATTTGTGGGAATTGCAGAATCTTTCTGTACTGGATGGCTTTGAGTCATTTTGACACAAGTTAAAGTCATTGGAAAGGAGGGAACCTCAATTAAGAAGATGCCTCCATAAGATCTGGCTATAAAGCATTTTCCTAATTAGTGATCAGTGGGGGAAGGCCCAGTCCATTGTGGCTGGTACCCTTGCTGGGTTGGTGGTCCTGGGCTCTATAAGAAAGTAAGGTGAGCAAGTCATGGGGAGCAAGCCAGTAAGCAACATCCTCTATGGCATAGGATCTTCTGCCTCCAGCTCCCTGCCTTTGTGAGTCCCTGCCCTCATAGCTTTTGATGATTGTACTGTTAGATTGACTGAACTGTGAGCAAAACAAAGCCTTTCCTTCCTAAGTTGCTCTGACCATGGTGTTTCACCACAGCAATAGTAATCCTAACTCACCATATTTGAACATGTTTCAGAGTGACATTGTATAAGTCTTACTTTTGAAATTGTGTATTTTATCATGAACAGCTACAACCTAAGCAGACATAAGGCCTGGATCCCAGCCCCAGAACTGCCCAAACTGAAACAAACAACACAATGAACTAACTTAGTAACATGTAAAAAGAAAGAAATCTTATTTGTTTCTGGGTGAACGTGTGCTTATTTGCATGATTCTGTTCTAGGTTATCATACAAACTATCTCTTAGTAATTTCTTAAGTGAAAATAATGAAAACATTTTGAAGATGGTACATATATACATATATACATATATATGTACATATACACACATATACATACATACAAACATACATGTGTATACACACACACACAGGCACACACACACACACACACACACACACACTCACATTGATTTTCTGAGACTAGGTTTCTCTATGTAGCTCTAGCTGTCCTGGAACTCATTATGTAAACCAAGCTGGCCTCTAACTCACAGATATCTGCCTGCTTCTGCCTTCCAGTTGGTGGGATTAAAGGTATATGCCACCATCAACTGGCCTTGAAGATGGTATTTATTTTTGGTGGTAATTGGAAAGATAAAGAAGGTTTTGAGATAGAATGGAACATGATCAGATTTACTCTATTGAAAAATATGTAGGCAAAGCTTATAGGGCGGATTTAAGTGAAGAAGAACAGCATGTCAAAGTTAAAAAGACTATATCCATCACCAATTTCTAAGAATCAGACTAAATATTCATAATTTCTAAAAATATCTATATTACTAATAATTATAGATGATGATTTTCTTCAGTGGGTTTGAAAGCATACCAGGTTGAACAGGCTATTGTTACCACCTTTTAGAACATAGGTTATTATGTTTACATCACCAAGGAAGATGGGCCCAGGGTAATCATTACATTATGGACAATGTCTTAGCCCATCTGACTCAACACCACAGAAGACCACAATTGATTTATAAAAATCAGATATTAATTTCCTACAGTTGGGGATGCTGGGAATGTCAAGGCCATAAAATGTAGTGTATAATAACGACAGTCTTGTGGAGTCCCCATATGGTCGAAGAGACAGAAGAGCAAAGGAATAAAAGGAAGTACTGTCCTTACCTGGTGCTACTCCTATTCAGGAAGACTCTCTCCTCAGTACTTACTAACCTCGTAATGGCCCCCAAGGTCATTTCAATCTCTTAGCCACTGAGTTTTGCTTGTTTTTGTGTTTCTGTGATGGAGACTTCGACTCTTGTGTTTCCCTGGTTGGTCTCTAAAACCTAGGCTCAAATGGTCAGCCTCTACTAGATGGGATTCCGTGTGTGTGCATGTACTACTCAGAGCAAATATTAACACACTTAACGCATGAACTCCAGGGGTCACATTCAGACCATTTAGCAAGGAAACAAAGAGATTTAAGAAAATAGTTTTAGGGAAAGGCAGGCAATATACAAATGACCAATGAATGCATATATATCATTGGCCATAAGAGAAGTGTCAATAAACACACACACACACACACACACACACACACACACACACACACACACACACTGAGAGAGAGAGACAGAGAGAGAGAGACAGAGACAGAGAGAGACAGAGAGAGAGAGAGAGAGAGAGAGAGAGAGAGAGAGAGAGAGAGAGAGAGAGAGAGAGAGAGAATGTATTATAGCATATGCCAGACCTGAGGAAAATTGCCCAGTGAATAAACCAATAACACAAGAATGAATACTGAATGGTCTGCTTACATGAGGTACTTGGACTTACTAAACACTTATGGTGAATCCACTTTAGGAAACCATCTTGACAATTCTTCAAAAAGTTAAATACAAAGTTAATTTTTAGGTATATTCAAGATAATTAAGAACCTATGTCCACAAAAATTTACAAGGGAATATTTGTAAGACATGTTTCATAATATTCAAAAGGTCAAAATAACCTCAATATTCTTCAATTAGTAAATGCATTAAAGGTGTCCAAGTACAGAGTCTGAAGTTGTGTGTCACCATGCTTGGCTGAAATAAATCGTAAAAGACATTGAGGGAGGGACTTGAAGGGGTGAGTTCTACAGATATAAATCATATCTCATTTTAGAAATGGAAGAAAACTTACCCTTAGGTTAAAAAAAAGAAAATATGGAAATTTATACTTGCTGATTAAGAGTACATGCTTAGAAATCAGACTCCTTGAGTTCAGAGCCTCAGTTGAGGGCTTCATTATGGAAAGCATAATGAAGTGGTTTGCTATAGAAAATGTATTTAGTTTCTTTATGCTAGAGTTGATCTGAAACAAAGTAATAGCCGTATCTCCTTAATAGAGACCTTGTAAGAGCCAGTTTGTACGTCAAAGAAAACAGCTTTCTACCCCAAACATTAAGACCTCAGTAAATGGTGGCTAATGTTAAGAGTTTTAAAATTTATTTCAAAAGTATAGAACAATGTTGTCTGCATCATGAAGGACTAGGCTAAAAGGATCCATGACTTCTGAAACTAATGTTTGTTTACATCTCCACATGGGGATGAAAGCTTTCTTGGTGCAGAGTTGGTACTATTCCTTCTTGCTCTTCCTGACTTCTAGGAAGCAGAGGTTGCCCCGCAACAGGTGTTCCACGAGAGAAAACAACTAGACAGCCTCCTTCTGGTGTATATTCAAGTCCATGTTTGAATCTAGTTTGTGTTACTGTGTCATCAATGACTTTTCTGTGGACACAGAGGAATGAATATTCAGAATCCAGTTAGACATTATGGTGTTTTGGGAAAATGGCAGGAGTAGGTTCTCTTGTAGGTTCTATGACCACTCCAGTCATTGGTAGCTGGATAGGTTTACAGTATCAGGTATGAATTCCCTATTATTAAATGGGCCTAGAGTCCAATTAGATGCCTTTAGTTATCCTGTAGATGTAAGTTACATATTGTACTTTTGGGGGTATCTGATGCTTAATAATCTTAAAATGTAAAGTCATGTTGGCGCATCCATGTGTTCACAGCTAATGGGAGTGCTAAGTCAGGAACCCATTTTAAGTCCAGGACTTTGAGAGCAGTCTACACTGGCCCTTACCTTCAAAGTAAAGCCAATCTTAGGTGCCATATAATTATAGATGCAAGAAGTTTAGCATCTAGCAAATGTTACAGATGCTTTATTTGACTACCAAAAGTTCTAGGTCAGAGCTGGAGACTGGAGCTCTTAGAAACAAAACCAATACCAAAACCAAAGCAAACAAAAACAAAACAAACTAGGATCTTAGCCAATGTCAGTTCAACAGTGTTTAAAGACATTAGGATAAAAGAAATAATAATAGGTTGCACTGGTCATGGTGTCTCCGCATAGTAATAGAAAAGTAGCTAAGACAGAGCTGTGCCTGCTGCATTCCTGCCCCCCCCCACTCCGACACACACACACACACACACAGCCTCTCCTTTTGTCTCTCCAGGGGCAATGTGCTGCAGAATAAATGTGGTGAGGAAGAACACCTTCAGCCTTTGCACAAACTACACTCTGTACCAGCTAGGAGTGGGCCTGTGAATAAGTTCTCAATGATAATAATTCTCCCCAATCTGGGACACCTTGCAATTCTTTCACCTTGAGTGTTCAACTTTGGGAAGAGCATTGGAGACCTGGAAGCTGCCTTTGACCCCAGCAAGTATGGTTTTCTAATCTAATTATACTCTCGATATCCAAGTGTGAATGCCATTGAATTGTGTGGTACAGAGTTTAAGTCACTTACATCCCTACACCACCCTTGCTCTAGTTAATATTTGGCTGCATACAGCAGACTTTGCAGAACCAAAGAGTTGATATGACCTTCTTGCTAGATTAGTAAGAAGTTTTAAGACAAAACCAAAACAGCAATAACAACAAAACAAGCCTTCGGACAGGCATTCATCTTATTAAATAGGGAAACCTTCATCAGGTGACCCACGTGTATCAGAGATAGTTAATAAGGCCTGGAGGAACGTAACTGCTTGTACCAGGGACATGTGAGTTTTCAATGTCTGTCAAAAGACTGTTGAGTAGAGCTACAGTGCATTTGAGTCTTGTGCCCCTCAACACCAAGCCAGTGTCTAGCACATAACTGGCTCTCAACAACTGCTGGTTAAATTATTGACTGACCAAATAAAGACTCCATTGAAATAAATTCCTGGGATCTACTGAGGAACCTTTCAAATATTTTGTGGAAAATGAACATTTGAATATCTTGACGCTAAAGTGTTTTTGTAATGGTATAAATTAATAGAGAGAGTAGGACTAACCTTTGAGAGAAAAAGTTACAAGCAACTGTTGTAATAGACTATTGGTGTAATATTTTCCTTTAAAAGAGGCTTAAATTTTATTTTATGCTTGGGGTCTGTAAAGGAGCAGGAGAGGGCTCTTGTCTGTTTGCAGAAATAGGTTATTTAAAGCCAGGCATAGTGGTGCTTGGCTGTAATTTCCAGACGTGAGGGGAAGAGGCAGGAGGGTAGAGAGATCAAGGTCATTCTCAGCTACCTAGATGAAGGCTAGTCTGGTCTACATGATATTCTGCCTGAATTTGTTTTAAAGGATAAACTATTTAAAATTTAAAATAAGTTTTCACTAGATTGCCACTGGGTTGGGGAGGTACGCTTGTTTCCACTCAGATAGATACATGTAATGTGCATCAGCTGTGGTGACACTACCTAGCAGGGACAGCCAGGCTTCAGTCTCAGCACAAGTTAACAGGAGGGACCAGGGAGGACCAGGAGAAGTTCTGGGCTGTGCCTCTCTGGGTAGTTAAGATCAGTGAAGACACGAGACCCACCCACAAGATTTGCACAGCTAGTGCTGTAAGCAAGTCAAGCTCATACTCCGCCACTGTCTGTGAGACCTATTTGTTTTAAAGATTATATTTATTATATATAAGTACACTGTAGCTGTCTTCAGACACAGCAGAAGAGGGCATCTGATCTCATTATGGATGGTTGTGATCCACCATGTGGTTGCTGGGATTTGAACTCAGGACCTCCCAAAGAGCAGTCAATGTTCTTAACCACTGAGCCATTTCTCCAGCCCCTGTGAAACCTATTTATATCCTCCAAACATATCCTGTCCTCCACGGGTCTTGCTTCAGCTGACATCACGCTGCCAGTAAGCCCGAGTCTGCAGAAGTGGTAAGAAAATATGGCATGCCACCAGATGGTTTTTGGTGCATTTCTCTCCATGGAGTCCTGACAAATGCAGTTTAGCTATGCAATATAAGGCCGATCAATACATGTATGTTGTTAGCAAAGAATCGTTCATCACGTGTCCTTTCACATGCTTGCTTTAGCAGAACATCCTTTCACCTGTGTCTGCTTCAGTTAAATGTTCCTTTATGTGTTGCTCCAGCAAAACAACATCCAATGGACTTTCCAAAGAACCCTTGTTTCCACTCAGATAGATACATGGAATGTGCATCAGCATGTTTCACATCCTCTGTGGATCACTTATAATATGTAATACAATGTCAGTGTAATATAGAGCTATTATAGTATAATGTTTATGCAAACACCAAAGTCTGATGACAAAGGACATGTCAGCAACAATATAGCATTTCTTTCAAATAGTGTTGATTCATAATTGTGAAATGTAGATTTGGAATCTATGAATGCAAGATCCATGGAAAAGGAGTGGCATGTGCTTCTTTTGCCCGAGCATAGGGGACAAAGATGCTAAGGATGTGAGGGAGCAGGGAGCGTTTGATAAATCCCTATACTTTTTCCTATTCTAAAAACAATCTTTTTAGAAATACATTGCAGGGGCTAGAGAGATGGCTTGGAGGTTAAGAGGCTGCTCTTCTAGAGGTCCTGAGTTAAATTTCTAGTAATCACATGGTGTCTCACAAACATCTGTAATGGGATCTGTTTCCCTCTCCCAATGTGCATGAAGACAGAGTGTGTATATATATATAAATATATATAACTTATATATTTGTTTATATTATATATATTATATGAATATAAATAAATACATAAATTCCAAATGTGATTTACCTGCAATCCTATTATTCAGAAGACTAAAGCTGAAGAATGACAAATTCTAGGCCCAGACTAAGCTATAAACTGAGGTCTCTTCTCAAAGCACAAAATGACAAACTAGCCAGAATTTCCAGTTAAATTTGCACTTCAATTGGACAGACTAGGTCTTCCTATGAGTATATTGTAGACCTTGCTTGGAACATTGTTGTAGTTTAAATGTCAAATATTTTCCCCAGACTCCTGTGTTTGAGCATTTGGTCCCCTGCTGGTGTTGATGTTTTGGAACATGGTGGAACCTTTAAGAGGCGAAACCTTACCGGAAGAGTAGGTCATTGAGAAAGACTCACTTCCTTTCTACTCTCTACTTCCTAAATACAGATGTAATGTGACCAGCTACTTTATGCTCCAGCTACCAAGCCTTCCTTATAATAACGGACTGTATTCCGTTCAACTGTAAGCCAAGATAAACCCTTTCTTGTCCAGATGTTCTATGTAGCTTGTCCAGATGTTCTGTTAGAACAACAAGAAAAGTGACTAATACAAACATACTGTTACTAATATTATATTTATTGCTTATCTAAAATCCACATTAACAGAACATCCTGAATTTTATCTGGGAACCCTATTTCCACACAGACACAAATTTAACTTGTCTCTTTCAAAAAATAAAACAAACAAAATCTTTTAGGTTGGAGTCCTATTTTTCTTTTATTAAACTTAGGAGTTGGAAAATTGTCTGGTTTGTAGACCCAACTTAATATGCCTTTGAGAGTCATGGAATAATGCCCCTCAAATGCCTGAAATATAAATGTGTGTGCAGTATTTTTTATAGGTGCTAAGTACTAGCAGAGTGGGGGATGGGTAAAGATATTAAAAAACTGACCTTTCTCAAAAATTGTGTTTCATAATTTATGATTTATCATTGAGCTGCTGTCATGTTATGATGGGTTTTATTTTCTGGTGGAAAGGGTGTAAGTCTGAAGAGGAACTGGTTTAAACAATACTTGGGTGTCTGCCTCAGCCCTGCTGGCCAGAGCAGTGGCAAAAGGCCCCCAAGCACCTGTCCCAGGTACCACTATGATGGACCAATGTGTGATGGAGAGATGGGAGAGAAAGTGAAGTCGAGGGGTTCATTCACTGTGGAGAAAGATAGAACTGGAAACCCGATGGTGGTGAGGAACAGACAGATATGAGGAGACTCTGCAACCTCCGAGGCCATGGAGATGTCCTGACCAAGGCTGCCACGAAGAGGCACGTCTGGGCTTGTGGTCCTGCTGCAGCTGGGGTCTCTGTAAAAGTCTATGGTCCAAGTTACCACCAGAAGCCAATTAGATGTCCATGGTCCGGGCTGCCACCTGAGACCATGGTGATCTCCAGTCACTGTGCTGAGCTGGCCTTGCACCTCACCTGTGAAGAATGGGAGAGCTGGCACACACAGAGACACACAGACACACACAGACACACAAACCCACACAGACAGACAGACAGACAGACAGACACACACACACACACACACACACACACACACACAAGGGAGTGAGGAGTGGGAAAGGAAGAGAGAGAGAGAGAGAGAGCCAATAATACTAACCAGTTACTCTTAAGTGTGTGTTGGTGTTTTGTTCTGTGGTACTAATGATAGAGACCAGAGCCTAGTGTATGCTGGGTCAGCACTCTACCAAAAAGCTTTATCTCTAGCTTTAAATGACTTTAAAAGAATGGTCTCTGAATAAAGAAGACTCACGGAACTATTAAAAGTGAACTCCATTAATTGGATTAACATAAAGTCTTATCAATACAATCCAGAAAAACTCTTTCCAGTTTATCAAAAAAAACTTGAAGGAGTATATGAAAAAAGTCACTATTCTGAGTAATATTCTATAGGGCTTTATGAAGAATGTATTTGAATAAGCTGGCCCTGGTGGTACACACCTGTAATCTCGGCACTTCAGAGGCAGAAGCAAGGTCTGGGGGACAGGACACAGCAAATTCAAGGTCAGCCTCTTAGATTCAACAAGTTCATAAGGAATTCTTTGAGCAGATTAAACTGTGGCTTCACCTAACTTCAGATATTTCAGACATCACTGGAAAACCTCAAGGGGAAAACCTTTATAAGGTATACACAGATGACCAGACAAAAAAAAACATCTGAGCAGTTAAACCTCTCAAAAGTTACTTAGCCGTCCAACTGGTAAAGCCCCTACTTGGAGTTCATTTCAGATTGAGTCAGTTACTCTGAATTGTCCTTGTTTATGAAGGAACTAAGAATGTTGGCACCAGTGAAGCCTGATGATTCCCCCGTTAGTTTGCTTTTGTTTTGATTTTTTTGTGTTGTTTTGTTTTAGCGAGTGGGAAATAAACATCATCTTTCAAAAAAATGTATCAGCTAGTTTTTGTGAGAGGATATCATCAGGAGAAAGGAAGAATGGAAAACAATCAAATTGTTGCTTTAAAAGTAAAGTTAAATGTACCCTAAGAAAGGCACAGTAAGCAATAGTAGATACCACAGCGATTCCACTTGAATGAACTCTGGGCAAAGTGCAATAGAGAGACTTAGCCTGAGCTAAGTCACTAAGCGGGGAAGCCCAAGGCCTGTTTGAGGGAACAGAGCAGACAGTGTAGATGGACATCCTGGTGCCTATCACACACCTTTCCAGAGACTGGAGAGGGAAGAAACCAGAGCTAGAGGACTGGAATACACTCAGATGAAGTGGTGCGCGTGCGCGTGCGTGCGTGCGTGCGTGCGTGTGTGTGTGTGGTGTGTGCGTGTGCGTGTGCGTGTGCGTGTGTGTGTGTGTGTGTGTGTGTGTGTGTGTGTGTGTTGTGTGTGTGTGTGTGTGTGTATGCCCATGCACGCTCTGGGTTTAATCTCTACCACTGCAAATAAAACAAGAAGGAAGGGAGGCAAGACAATACCGTCATCTCTGAACACTTTTTAAAATGGAACATTCTAGTATTACATATGTGAATGCATACACACATAAAGATATTCATACAGATATAGAGGATATCTTTTAGATTTGTTTTCCCTCTTGGGTGGAAACTGCCATCCACAAAACTGTGTCCAGGTCTGCCCATGAGCTCTGTTACATCACTGCCACTGGGCCCTGGAAATACCTTCCATGTGCTTTTTGTTAAGTAATCCGTCAGAATATCAAGAGAGCTGAGTTACGATGCGGAGTGCTGGGTGCTGGCTCTTCAGCTCCATATGCCTCCCAGCTACAGTTTCATGAGTTTTAAGAGACTAATCCAGGCATTACATTATTGTCAGTGCCTCCCAAAATATTCCTTGCCAATTATTCTGCTTGTTTTCAAAGGGTCTCTTAGTACAGGTATTTCCTGTTTTATTTCAAAATTAATGATAAATGATAGGCTTTTGAAGGTTTAGAGAATGAAGTGTGTTCCAAGAAACTTTTTTTTTTTTTTTTTTTTTTTTTTGGATAGGCATTGACTAAAGAGTTCCAACAGTTTTCCTCCTCTCAAGTTGAAAAAGGTAATTATTTTTTTTCCATAGTCATACTTTCTTCAGGACTTAGAAATATATTTTGAGAAGTTCACTTGTAGAATATGCTTTTGAAATGAAAACATCAGATATTCTTTCACAGTCAGTAAAAGTCTCACTCTTTGATGTTTTTCTGGTGCTGAAGCATTATATTTTAATAGCTACCATCCAAAGTGCTTAATCGTTTTTATATGGGTGAGTTCTTCTAGTCTTCCTAACTGCCATGAAAACTTGAACATGGATGGGGAAAAAGGTTTGAACTAGTGGATACCCAGCATAGTAGGACCACTCAGTCTCTTCAGTGTCAACACCACAGGCAAAGGATCATCTTCCTTTGTTTTCCTTAAAAAAGTGCCTTAAGATGGTAGTGTTTTAAGAACTTATAAGACCAACCCCATAGCTGACTTCCCAGAGTTAGAGGTTATGGGAGCAAAGGCCTTTAAAGAACAGTTTTGACAAACACATGTACTTTGAATACAAAAATTAACTTCTGTTTTTTTTTTTTTCTTGCAGTAAATTAATCATAAGAAAGGCTCCTCCTTGCACATAATCCTAGTCTACTGTATCCCCGAGACAGACTCTCAACACTTTCTCTTCCATTGCCCTGTGGCCAGCTACTGCTTTCCCTGAGTTGAATCCGGGAATCATTCTGGCTGTGGGTGAGAGCGATGGGTTCTCTAACTGCAAACCTGGGCAGGGGACCAGAGAATCACACCTGGCGCTCTGTTCCTTCCAAAGTATATAAAAGCAGGTAGGGAATGCTGAACTCTGGCTCCTTAGCACAGCCAAAGCTGCCTGGCCTGGTGTGCCACACACGTTTGTTCTGATCCTGACAGATCAGAGTGACCCAGGGCTATATATACCTTAATCTACTGCAGAGCCTCTCCTCCTCGGGGCCCTTGCCATTGCCTACGAGACTGCAAAAACTAAATTAGAACTTGCACAAATGAAAACGGAAAGCCCTACAAGAGTGCTCTCTCTCTCTCTCTCTCTCTCTCTCTCTCTCTCTCTCTTCTTCTCCCTCTCCCAGTCTCTCCCTCTGTCTCTCTCTCTGTCTCTCTCCCTCTACCCTTCCCTCCCCCCTCTCTCTCCCTCTCTCTGTCTCTCTCTGTCTCTCTCTCCCCCTCCCTCCCTCCCTCTCTCTCTCTGTCTCTCTCTCTCTCTCCATCCATGCCAATACACACATACTCATAATCTAAAATTAAACTTCTCAAGAAATTAAGAGACCATGATTTTCATAATTGTAATCCTGTGTTCCTTTGGGCAAAAGTCAGAAATGTTAACATGCCGACGATAATGATGTCCTTGCATATATTGAAGATATTAAAATGCTTGGTCACAACCACCTATGGGTTGGTAGTTAGGTTTCCTTGTGGAGAAATAGAAGTAAAATTAATAACGATTAAAAAGACATTCGAGTGCTACTCTTGCCTCCGGCTGGTTTACTTTGGACATCACAAATCCTTTCTTTCTTCTTTTTTTTTTTCAGGATCTAATATTTGGGAGTATGCTTGAGAAAACAGCGCTTCAGGAAAAGCTAAGAATGACCTCTTTTTGGCTGACTCATTCTGACTTTAAAGTAATACATCTTTAAAGAACATGGAAAAAGTTCAAAGTCTGCTTTTATTTTTCCCCCTGTTTCTTAGACAGAAAAAAATTAATGCTGTAAGCCATACATTTCTTTAATCCTTGCATTTATTCCATCAAGACAAGCATGGCATCCTTTGTTATGATAAAAAACACAATAGATAACATCAGTCTTTTCTTTTTTCTGTGGAGCTGAAGCGTTGAGCCCAGGGCCTCACAATCGCAATGCAGCCGCTGAACTCTTTCCGAGGCTCCCTGCTCTTCCCTTGTGGTGGGCTTGAAGTGTCTGCAGCTGCCCAAGCTGCCCAGTAGAGTTTTGGTTTTGTGAGGCTCCACTCGCTTGGTGTTATAGCACCTAGATAGCAAGGCCAATATAGACTGTAGTGGTAAAGAGAAGTGGGTCTTGCGAAGGACACAGGCTTGGAGTGAACCATATGCAAGATGTTTAATATCTCAAGTCCTTCCCCTGTAAGGTAGCAACTGTGCCTGCCTTACATACTTCTTTATTACTCAAGGAGCTACGCCTATAAAACAACTCCCATTGTTCTTTGCACATAGTAAGGACTCCAGCACTTTCCACAGATACCCTGTTATAATTAGCAGGTTGATGCTCTCTATTCTCTGACCACTCTTTTTTGAGTGTTTGGTTGGTTGGTTGTTAATGTTGTTTTGATCTTGAGATAGCCTTGCAGTGTAAGCTGGACTTGAACTTGAGATTCTTCTGCTCTGTCTTCCCTGTGCTAGGATAACAACTGTGTGCTACCATACCCCACTTCAAGTCACTTTCCCAGTGCAATTTTCTCCAAGTTATATTTTCTCAGCTCCTGCTGTCGATTTCACTGCTGGATGACCTCTGAGCTGACTGATAGGGCTACCCTCCTACTTTCCGGGTTGCTCAGGTTTGAGCCTAGGAAGATTCCATTTGCATTTACCACCCACTTGTGACCTTGGGCTCCTCATCCCATGCTTCTGTTTCTCTGTTATCCAGTTGTCTCTTCAAGACAACTAGATAGCTCTTGAATCAGAACACTTGATCATTCTCCACATTAGCTGAACAGCAGGAATATTGGAAAAACCCTAAAGCTATTAGACTCATGCTGACTTGAATTCTGAAGCAAATCAAGGATGCAGGGGGATGGATCTACATTTAGTTCATCTAAATCCTCTCCAACCATCAACCAAGGGGCACACATGGTTCCAGCCAAAAATGTGGCAGAGGAAGGCCTTATTGGGCATCAGTCGGAGGAATGGTCCTTGGTCAGGTAAAGGCTCAACAGAGGCCCAAACAAAGGGAAACTGAGGGGGGGGAGGAAGGAGTGTGTTGGGTGGAGAGGCATATACTTGGAGGCAGGGGGAAGGAGGAAGGGGAGGGGTTTGGGGTCTTAGGGGAGGGGGGATATTGGGAAAGGTTTTACCATTGGCAATGTAAATGACGATATTCAATGAAAAAATAAATTAAAAATAATTTCCCTTCATTTCACCTTGTATGTCTCAGGTGGATCTCATTTTCTTCTAAGTCTTCATAGTAATTTCATTCTTCTAACTCTCAACTTTTCTCTGGAGTTTTCAGAATCTTGTATCTGAGCTCTTGGGCCAGAGATATAGCTCAGCTGATGAAGGGCCTGCTTTCAAAGCACAAGAACCTGAGTTTGTATCATTAACATCAATGGAAAACCAGGCAGTGGTCCATGCCTGTCACCCCAGCAGTGTGTGGATGCTAGGTGATTGCAGGGAGACAGATTTTTGGCCAGCAAGCCTAGTCAATCTGTGAACTCTGGGCTCAATGTAATCTTGACTGACAAAATAAGGTGAAAAATAATCAAGGAAAAAAACAAATAAACACACACACACATACATCCTCATAGGCACACAGACACACAAACATGTGCATAAACCATACACACATACAGGCACATACACATACATGAAAACACACACACAAACATGCCAATATACCCCACTCGCACATGTCCCTTCCCCCACAGCATTTGGCTGGACTTCTTAGCCCATCCAATTCAAGCCCTGACATTCCTGGCCGGCAGCCCCCACCCTTCCGCTGGTGTTACCCAGCCTATTCAAGCTGCGACATTCAGGCCGGCAGCCTCCACCCATCCCCCGCCCAGACCAGCAGAAAACCTGCCTGACTGGAAGCAGGCAACCCGCTGAGAAGAAGATCCAAGGAATTCCCTGCCATTTGGGGGTCAGGGTGGTTTTCTAAAGACTGTATATATTGACTAAATAATAGTAAAGTCAGTCTCTATCGGCTAGACACACACAGACACTCTCATATGCACACGCATATGCACATACACCCCCATACAGAAACATGCACACACACACACACAATTAGTTTCTAATTGTAGCTTATGTGCTTCACCCTCTTCCATCTCCTAATTCAGAAGGAACTACCATTTTCAATCACCCTGAGAAGCCCCAATCCTCCCTCCTAACCTTTGGAAGACCTTTCCTTCGTGAACTCTACTCTGTATGGCCCCATTTTCTTCTGCCTTGACATTCTAGTTGGTCTTGGCTGTCATGGCAATGTCTTCTCCTGGTTCACTTCCAGATGCTTTCAAACTCTAGACGGTTGTCTGGCTGGGCTCAAGCCCTGCCTGACCTTTCCCCCTCTTGGCAGGACCAGCCCCCAGGGTGTGGTGACAGAGTGCTGCCAGTAAGGCTTGCCAGGGTTGCCATACAATTGCATATTTAAGTCCCAGGTCTGCAGTAGTCTGTGGAAATTGCTCTGGTCTCTAGATATAGGCTGGACTCAGACAGACATCAAGGTTGGCTCAGTGGGACTGAGATATAGCTCTCCTTAGCTTGGATAATGGTGTTCAGATGCAACCTGGTAGAAGGGCCAGTGTGAGGGGCCTAGAAGAGGGAGGGGATGAGACAAGCTGGCAATAGGGGGAAATGTTTTTATGTTTGATGGAGTACCATCTCCGTGAGTCCTACTCCACATGTCCAGCTCTGTCCTCAGTTGATTAAAACTAGAGTGAGTTGCCTTCTGGATACCTCTCCTCTCTTCTTCCACATGGCTTGTTTAAAAAAAAAATCTTCCCTGTCTTCCTTACTACTACATTTCCTTAAAGCCTGTCTCCTGCTCCATACTTTATTAGGCTTGTTTGTAATTTTCCTTGTTGCCTAGGTTTGAAACTATGGTCTTAGGTTGGGTTTCTGCTCCACACTAATTTGAGCAAAGCCTTTTATTGCCTCCTTCCTTCTTTTGCATTGATTATATGGACTACTACGACATAAGAAATCAATAATGCAAAACACATATAAAGTACTGTGTACAAAGACACATGAAAATGAAACTTGTTCAAGGTAATACTCTACTAAAAACCTTCAATGGATTTCCAATACTTAAGAAACTTGTATCTGGCTGAAGATGTGGCTCAGCAGTTAAAAGCACCGACTGCTCTTCCAGAGGTCCTGAGTTCAATTCCCAGCAACCACATGGTGGCTCACAACCATCTGTAATGTGATCTGATTCCCTCCTATGGTGTGTCTCAAGACAGCTACAGTGTACTCACATACCTGAAATAAATAAAACAAGTCTTTAAAAAAAAAAAGAAAGAAATTTGCATTAGCCACCATACCATAAGGATACTTTCTCAGCTCTGTTCATTGTAGCTTTATTTGTAGAGGCCAGGAACTGGAAACAACCAAGATATCACTCACCTGAAGAATGATTAATGAAAATGTGTTCTACACAATGGAAGACTAATCAGCTATTAAAACAAAGACCTCATGAAATTTGAAGGCAAATAGATGGAACTTGAGAATGCCATCCTGAGTGAGGTAACCTAGTACCCCCAAAAACATGTATAACAGGAGCCTAGCATTATTGCCTCCTGAGAGGCTTCATCCAGCAATGCATAGAAACAGATGCAGAGACCCACAGCCAAACATCAGGAGGAGCTTGGGGAGTCTTGTGAAAGAGTTAGAGATAAAAGTGAGCAAGCCAGAGGGGTGAAGGACACCACAAGAAGACCTACAGAGTCAACTAACCTGGACCCAGAGGAGCTCACAGAGAGTGAACTACCAACCAAAGAGCATGCAGGGCTGAATCTAGGACCCCCAACATACTTGTAACAGATGTGCAACTTGGTTTTCATGTATGTCCCCTAAGGACTGGAGTGGCAGCTGTCTTTGACTCAGATGCCTGCCATTGGATTCCCTTCCCCTAACTGGACTACAAAGTTGGGCCTTAGTGGGTGAGGATGCATTTAATCCTACTGTGACTGGATGTCCCAGGGTGTGGTGTCACCAAAAATGGGCTTCCCCTTCTCTGAGGGGAAGGGAAGGAGATAAATGAGAGAGGGATTTGTAGAGGTGGAACTGGGAGGAGAGTGGGGTGCAATTGAATGTAAAGTGAAGGAAGGAAGAATGGAAGAAAGAAAGAAAGAAAGAAAGAAAGAAACAAACAAACAAACAAACAAACAAACAAACAGACAGACAAAGCTGAATCAGGGCTGGCACTGTAGCCAAGTAGAGCACTTGTCTGGCCCAGATGTGTTCTTATAATCAATTCC
Source organism: Apodemus sylvaticus (assembly GCF_947179515.1). Lineage (NCBI taxonomy): Eukaryota > Metazoa > Chordata > Mammalia > Rodentia > Muridae > Apodemus > Apodemus sylvaticus. Next base: position 540,208 of record NC_067476.1, read on the forward strand.
CTATATATAGAAAAACCAGAGCATTCAAGCATATGTTAAAAACCCATTGCAATCCATGTCTTGGTCACATTTCTGCTATCCCCTCTCTGTTCCTGTGGCATTCAGCCACTGTCTCCTCCCATCAGGTTTCTTTATATCTTATATGTACATAAGTGTTTTCAGCATTGAGTTGTGAGAGCAATGTCCACCATTGCTTTCTAACTGTTCAAGTTGCCTACTTCAGCTAATGTCTGTCCCTGTCTAATGGATATCTTGGGCTTAGGTCAAAGTTCATCCTCACCCCCAGGTTAATGCTACTCGACTTCCTACTCAGCTATTTGCTTTCACCCTATCTTCTGATGTCTAGATTACTTCTTGGCACTACACTGCCTGCTTCTTTTATTGTGTCCTTCTGTTTGGGCACAGTTCTTATTGATAACTTCTTTATTGATGTGTCTTCCTGGAAAATGGATGTATACTCATTTTCTCAACACTCAAGAGTCTGAGACAGGAGCATAATGAACTCAGCTTAATGCGATCATATATCCCTCTCTGTGCAACACAAAGGAGACAGAAATTATAAATTTAATCTCTTCCAGGCCAGTAGTTCTAACTGGGTCCCCCATAAGCAGCAGCATCATCACCTGGGGGTTGTTAAAAATATTTAACAATGTTTAGGACCAGCTGTGAGAAGCTCAGTGGTAGAGCTCTTTGCCTAACATTCACAGGGCACTTGGATCTATCTCTAGAACTGAATAACAAAAGAAAAAAATAAAACAAAAAACATAAACATTCAACCTCCTCCCATATCTTTTAGGTCAAAATTCCAGGAATGGGCCCACGAATTCTCTCTCAACACCCCCAGGGGTGTGTGTGTGTGTGTGTGTGTGTGTGTTGCTGGTAGGGAGGAGTGATTCTGATGCTCCTTGAAGTTTGAGAGCTGTAACTTCTGGCTATGGATTTGGGACTAGGCAAGCTGCCTCTTTCTGTTGCTTCTCCAAGGACACTATAAGATATTTGGGACTTTGCTCTTTCTGATATTTCTGAAAGCAGTGGAAAATTACTTGTTTGTATACACAGGTACTTTATTTTGCCCAACCTCTCTTAACAAATTATTGCAATCAACTTCAAAAAAAATGGTAGAACAGAAGATGAGAATGAAGAAAAGAAGGAGGCAAACATGCTAACCACGAACATCACCATCACCATGGTCCCCAGAGCATCTCGGAGCTCTCCTGGCTACCAGGAAAAGAAGGAAACCAATGTCCTTCTTGTCCTATTTCCACTAGAGAAAGTCAAAATTCTGTTCTTGAATCCCAAGTGGATTTGCCCCTGTGGAACCTTCTAGAGGGGGCCACTCAAAGAACCATAGGACCAACTAGCAAAGACTTGTTCCATGTATACCCATGCTTTTCCAAGGCTGACATATCTGTTATAAAAACTGTGCCAAAGCTCAACACACAAGAGAGATCAGCTGTGACTAAATCTGTGACAAGAAGTGCTATGCTGCTTCTTTTCACTTAGTGGCCACTAAGAAAGAATTAATTTTCTTCTGCAAGTCATTGACCAAGAACATAATGCAGAATCTTGTCTTGGATTACGATTCATTGCAGCTGAAGCCTGTCGGAGACAAGAAAGGTGTGAGGTGGGTGGGCCATTAGAGAATAAACATCTAAGGCCTGGTGGCTCTGACAGGCTCTAGGTCCTGTCTGACTGGCCTCAAAGTCATTGAGCCTGATTGAGTTTAGACTGTAGCAGAGTATTCTATACCAAGAAAAAGCTAAATTCTGTGTGGCTGAACTGCAAGAGAGAACATCTGAAGAACAGTCCTCCAGGGAGGGCCAGTTATCAGTTACCAGTAGCTAAGAGCTACTACTATAGGCAAAGTTGTTTTGATGTAGATGAAAAAGTATATAATAAGGATTTCTTGAACTTTGGAACTTAATACTTTTGCATAAACTCAGGGTTGATTTTAGATGTAACAGGGTTGCAAGTAAGTTCATATTCACATTGTGTAGAAGCCCTCTGTCTCTGCAATTAGGATCCTGTTCTCATGAATTTGACAACTGTATAATTCATGGAGCCCAGTTTGGGGAGGGGAAAATTAGTATCTAAGCACAAACAATGCCGGGTTATAGGGTACATTCCCCCATCTGTCATAAGCTATTTTGTGCAAGCTATTTTTTCCAAACACAGCATTATAATGTGTCTTCAAAAACTTGACTGAATACATAGGCAAGGAAGAAGAAATGGCACAAAGGTTGAAATAAAGATTCTATATTCTGTCATTCACCAGCTGTAGGATCTCATTTACCTTGTAAAACATGAATGTGCTTGTGAACTGAAACTCCTATGGAGAGCAAGTTGCTAGTTTTCATTCATGGGCAGGGAAATATTGTTTTTGAATTTCAAATGCAATTCACACAAAAGTAAGAGAAAAGGGCTATTTCACTGGAGTTAAGTGTGCATTTCCTTGTGTAGAACACACCTCTTCCACATCTTTAACCTTGGAACATAATTTATTTGGAGTTTACGGAGTACCTCCGTGCTCTACCAGAATAAGGATCTTTTCTCATGCATCATTATGTTAAACTTTTTATCCCGACTCTCCCAGAAATTCTGGATTTTTCTATATATGACTCCCAGCTGAAGAAGACTGAGGGGTAATAGTAAGAGCTACACCTGCACCTGACTGGATGCCTGGCATTTGGTTAAACTTTCTACATTTGTTATCTTTCATCATCACAAATACCCATGAGATGAGTGGTAGTCACCCAGGTCTATAACCGAGGAGTCTTGAGGAACTGTACATTCAGAGTCTTTAAAAGACGTACCATGGGCAATTCTGCTTGGACTTAAGGCAAGGGGAGAGGATGCCATTACCTGCCTTCCTGGAAACCTGAATCTGCACTATGTTGCTTTGCCTCCCAGAGTAGAACATGTAGAACATGGACAAGAACTGTTCCAGCCTCGCTTCCGAAATCATCAGAAATGACAAATGTCTGAAAAACTTCTCCCTAAAACATGACTTCTTTCCAAACTTAAATTGCAGTGCTGAAAATAAAGAAGCACACAAGGCTGTTGTTACCCTGGATGCTTCTAAGATGATCTGGACTTCTGCTGTAAATTTCTTTTTTTTTTTTCATTAATAGGCTCACTAATGTAGACAAGGGAAAGCTGATCATGCCTCAACTCTACACAAAGAGATATTCTAAACTTTCATAATCTTTATTTTTAAACATGCTTATTGAGTGATAATATTCAGAAAGTCTAAACTGCATTTCACGTAGAATTTGATGAGTTTTAACATATATACCACCATGTATAAATAATAACAAAGAAAAATATGAACATTTTTATGGTTTTTTAAATTTGATATATTTTTTATTTACATTTCAAATGATTTCCCCTTTTCTGGCCCCCCACTCCCCGAAAGTCACATAAGCCCCCTTCCCTCCCCCTGTTCTCCCACCCACCCCCTTCCCACTTCCTTGTTCTGGTTTTGCCTTATACTGGTACACTGAGTCTTTCCAGAACCAGGGGCCACTCCTCCGTTCTTCTTGGACATCATTTGATGTGTGGATTATGTTTTGGGTATTCCAGTTTTCCAGGCTAATATCCACTTATTAGTAAGTGCATACCATGATTGATCTTTTGAGACTGGGTTACCTCACTTAGTATGATGTTCTCCAGCTCTATACATTTGCCTAGGAATTTCATGAATTCATTGTTTCTAATGGCTGAATAGTACTCCATTGTCTATATATACCACATTTTTTACATCCATTCTTCTGTTGAGGGATACCTGGGTTCTTTCCAGCTTCTGGCTATTATAAATAGGGCTGCTATGAGCATAGTGGAGGATGTATCCTTATTACATGCTGGGGTATCCTCTGGGTATATGCCCAGGAGTGGTATAGCAGGATCTTTCGGAAGTGAGGTGTCCAGTTTTCTGAGGAACCGCCAGACTGATTTCCAGAGTGGTTGTACCAATTTGCAACCCCACCTCTGCTGTAAATTTCTACACACACACACACACACACACACACACACACACACATTTGTGTTTTGATCATATTCAAATCCAACTTCCTTCCCTAACTCCTCTCAGGTCCATCCCTCTTTCCCTACTCACCCAAAACTTTATTTTGTGTCTTCAAGCACACACACACACACACACACACACACACACACACACAGAGCAATTTTTGTAACTCATATATTCTTGGATATATCGTCTTCTATTCCAGAGAAGTTGATCTATCAGAGGCTACATGTGCAAAGAATATGGACTCTCCCTCTCTACAGCCATCCATTGCCAGTAGCTTCTTAGATAGAGGTGGAATGCACCACTTACCCCCATTTCCATGCTGGGAGTTTATCTGGCTGGGGCTTGGACGGGTCTCATGATGTCATCACAAGCACAGTGAGTTAGTGTATACGGTGGCCCTGCTGCATCTGGGAAACACTGTGTGCGTGTAACTGTCCATCCACCTCCTCTTAAGCCTTCCCATGCCCTCTTCCACTGAAACCTTTAAGTCCTATACTTGCTTTTCCATGTTCAGGTCACTGAATGTGACACTACTAACCTGTATTTCTTCTTCTTCTTCTTTTTTATTATTCGATATATTTTTTATTTACATTTCAAATGATTTCCCCCTTTCTGGCTCCCCACTCCCTGAAAGTCCCATAAGCCCTCTTCCCTCCCACCTGTTCCCCCATCCACGCCTTCTCACTTCCCAGTTCTGATATTGCCCTATACTGCTGCACTGAGCCTTTCCAGAACCAGGGGCCACTCCTCCGTTCTTCTTGGACATCATTTGATGTGTGGATTGTGTCTTGGATATTCCAAGTTTCTAGGCTAATATCCACTTATCAGTGAGTGCATACCATGATTGATCTTTTGAGATTGGGTTACGTCACTTAGTATGATGTTCTCCAGCTCCATCCATTTGTCTAAGAATTTCATGAATTCATTGTTTCTAATGGCTGAATAGTATTCCATTGTGTATATATACCACATTTTTTGTATCCATTCCTTCGTTGAGGGACATCTGGGTTATTTCCAACTTCTGGCTATTATAAATAGGGCTGCTATGAACATAGTGGAGCATGTGTCCTTATTACATACTGGGGACTCCTCTGGCTATATGCCCAGGAGTGGCATAGCAGGATCTTTGGGTAGTATCATGCCCAGTTTTCTGAGGAACCACCAGACTGATTTCCAGTGGTTGTACCAAGTTGCAACCTCACCAGCAATGGAGGAGTGTTCCTCTTTCTCCACATCCTCGCCAATACCTGCTGTCTCCTGAGTTTTTAATCTTAGTATTTCTTCTAATGTAAAAAATCCCTTTATTTATTCTTCTCTTCAGTTCCTTAAGATACCATACTTGCACATAAAATGACTACAGTGAAGAATAACTAAAGCAAGAAAAGGGAATGTCTTTGCTTCCTTGAATTCAGTGGACTCGATTCTATGAAAATAATGTGTATACTATTAAATGCACTTTCCCTTCCTTAATCTGAGCTTATTGTATTGCACTGCCTAGCAATACTAACTACACAATTCATACATCTCAGTATAAAATGGAAAGTAGCAACTCCCTGTTAAGAGACTATTGGAAATTTAAATACAGAAGCTGTGGGCATCAATGGGTATGCAAGACCCCTCTAACTTGGCTTCTTCTGTGACTGTGTGGCACATGCTTAGGAAGTCATCTCCCCTGAAGACCTTTGTAGCTAAAGACATGCAGTATCACACATAGCTTGGTTTAACAAATAAAGGTATTCTGTATTCATTTGACTAATATCTTTAGTGAGTATATGTGCTCATCTTAGTGTTATCCAGCTAAGGAGCTTCTGGAGAGACTGAAGTCAGACTCACCTTAGACATGTTTTGTTTGAAATAAGAACTGGTAATTGTTGTATGGTATTCCCTTGTAAATAACCATTTAAGAATTTTAAATAAAAGAACATAAGGAACAGTTTTGAAGGGGTCATAGTAAGTTATAATAGTATTAACTTTCTATTAAACTGTACATTTCTACCAAGAAGGCTTACAGTTGGCCTATGACCTTGGTGACTTTCATTGTTGTAAATCTAAGAAAGACAGTGGCATAAGTAGACCTAAGGACCTGGAAAGAGAGGACAAAAAGGGCTTTGCCAGGCATAGGCTGGTTGTGTACACTACATTTACCCACACTCTGGAGATGCATGGAGGGAAACAGGCAAAGGTTAAACCAGAAATAGTTCTGTCATCTATGTATAGAAATTTCAACTTGCAAACTGTCCACAAGAGATTTTTCTATAAAGAACAACTCCAATGGTTAGAACAATTACACTGCAGAATAAATGTAAAAGATCACCTGGTCTGCTAAAATTTTAACAGAAATATAAAAAATTTATTAAAAATATAAATCTTTGAACAGTTTCTTCCTCTTAGCTTCCATATAGATTTGTCACTCCTCTCCATTAAGATTAAGAGACAGAAAATTTAGAGAGTAAATAAGCAAACTCCAGTAAGAAACAAACAACACATATACAATAATGTTAAAGAAACAGAGAGACTTATAGAACAAGCCATCTGTCTTAATTTGGGTTTTACTGCTGTGAACAGACACCACGACCAAGGCAACTCTTATAAAAAATATTTAATTGGGGCTGGCTTACAGGTTCAGAGGTTCAGTCCATTATCATCAAGGCAAGAACATGGCAGCATCCTGGCAAACATGGTGCAGCAGGAGCTAAGAGTTCTGCATCTTCTTCTGAAGGCTGCCAGCAGAATACTGGCTTCCAGGCAGCTATGATGAGGGTCTTTTTTTTTAAATTTGATATATTTTTTATTTACATTTCAAATGATTTCCCCTTTTCTGGCCCCCACTCCCCGAAAGTCCTATAAGCCCCCTTCCCTCCGCTTGTTCTCTTACCCACCCCTTCCCACTTTCCTGTTCTGGTTTTGCCCTATACTACTACACTGAGTCTTTCCAGAGCAAGGGGCCACTCCTCCACCCACACCCACAGTAACACACTTATTCCAACAGGGTCACACTTTCTAATAGTGTCACTCCCTGGGCTGAGCATATATAAATCATCACATCCTCCAAGATAAATAATCTTGTCTTTGTTCAAATTATATACTTCACTCACTAACACACTGTATTTGCATCGCTTTTGACCCTCCCCTCCTCTCTCCAAGCTCTCCCATGTCCCTACTACCCCCTCTGAAATCCATAACCTCTTCTCTAGAATTATTGTGTTATAGAGAGAAATGGTAACATGGCATACGTAATATTGAAAAACAGACAAAAAGTAACAACCCACCAAGCCCAAATAGTATTATTGTGCATGCAAACATAGGCTTATGACTGACTACATGGAATTGGGGGCTCAACCCTGAAGAATACTGATCCTCCCTCTTTTAGCAGCCACTGATTGCCTGTAGTTCAACTAAAGTTTGGGTGCTGTGAAGTGATTTTCCATCTGTGTTGGCATTTTAACTGGTCTTTAGAGGTCTTGTGGCAGCAGCCATAATGTTGAGAGTTCACAAGTATAACATTCAGTTGTTTCTAGTACATAGTATCTCCCAGTGCTCATCCAGGTTCCCAGGTTCTCACAATCAGACCACCCCCTTTCTTCAATGTTCCCTGAACCTTTGCTGTAGGGATTGTGTTACAGACCTCCCATTTGGGGCTGGGCATGCTAAGGTCACTTAGTCTCTGTTGTAGAGTCTGCAATAACTTCTGCCTGCTAGATTGATGAGGGCTGGGGGTTTCACTTACCTATGGGTCTAAGGATAAGAATTTAGAAGGCAGTTGACAACTACACTAATTTAGTTAATCTACACGTGAGTAGCAGACTCTCCTCTAGAGTATACAACTCCCTTACCCAGAGGATCCTGGTTACAATTATAGCATCAGGAATGAGGTTTTTTTTTATTTTTGTTTGTTTGTTTGAATTTGTATTTGTTTACTTTCTCTTGCCTTACTGCTTCAGCTAGTGTTTGAACCCAGTATGGAAAAGTGATAATAAGTAGACAATTCTGGTTCCTAGTTTCAGTGGGATTTCTTCAAATGTTTCTCTGTTTAGAATGATATTGATTGTGGGTTTCTCCTATGTAACTTTTATTGTCTTGCGTGTGTTTCCTCTAGTTCTGTTCTCTCTAAGACTTTTATCATTAAGGCACATTGGATTTTGTTAAAGGCTTTGTCTGCATCAACTGAAATTTTCATTTGATTTTTGTCTTTAAGTCCATTTGTGTTATTTATTACATTTATTGACTTGCACATGTTTAACTCTCACTGTATCTTCTGGATAAAACCAACTTAGTAAAGGTAAATAATCATTTTGATGTATGTTTGTATTCAGTTTGTAATTATTTTTTGGAGGATTTTTGAGTCTATGTTCATCAGAGATTTTGGTCTGTATGTTTGTTTGTTTGTTTGTTTGCTTTGTTGTTGTTGCTGTTGTTGTGTCTTTACCTGGTTTTACTGTTAGAATGATACTGGCTTTGTATAACAAGTTTGGGAGTGCTTCCGAGTTGTTTTATATTTTAAAGTAGTTTAAGAAGGATTAGCTGCAGATCTTCTTTGAAAGTCTAGACCAGTTCTGCTGTGAAGCTATCTGGGTCTGGAATTCTATTACTTTTTTTTATTTTTAGTTGTTGGTTTTTTTTTTTTGTTGTTGTTTTGTTTTCTGTTTCAAATTTAGGTTATTGATATCTTAATGGTTTAATTTAGTGGTTTGGATGAATGTAGAAATCCATTTCTTTTAGGTTTTCCAACTGAGGGGAGTATTAACATATTTCTTTATAATATTCTGATTTCTTTGGAATTTGTCATAATGTTTCCCTGTTCATTTCTGATTCTATTGGGACATCTTTATTCTTTAGTTGAGCTCAAGGTCTGTGGATCTTGTTTATTTTGTGAGAGAACCAACTCCTATATTCATCGATTCTTTGTATTGTTTGCTCTATTTCTATTTCATTAAGTTTGCTGTGGATTTATTACTTCTTGTTGTCTACTAAAGTTGGATTTGCTAGTTCTTGTTTTTCCAAATTTTTGAGTTGCAGCATTACATCATTTATTTGTGCTCTTTCTGAGTTTTTTAATGTAGACACTTACAGCTGTAAGATTTATTCACAGGACATCTCTTACCATATCCCAAAGGGTTTGCTGTGCTGCTTTCATCCTTATATATTTAGTTCCAGGAATTTTTCCCTTTTTCCTTGGTTTCTTATTTTACTCATCATTCAGTAATGAGTTTGTATACTTACTAGATCTTTGCTTGCTATCAGTTTTAAGTTTTCTTGCATTATGTTCAGATAGGATATACATAGCTGTTTCAATCTTTCTGAGTTTGTATTATGTCCCAGGATGTGTAATTTAGAGAAGTTTCCATGGCTTCTAAGTATAGTATATATTCTTTGATGTTTGAATAGAATATTATGTAGAGATCTATTAAGCCCATTTGATGTGTGATGTCATTGAATTCTGATGTTTCTGTGATTTTATGTGTACAAATGACCTAGCTGTCAGAGAATGCTGGTTACTGAAATCACCTCCAATATCTAAGATGAAATTATCTGTCACTTGATGTCCAGATTTTTGTGAAATCAAATATGCCATAGTTAGATGACTAGTGTCTTCTTGATCAATTTTCCCTTAGTTGCAAAGTTCCCTTAGCAACTTCCCTGTTGTTATGATAAAACACCATGACCAATGTAACTTATAGAAGGAAGAGTTTATTTTTGATGATGGTTCTAGAGGTATGGAGTCCACAGTGACAGAGACAGCAGGGCAGCAGTCAGCGGGCAGCAGGCATGGCAGTAGGAATAGAAAAATGAGTCACATCTTGAACTGAAAGTACAAGGCAGAGAGTGAACCAGAGTTAAGTAAGGCCTTTTAATTCTCCAAGTCTACCTCTAATGATGTACTTCTTCCGGAAAGTGTAAACTACCTAAACCTCCTGGAACAGTTCTACCAACTGGGGACTAGACATTCTAATGCGTAAGATTCTGGGGTGATTTTCTCATGAAAACCACTATGGATGATCAGATCAAAGTTTCTTTTATATCTGCTGGTTAATTTTGTTTTGAACTCTATTTTAAATTCACCATGGATGTTGCTCCTAGTAGGACCTGATTCTGAAGGAGCAGCATAGGAAAAGACTGACGGTCAGAGTTACACAGAGGGTATGTGGATACATTTCCAGCTGGACCTAGATCTGGACCACTAGTGGTGCTGTGGGTGAGCTCATCTGTATGTTTTAAAGCTTCTAAATGAAGGGACTAATTCACTGGGTGAGTTCTAGTATTTAAGACACGGAGAGAGTGAACACTATAAAATTGTCACAAACAAAAATGATATCTTCCTTTGAAATAAATTTCATAATGAAACTTGAGTTTTCATTATGTTTTGTGTACAGAGCCATATTGGGGCAGTCTTGCACTTGGTCAGAGTTTGACTTTGGTCAAGGTTAACTTCTCCCAGTTAGCCAGGATCCTGCTCCACCTAGGGTGGAGTGCACGTAGTAAAGGTCAAGCTCATTGTTCCTCCGTGTATAGGGATTCCTGAATTAAACAGGTGACCCACCCAGCTGCCGGAGCAGTCAAGACGAAGACCTCCAAGAGAAGCTAGACAACTTCCACCGGAACTCAGCCTGGAGTCTGGGGGGAAGGGTTTGCCCGAACTGTTATAAGGTCTGGCGCCATTAAAGTTGACGGCTTTGATCAGTGAACATTGACTTAGCCGTACTTTCTTTTCGCCGCTCTTCCCTATGACCCCAAAATTCTCTCAACAGGTAACCCGGTTTACATGTAGCTGCTGGCGGCTACATAGTGGCGCCTGAACGTGGGAAGACCTGGCACGAGAGAATTTCTTGAGGTAGCCCTATCCAGCGAAGCTTCGCAGAAAAAGGTGAAAATTAATGGTGTCCGCACGGTAAGCAACATAGAGGGCAAAACTAGCGCTAGTGAATTCGTGTCTATGGTTGTGAGTGCAGGAATGGATACAGTTTTTCAAGCATACTGCGTGGACCCAGCGCAGGACTGCTTGGGTTGATAAGATAGGGAAATATGGGGAAGGAATTTGGTAGGCATTTGCCCAAAGCTCGTAAGAGCTGATTTCGGCGAAAAGAAAGGGGTTTTTAAAAATAGGCATATGTCCACAGCTTCTAAGAGCTGTTTAAAGAGGAAAATGGATGCAATTGCTTAACAAGCACGCTTAACTTTCTGTGTATCTTTCCGTGTTTGTCCCGGTGCACCGACTGTCTATGTGTATGTTTATGTCCTCTCTGTGTCTTTGTGTGAATGACTGTTTCATGTTAAAAAGAAAAAATTGGTAAAGATTACATCTGCTGGTAACCTCTTGAGCTAGCCACAGTTTGTGTGGGGATTGATTCAAAGCCACGCCGCGACAGCGTAGCTCACTCACCCAAGACAGAAACATGGCTGGGGAAAAAGCCGCTCTTAAAGCCCAGAAACCTCAAGATTTGGGAAGACCTTGGTTTGGCTTGTGAAATTCATCTAGTCGCTTTATACTTGTTTCTAATTGGTTTTAATGATATAAGGCTTTACATTTCTGGACTAAAGATTTATAAATTAATTGGTTATTATGTAAAAGGTATAGTGTTATTAAGAAAAGGTTAGTTTAAAACTGGTGATTCAGTGTTAGAGCTATCTTAACTAACTACACGTGGCCTAACGCCACTCATGCTTTGTTCTTGTTTATAATTGGATTTAAAGGTATATTTTGCATGTCTTGACTATAGAGTATTGGCTTAAGTCACTGCACATGATTTAAAAGGTATAATGTTATTAACAAAAGTTAGGTTAAGGCTGGTAGTTTAGGGTAGTCGCCATTTTGAACACGTGGCATGATGGTTAAGGCTGGTAGTTTAGGGTAGTCGCCATTTTGAACACGTGGCATGATGGTTAAGGCTTTTAGTTTAGGGTAGTCGCCATTTTGAAGAACACCACGTGGCATGACGCAATCCAGGAAATACAGGCCTTTGGGACGCTCCTAAATTGGCATGGTGTTTCATGTGAATCTTGGCCTGGAGATTAGACTTAATGAAGATTAAGATTTAAAATATTGTCTCTTTAATAAGTTACACTGTTATACACTTGAACATAAGAACTGGCATACAAACCTTGTGCTGTAAATATGTGTTTGCCATTAATTTTAAAGAAAATAGATTGTTTAAAATTGAGATTTGCTTCCAAAATTACAATTGTGCTCTAATATTGCAACAAAACATTGAGTTACAATAAAAATCAGTGTGTCATTGGCTACAGTTTTCAGTTTGCAGGCTCGTAATTGTTAACATTTTGTAATTAAGATAATTTTGAGAGTGATACAGCTATGGGTTTTAGGGGCCCATTGCCACTTTTCCACAAGTTTATAGGCTACAATGGTAGGAGCAAAATTTAACCCTCCAAGATTAAAAAGGATATCTCTGTAGAAATGTATTTGATATCAAGTAGGTTCCTTTGACCATGAAATTACAGGTTTCTTTTGTTTAATCCTTAAATTGTCCTTGTAGGTTTGGGTCTGGTCTTAGATAAAAGGCTCAGATTAGAAGATATTTACATTTGAGGAATCTCATACAAAGTCCTTGCCAAGGACTCAAGGTGGATCCTAGGGCAGATAAAAAAATTTACATTTGAGTTAATGCAAAGCTTAGAGCTGCCTCAGGGGAAGCTAGTGAGGAAGTTTTGAGAAATTGTTTCTGCCTTACAGGCCCCACCTAGGGAGTGTTTGGTTTAAAAAAAAAAAAAAAAAAAAAAAAAAGTTTTTGACTTATCCAGGTGTGGGTTAAAATGCAGTTCAAATCTATGAAAGGTCAAGGAGGCTATAAAAGCATTAACATTTGGCCTGTCTACTCCCTATAAAATTATTGTAAATTTAAAGGGTTGGTTTTTTGCTTTACATTCTGATAGTTATAAAAGCATTTGCTTCTAATTTTAAAGAAACAACAAAACAATGTCATTAGAAAGTTTTTGCCTCAAGGAATGGCTAACAGCCTTACGTCCTGTGAGGAAAAAATGTTTGTCTCTCTTTCAATACAGAAGTTAAGATCTTAAAAATTTCAGTGTATAATGTTCATAGAATGTTTGTTACAGGCCCTTGCTCCTATAGACTTTTAGAATTTTTAGGTAAATGGCTTTCAAAGGTTGTTAAGATATATTAATTGGCTTTATCTTATATTTACCTCATTTTAAGCTTGCCACAAAAGGTCTTAAACCTCTGTTTTCAAGGTAGGAAACATTTGTTCCTTGCTTCAAGCAACAATCAAATTTATTATTAATGGTTGGTCTATTACATGGCAAGCATTTTTAGGCAAAATTAATAATTGTTATCCAAAAGATAATTTGTACTATCAGATCACATGTTTATTCCTTTAAGTTTCTCCCTGCTTCAACACAGATACCTGAATTGGGTGCTATAGCAGCTATTTTTAAGATGTTAAAGGTCAAGCTTTTAATAATAGTAGATATACATAGCTCATGGTTTATAATTGCTTAAGATTGGTCCATTTTTAATACTGCTAATTCTTAATTTCTACAGTTTATACAAATGTGATTCAAATTTCTAAGAACAAAGGATATGTTCTCTAAATGACTGTCCTTTAGGTATTTGAAATAATTTTATATTTTGTGCACATCAAATTATAAAGATTTGTTCTTGATGTCCTCAATTTCTACCTCTACCACGTAATGGTGTTAATTCTAGAGGACTTAGTTATTACAGATAAATGATATTCATATTTCTAATTTAGAAGATTAAAAAATATGTACATGTGACTAATGATTCATTTTTAGGCTGTCTAGTTGCAACTGCTCTAACAGAAAAAGCAACTATATTTTATATAATTACATAGTTATTGCCTATGTTATGGTTTATACTTTGTGTTCCAACTTAAATTAATAAAACAATATCTTCTTGGAAGAAAGAAGAGAGGGGAAATTGTGTCCCTGTGCATATAATTTAAATTATGCTTGCATGTTTTTAAAAAAAAAAAAAAAAAATTTTAAAATTTAGATGCCAAGAAACTCCTTGCTAAATGTATATGACATCTTGTAATTAGACATATTGATGTCTAGGTGAAATGAAGGAATTCACTTACTAACATATGCCATGATCCTGATTTAATATTGGGGGAGAAGGCATGTCCTCTGTTTTTTCCACAGAATGCTGCAGAAGATATGCTGACTGTGTGCTTGCTGAATGCCCAGACCATGGTAACATAAGAGCTATATTGGATATATGTTCTTGACTTACCTCAATTGTTAAATGTCCCAGGTTAGATAAATTGCCTAGCTTCAAGCTTTTAGACTTTGTGGGGCAGAACATGGAGACTGTTATGCTAGCTTAGGAAAAATTAATTAGAAGAGTTAAAATGACCCTTCTCCTTATTGTGCTCAGCTGACTCAACCATAGACTGGTCTAGAAATAATTCCAATTTTGAAGATTCCAATTTTGAAGATGGCTAACAATCTTCAGCCAGCTGTGTTAATTTAACATATAGTCTCCACTTTTCCTGAGAAGTAACAGCTTAATTCTTGATTCACAAGGCTACCTCTCCCACCTCAGAGGCCAAGTTTTGGATCCTTAAAGTTGTTAATTTACAACTGAATTGGATACTTCTGGGACAAGTTAATCCTATTCCACCTTTAACTCTTGACCTTGTCTGTTAAGCAGACTGGCTGTCTCCACCCAGGCTCACCTGGATGGAGAGATTACATGTCTGTTAAAGACACTTGCAGACCCCCCTGGCTTCAAAACTTACACAAGTGGATCTCCAAAGAGGGAGCCACATAGAACTCAGATCTATGTGTGTTTGTTTTTGAACAAACATGGGTACCAGCGAGACGTGCGAGGCAAAGCACTGCATGGGGAGGTGAATTTCTGCTTCTGAGTCCCCAGGAAGTACACCTAATTGCATAGGGGTTAACGTCGAGAGGCTGTCCTTAAAATAATAAGGGAGCCTATTACCCCTCCTCTGAAAAAGACGTTATACAATATTTAAGAGGAATTACGGTCAATGCTTCCCCTCCTGGTTAAGGCCCGCCTTCTTATGAAGGATATTTATCCACTTGTTTTCTACCTCCTCGTGTTCAAATTAATAAAAAAAAGGGAGGACATGTACAGAGCCATATTGGGGCAGTCTTGCACTTGGTCAGAGTTTGACTTTGGTCAAGGTTAACTTCTCCCAGTTAGCCAGGATCCTGCTCCACCTAGGGTGGAGTGCACGTAGTAAAGGTCAAGCTCATTGTTCCTCCGTGTATAGGGATTCCTGAATTAAACAGGTGACCCACCCAGCTGCCGGAGCAGTCAAGACGAAGACCTCCAAGAGAAGCTAGACAACTTCCACCGGAACTCAGCCTGGAGTCTGGGGGGAAGGGTTTGCCCGAACTGTTATAAGGTCTGGCGCCATTAAAGTTGACGGCTTTGATCAGTGAACATTGACTTAGCCGTACTTTCTTTTCGCCGCTCTTCCCTATGACCCCAAAATTCTCTCAACAGGTAACCCGGTTTACATGTAGCTGCTGGCGGCTACAGTTTTGCTTGTCAAATGTCACCTTGGAAAGCAAAAGGTGCCTTTGAAATGTGGAATGTTCCAGCAGGATGAGCAGTAGACCAGGCACAGTAGGTTGTCAAATTTAGTTGGAGGGACAGAAGAAATAAAGGGGCACATTTTAGAAATAAGGGGCAAAACTCAAGGAAGAATGACCTTCATACAGAGGCATACTTCCCTATAAAACCTAATAAATTATCTATGGAAGATATCCTTCTGGGATAATATGGGGCAGAAAAAATTTAAATATCTTAAGAGGCTGATCGTGTGTCTTTACAGGTACCCAGTATAAAAATATTGGTTCAAAGTGCTTAAAAAGTGAAGATGATTCAGAAAGATCATTTTTTTGGAATTGCTATAAAATTGAAGTAAAGTGAAATATGTCCTTAAGTGGTCAAAATTGCACGCCTTGGCTAGTGACTTCATTTTGTTTTGCTTAGATATAATATTTGCCCTATGTGTTACTCATCCAACAAACTTGCATTGAACATATCCTCAGTATAGGTGCTGGATTAGTTAGGTCCAGATAACTAGTTAGGTAAGAGCAATAGCAGAGACAAGGGAGGTGAGGAATCCAGACACAGAGGGATGCTGTTTAAAGGCATGTGCTCTTTCTAAATGTGAGCATGAGATGGGTACTGTTGGCCAGAGATACAGGTGTGTGGATGGTAGTAATCCTCCTGCCCTGCCCCCTAAGTATTGGCACAGGGACATAAGTCACCACACTTGGCTTTTAAAAGCAAATTTAATAGTGTATTAATTACTGTCATGAAGTACTAACAAAAAGCAACTTAAGAGACATGGAAAAGCTACTTTTCTCAGAGTTCAGAGTTGCATTCTATCAAAGTGGAAAAGGCATGGCAGTGGGGGTGGTGAGTCCAGGCCAATCCAGAAAGGATGAAAGGACTGTGGGTGGTCATCTGCCTCCTCTGCCATACCCCCTTTTATTTTTTGGTTAGTACCTTTACTCATGAAGTAGTACTACCCACATCCAGGGTGGGTTTTCTTTCCTCTGTTATACCTACACAGTAATGGCCTTGCAGGCACATGCAGAGATGTGTGTCTCAAGTGACCTACCCCCAGTCAAGTTGACAATAAGAAGTGACCATCACAAAGTGTACATTTTACTCTTTGTAGCTATATTAGTTAATCTATTACTGTGATAAAATACCTTGACAAAAATGACTTAAGGCTCACAGTTCTCAGTTACAATCCCATGGCAGAACTCACAGCAGTGAAAGATTGAGGCAGAGGGCATCTCAACCACCCCATTGTCAAATACATCATTCTGAAGCATAATCTTGTCCTCAGAGTCACATTCACATCATAATGCAAAATATAATATAACTTTAGGTTGTATTGCTGCATTGTCTTATAATTTTTCATCAGAGACTCAGAGCACATTAAAAGATTTGTGATCCAGACTGAAAGGCAGGGATTACCAGAGTAGAGGATCCCTTGAGACACGCCCTGCCTGAACTCCACCAGCACCCAGGCACTCGGCAGCACCACAGCAATCTGTGACAGGGGAAAGCAGGTCACCCAGGGTTGCAGAATAGGCTTTCAGGCCTATTTCACAGGAGGGGCAAGCACCAGTCATTGACAGCAGGACCAACTAACACTAGAGATTACCAGATGGCAAAAGGCAAACATAGGAATGTTGCTAACAGAAATCAAGGCAATATGGCACCATTCAAACCCAATTCTCCCCCAACAGCAAGTTCTGGATACCTCAACCCACCAGGAAAGCAAGATTTGGATTTAAAATCACAGGTCATGATGGTGATGGAGGGCTTCATGGGGGGCTTCAAGAAGGACATAAATAACTCCCTTAAAGAAATACAAGAGAACACAAGTAAACAGGGAGAAGCCCTTGAAGAACTACGGGAAAACATAACAAAACAGGTGAAGGAATTGAACAAAGCCATCCAGAATATAAAGATGGAGGCAGAAACAATAATGAAATCCGAAGGGACACAGTTCTGGACATAGAAAATCTAGGAAAGAAGTCAGGAGCCATGGATCTAAGCATCACCAACAGAATACAAGAGATAGAAGAGAGAATCTCAGATGCAGAAGATACCATAGAAAGCATGAATACAACAGTCAAAGAAAATGCAAAATGCAAAAATTTCCTGACCCCAAACATCCAGGAAATCCAGGACAAAATGAGAAGACCAAACCTAAAGATTATAGGAATAGAAGAGAGTAAAGATTTCCAGATTAAAGGGCCAGTAAATGTCTTCAATAAAATTATAGAAGAAAACTTCCCTAACCTAAAGAAAGACATGCCCATGAACATACAAGAAGCCTACAGAACTCCAAATAGATTTGACCAGAAAAGAAATTCTTCCCATCACATAATAATTAAAACATCAAATATGCTAAACAAATAAAGACTATTAAAAGCAGTAAGGGAAAAAGTCAAATAACATATAAAGGTAGACCTATCAGAATTATACCAGACTTCTCACCAGAGACTATGAAAGCCAGAAAAGCCTGGGCAGATGTCATACAGACACTAACAGAACACAAATGACAACCCAGACTGCTATATCCAGCAAATCTCTCAATTACCATAGATGGAGAAAACAAGGTATTTCATGACAGAAACAAATTTACACAGTATCTTTACACAAATCCAGCCATTCAAAGGATAATGAAGGGAAAACACCACAGAAAAGTGGGAACTACACACGTGAAAAATCAAGAAACTATTCTTCTTTCAACAAACCCAAAAGAAGATAACCACACAAACATAAAAATTACATCAAAAATATCAGGAAGCAACAATCTCTATTTCTTAATATCTCTTAACATCAATGGACTCAATTCCCCAATAAAAAAGACAGAGACTAACGGACCGGATACTTAAACAAGACCCAAAATTTTGCTGCATATAAGAAACGCATCTCAGTGTCAAAGAAAAACACTACCTCATAGTAAAAGGCTGGAAAACATTTTCCCAAGCAAATAGTCCCAGGAAACAAGCTGGAGTAGCCATTCTCAAATCCAATAAAATAGACTTTCAAGCAAAGGTCATCAAAAAAGACACAGTAGGACACTTTATATGCACTAAAGGAGAAATCTATCAGGATTTTTCCTATCTATCAGGAAAAATCAATTCTGAACATCTATGCTCCAAATACAAGGGCACCTTCATTAGTAAAGGAAACTTTACCAAAGCTTAAAGCACACATGGCACCCCACACAATAATTGTGGGTGACTTAAACACCATACTTTCCTCAATGGACAGATCAAGGAAACACAAACTAAACAGAGACAGGGCGAAACTATCAGAAGTTTTGGATCAAATTGATTTAATAGTTATCTATAGAACATTTTATCCTACATCAAAAGAATATACCTTCTTCTCAGCACCTCATGGTACCGTCTCCAAAATTGACCACATAATTGGTCACAAACAGACCTCAACAGATATAAGAAGATTGAACTAATTCCATGCCTCCTATCAGATCTCTATGGAGTAAGGGTGGTCTTCAATAGCAACAATAACAACAGAAAAACCACATACACATGGAAGCTGAACAATGTTCTACTGAATGATACCTTGGTCAAAGAAAAATAAGGAAAGAAATAAAAACGCTTTTAGGATTTAATGAAAATGAAGGCACAAAATGCCCAAATTTATGGGACACAATAAAAGTAGTGCTAAGAGGAAAACTCATAGCTTTGAGTGCCTCCAAAAAGAGGCTGAAGAGAGCATACACTAGCAGCTTGACAGCACACCTGAAAGCTTCAGAAAGAAGCTAATACACCCAAGAGGAGTAGATGGCAGAAAATCATAAAACTCAGGGCTGAAATCAACCAAGTTGAAACAAAAAGAACTATACAAAGAATCAATAAACCCAGGAGCTGGTTCTTTGAGAAAATCAAGAAGATAGACAAACCTTTAGCCAGGCTAACCAGAGGGCACAGAGACAGTATCCAAATTAACAATAGCAGAAATGAAAAGGGAGAAATAATAACAGAAACTGAGGAAATTCAAAACATTATTGGATCCTACTACAAAAGCCTATAATCAGCACAACTGGAAAATCTGTATGAAATGGACAATTTCCCAGACAGATACCAACTACCAAAGTTTAATCAAGATCAGATAGATCATCTAAATGGTCCCATAACCTCTAAAGTAATAGTAGTGTTCAGCGATAACCTCTTAACCAAAAAACAAACAAACCAAAAAAAACCCAACACAGGACCAGATGGTTTTAGTGCAGTAGAATTCTATTGGACCTTCAAAGAAGACCTAACACCAATACTCTTCAAACTCTTCCACATAATAGAAAGAGAAGGAACACTAACCATCTTGTTCTATGAAGCCACAATTTCACTGATACCAAAACCACACAAAGATTCAACAAAAAAGAAAACTTTAGACCAATTTCCCTTATGAATATCGATGCAAAAATACTCAATAAAATTCTTGCCAATCAAATCCAAGAACACATCAAAACAATCATTCACCATGATCAAGAAAACTTCATCCCAGAGATGCAGGGATGGTTCAATATACAGAAATCCATCAATGTAATCCATTACATAAACAAACTCAAAGAAAAAAACCCACATGGTCATTTCATTAGATACTGAAAAGGCATTTGACAAAATACAGCTTCCTTTCATGTTAAAAGTCTTGGAAAGAATGGGAATTCAAGGCCCATACCTAAACATTGTTAAAGCAATATACAACAAGGCAGTAGCCAATATCAAAGTAAATGGAGAGAAACTTGAATCAATCCCACTAAAATCAGTGACTAGACAAGGCTGCCCTCTCTCTATATATTTATTCAATATAGTGCTTGAAATTCTAGCTAGAGCAATTAGACAACATAAGGAGGCCAACGGGATACAAATTGGAAAAGAAGAAGTCAAATTATCACTATTTGCAGATGATATGATAGTATATTTAAGCAACCCAAAAAGCCCAACCAGAGAATTCCTACAGCTGATAAACAACTTCAACAAAGTGGCTGGAACTAAAATTAACTCAAGCAAATCAGTAATCTTCCTATACTCAAAGGATAAGCAGGCCGAGAAACAAATTAGGGAAATGACACCCTTCACAATAGTCACAAACAATATAAAGTATCTTGGTGTGACTCTAACCAAACAAGTGAAAGATCTGTATGACAGAAACTTCAAGTCTTTGAAAAAAAATCCAAGAAGACCTCAGAAGATGGAAAAATCTTCCATGCTCTTGAATTGGTAGGATTAATATAGTAAAAATGGCCACCTTGCCAAAAGCAGTCTACAGATTCAATGCAATCCCCATCAAAATATCAAATCAGTTCTTCACAGAGGTAGAAAAAGCAATTCTCGAGACTTTATTGGGGCGGCGGCAGCGGCGGCGGCGGTAGCAGTGGCTGCTCCAGCTGAAGGGCCATCAGCGGTGGAACCAAGGCGACACAGGGTCCAGTTAGGCCCTGCGCCCACGACCACTGACCTTCGCTGACCAGCCGGGCGGCAAGCAACTGCGGTTCTGCGGAGCCTTTCGCTGCACGGAAGCCACTTCAGAACTCGGCTGCCCGCCAGTCAGGAGAGACTCACCGCCATCTTGATCCCGGGCTCCAGAGATCGGTCAGACTGAGGTACACAAACATAATCCTAGGCCCAACACCGCAGGGGTCTGAGCCAGACGAGCGTTGGCCTGCACCCAGGCCCTGGGCTGTTCGAGTGGCCATCGGGGCGCCAACCCAGCCAGGAGTTTTTTTTTTTTTTGCCCCGGCCGGTGCACGCGCCGCCATTTTGCCTACAGGAGCCAGAGTGCTCGGGAGGGCAGAGACTGCTAACAAGCGTAGCCTGAGGCTAACAAAACGGGGGTCTAGGCCCCAAAAGGCATAGGACTGACCCCAAGAACTGGGCGGCTTGGTGGGCCATCTGTGTGTCAACCAGCCCAGGAGGTTATTAGCACAACAGACTCTCCCGGTGCTTTCGCGGAGCGCGGACGCGCACGCCCGCCATCCGGGTCACCTGGCGGACCCAAATAACAGACATAGCCCTAGGGGAACTTTGCTCGGACCTTGGCCTCCCAGGCGTTTGCCTGGACTCAGGGCCCAGGCGACAAGGCTAACCTAGTGTGCGCCAGCCCGGGTGGGGAAATCGGCTGCCCAGCGGAGTGAGCGGAGCACAGGGGAGGTCACAGCAACATTCACCTTCGGAGCTCCCTGGGGGTGCACACGGGTTCCACCTGGTCCATAGACACAATCTGGGGCAAGGCCTCAGGCAGAAGCCCCCAGCCCAACTCTCTCCGCTTCAGATCAGCCTAGGTGGCCGCCACATCTCCAGGTCCCTCAAGAGGCTAGTGGGGGCTTCCGGGCGGCCAGCTGGGAGAAGTCGGTGTGCTCCAATAAATCCTGCGGGCCCCAGCGGGAGCCTTCAGGTGCCTGCTTCGGGATCTGAACAGCCTGGACAACAGCACCCTGTCTATAGGCAGTGCAGAGTGTAAGCTGTGCACCAGAGGCCAACGGGGAAGGGGCAGCTTGCACTGGTGAGTCCAGCACTGACAAGACCAAGTAACACCAGTGAGAGCTAGATGGCAAAAGGCAAACGCAGAAAGGTCACTAACAGAAATCAAGGCAATATGGCAACATCTGAACCAAATTCTCCTCTACCAGCAAGTCCTGGATACCCCATCACACCAGTAAAACAAGATTTGGATTTAAAATCACTGGTCATGATGCTGGTACAGGAACACATGAAGGACATTGAGGAGAAAATGGATCAAAAGTTAGAAGCCCTTGCAAGGGAAACACAAAAATCATTGAAAGAAATCCAGGAGAATACAAAAGCCAACAAGGAGGAAATGCAAAAAACACTTAAAGAAATACAGGAGAACTTTGCTCAACAGGCTGAGGTCATGAAAGACGAAACACAAAAATCTCTTAAAGAAATACAGGAGAACTTTGGTCAACAGGCTGAGCTCATGAAAGAGGAAACACAAAAATCTCTTAAAGAATTACAGGAAAACACAAACATGCAAGGGAAGGAGCTAAGCAAAACCATCCAGGATCTAAAATCAGAAGTAGAAACAACTAAGAAAACTCAAAGGGAGACAACTTTGGAGATAGAAAGCCTTGGGAAGAAATCAGGGGACAGAGATGCAAATATCAACAACAGAATACAAGAGATAGAAGAAAGAATCTCAGATGCTGAAGATTCCATAGAAACCATGGACTCAACAGTTAAAGAAAATGCAAAGTGCAAAAAGCTTGTAACCCAAAATATCCAGGAAATCCAGGACACAATGAGAAGACCAAACCTAAGGATTATAGGCATAGATGAGAGTGAAGATTTACAACTTAAAGGGCCAGCAAATATCTTCAATAAAATTATGGAAGAAAACTTCCCTAACCTAAAGAGAGAGATGCCCATAAATATACAAGAAGCCTACAGAACTCCAAACAGACTGGACCAGAACAGAAATACTTCCCGTCACATAATAATCAAAACACCAAATGTTCTAAACAAAGAAAGAATACTAAAGGCAGTAAGAGAAAAAGGCCAAGTAACATATAAAGGAAGACCTATCAGAATCACAGCAGACTTTTCACCTGAGACTATGAAGGCTAGAAGGTCCTGGGCAGATCTCATGCAGACTCTAAGAGAACACAAATGCCAACCAAAACTACTATATCCAGCAAAACTCTCAATCACCATAGATGGAGAAACTAAGATATTTCACGACAAAACCAAGTTCACCCAATATCTATCCACAAACCCAGCCCTAAAAAGGATAATAGGAGGACAACACCAATACAAGGAGGGAAACTCCACCCTGAAAAAAGCAAGATAGTAACCTTTCATCAAACCCAAAAGAAGTTAAGCAATCAAATTTAAAAAATAACGTCAAAAATGATAGGAAGTAACAATCACTATTCCTTAATATCTCTTAACATCAATGGACTCAATGCCCCAATAAAAAGACACAGACTAACTGACTGGATACGTAAACAGGACCCTACATTTTGCTGCTTACAGGAAACACACCTCAGGGTCAAAGACAAACACTACCTTAGAGTAAAAGGCTGGAAGACAATTTTACAAGCAAATGGTCTCAGGAAACAAGCTGGAGTAGCCATTTTAATATCAGATAAAATTGACTTTCAACCCAAAGTCATCAAAAGAGACTCTGAGGGACACTTCTTGCTGGTCAAAGGAAAAATACAACAAGAAGAACTCTCAATCCTGAACATCTATGCTCCAAATGCAAGGGCACCCTCTTTCATAAAAGAAACTTTATTAAAACTCAAAGCACACATTACACCTAACACAATAATTGTGGGTGACTTCAACACTGCACTTTCCTCAATGGACCGATCAGGAAAACAGAAACTAAACAAGGACACAATGAAACTAATTGAAGCTTTGGACCAATTAGACTTAACTGATATATATAGAACATTCTATCCTAAAACAAAAGAATATACCTTTTTTTCAGCACCTCATGGTACCTTCTCCAAAATCGACCATATAATTGGTCACAAGACAGACCTCAACAAATATAAAAAGATAGAACTAATCCCATGCCTCCTATCTGATCACTATGGAATAAAAGTGGTCTTCAATAGCAACAGAAACAACAGAAAACCCACATACACGTGGAAATTGAACAATACTCTACTCAATGACACCTTGGTCAAGGAAGAAATAAAGAAAGAAATTAAAGACTTTTTAGAACACAATGAAAATGAAAACACAACATACCCAAATCTATGGGACACAATGAAAGCAGTGCTAAGAGGAAAACTCATAGCCCTGAGTGCCTCCAAAAAGAAAATGGAGAGAGCATACATTACCAACTTAATGACACACCTGAAAGCCCTAGAAAAAAAAGAAGCTATTTCACCCAGGAGGAGTAGAAGGCAGGAAATCATCAAACTCAGGGCCGAAATCAATCAAGTAGAAACAAAGAGAACCATACAAAAAATCAACAAAACTAGGAGCTGGTTCTTTGAGAAAATCAACAAGATAGATAAACCCTTAGCCAGACTGACCAAAGGGCACAGAGAAAGTATCCAAATTAACAAACTTAGAAATGAAAAGGGAGACATAACAACGGAAACTGAGGAAATCCAAAAAATCATCAGATCCTACTACAAGAGCCTGTACTCAACACAACTGGAGAATCTGGAGGAAATGGACAATTTCCTTGACAGATACCAAATACCAAAATTAAATCAGGACCAACTAGACCATCTAAACAGTCCCATAAAGCCTAAAGAAATAGAAGGAGTCATAGAAAGTCTTCCAACCAAAAAAAGCACAGGACCAGATGGTTTCAGTGCAGAATTCTACCAGACCTTCAAAGAAGAGTTAACACCAATACTCTTCAAACTATTCCACAAAATAGAAACAGAAGGAACACTACCCAATTCCTTCTACGAAGCCACAATTACGCTGATACCAAAGCCACACAAAGATCCAACAAAGAAAGAGAACTTCAGACCAATTTCCCTTATGAACATCGATGCAAAAATACTCAACAAAATTCTTGCCAACCGAATCCAAGAACACATCAAAACGATCATCCACCATGATCAAGTAGGCTTTATCCCGGGAATGCAGGGTTGGTTCAATATACGGAAATCCATCAATACAATCCACTACATAAACAAACTCAAAGAACAAAACCACATGGTCATTTCATTGGATGCTGAAAAAGCATTTGACAAAATTCAGCATCCTTTCATGTTTAAAGTCTTGGAGAGAACAGGAATTCAAGGCCCATACCTAAACATAGTAAAAGCAATATACAGCAAACCGGTGGCCAGCATCAAACTAAACGGAGAGAAACTTGAAGCAATCCCACTGAAATCAGGGACCAGACAAGGCTGCCCCCTTTCTCCTTATCTTTTCAATATTGTACTTGAGGTACTAGCTCGGGCAATTCGACAACATAAGGAGGTCAAAGGGATACAAATTGGAAAGGAGGAAGTCAAACTATCATTATTTGCAGACGACATGATCGTCTACCTAAGTGACCCAAAGAACTCCACTAGAGAGCTCCTACAGCTGATAAACAACTTCAGCAAAGTGGCAGGTTACAAAATCAACTCAAGCAAATCAGTGGCCTTCCTATACTCAAAGGATAAGCAGGCTGAGAAAGAAATTAGGGAAATGACCCCCTTCACAATAGCCACAAACAGTATAAAGTATCTTGGGGTGACTCTTACCAAACATGCGAAAGATCTGTATGGCAAGAACTTCAAGACTCTGAAGAAGGAAATGGAAGAAGACCTCAAAAAATGGGAAAACCTCCCATGCTCATGGATCGGTAGAATCAATATAGTTAAAATGGCCATTTTGCCTAAAGCACTATACAGATTCAATGCAATACCCATCAAAATCCCAACTCAATTCTTCACAGAGTTAGAAAGAGCAATTATCAAATTCATCTGGAACAACAAAAAACCCAGGATAGCTAAAACTATTCTCAGCAACAAAAGAAAATCTGGGGGAATCAGTATCCCTGACCTCAAGCAATACTACAGAGCAATAGTGTTAAAAACTACATGGTATTGGTACAGTGACAGGCAGGAGGATCAATGGAACAGGATTGAAGATCCAGAAATGAACCCACACACCTATGGCCACTTGATCCTCGACAAAGAGGCTGAAAACATCCAATGGAAAAAAGATAGCCTTTTCAACAAATGGTGCTGGTTCAACTGGAGGTCAGCATGCAGAAGAATGCGAATTGATCCATCCTTGTCTCCTTGTACTAAGCTCAAATCCAAATGGATCAAGGACCTCCACATAAAGCCAGACACTCTGAAGCTAATAGAAAAGAAACTGGGGAAGACCCTTGAGGACATCGGTACAGGGAGAAAGTTTCTGAACAGAACACCAATAGCGTATGCTCTAAGAGCAAGAATTGACAAATGGGACCTCATAAGGTTACAGAGTTTCTGTAAGGCAAAGGACACCATCAAGAGGACAGATCGGCAACCAACAAATTGGGAAAAGATCTTCACCAATCCTACATCAGATAGAGGGCTAATATCCAATATATATAAAGAACTCAAGAAGTTAGACTCCAGAAAACCGAACAACCCTATTAAAAAATGGGGTACAGAGTTAAACAAAGAATTCTCACCTGAAGAACTTCGGATGGCGGAGAAGCATCTTAAAAAATGCTCAACTTCATTAGTCATTAGGGAAATGCAAATCAAAACAACCCTAAGATTTCATCTTACACCAATCAGAATGGCTAAGATTAAAAATTCAGGAGACAGCAGGTGTTGGAGAGGGTGCGGAGAAAGAGGAACACTCCTCCACTGCTGGTGGGGTTGCAAATTGGTACAACCACTCTGGAAAGCAGTCTGGCGGTTCCTCCGAAAACTGGGCACCTCACTTCCAGAAGATCCTGCTATACCACTCCTGGGCATATACCCAGAGGATTCCCCACCATGTAATAAGGATACATGTTCTACTATGTTCATAGCAGCCCTATTTATAATTGCCAGATGCTGGAAAGAACCCAGGTATCCCTCAACAGAAGAGTGGATACAAAAAATGTGGTATATCTACACAATGGAGTACTATTCAGCCATTAGAAACAATGAATTCATGAAATTCTTAGGCAAATGGATGGAGCTAGAGAACATCATACTAAGTGAGGTAACCCAGACTCAAAAGGTGAATCATGGTATGCACTCACTAATAAGTGGTTATTAACCTAGAAAACTGGAATACCCAAAACATAATCCACACATCAAATGAGATACAAGAAGAAAGCAGGAGTGGTCCCTGGTTCTGGAAAGACTCAGTGAAACAGTATTTGGCAAAACCAGAACGGGGAACTGGGAAGGGGTGGGAGGGAGGACAGGGGAAGAGAAGGGGGCTTACGGGACTTTCGGGGAGTGGGGGGGGGGGCTAGAAAAGGGGAAATCATTTGAAATGTAAATAAATTATATCAAATAAAATAAAAAAAAAAAAGTAAAAAAAAAAAAAAAAAAAAAAAAAGAAAAAGAAAAAGCAATTCTCGAATTCATCTGGAATAACAAAAAACCCAGGATAGCTAAAACTATCCTCAAGAGTAAAAGAACTTCTGGGGAAATCAGTATCCCAGACCTCAAGAAATACTACAGAGCAATAGTGTTAAAAACTGCATGGTATTGGTACAGTGACAGGCAGGGAGGTCAATGGAATACAATTGAAGACCCAGAAATGAACCCACACACCTATGGGTCACTTGATCTTCGACAAAGGAGCTGAAAACATCCAGTGGAAAAAAGATAGCCTTTTCAACAAATGGTGCTGGTTCAACTGGAGGTCAGCATGCAAAAGAATGCAAATCAATCCATTCTTATCTCCTTGTACTGAGCTCAAGTCCAAGTGGATCAAGGACCTCCACATAAAACCAAATATACTGAAACTAATAGAAAAAAAAAAACTGGGGAAGACCCTTGAGGACATGGGCACAAGGGAAAATTTCCTGAAAGAACACCAATAGCTTATGCTCTAAGATCAAGAATGGACAAACCGGACCTCATAAAATTACAAAGTTTCTGTAAGGAAAAGGACACTGTCAAAATGACAAAATGGCAACCAACAAATTGGGAAAAGATCTTTACCAACCCTACATCTGATAGAGAGCTAATATCCAAGATATTCAAAGAACTCAAGAAGATAGACTCCAGAGAGCCAAATAACCCTATTAAAAATGGGGTACAGAGTTAACAAAGAATTTTCTCCTGAGGAATATCTAATGACTGAGAAGCACTTAAAGAAATGTTCAACATCCTTAGTCATTGGGAAAATTCAAATCAAAACAACCCTGAGATTTCACCTCACACCAGTCAGAATGGCTAAGATCCAAAACTCAGGAGAAAACAGGTGCTGGCAAGTGTGTGAAGAAATAGGAACACTCCTCCACTACTGGTGGGGTTGCAATCTGGTACAACCACTCTGGAAATCAGTCTGGCAATTCCTCAGAAATGTGGGCATGATACTACTGGAGGACCCTGTTATACCACTCCTGGGCATATACCCAGAGGATTCCCCAGCATGTAATAAGGGTACACGGTCCACTATGCTCATAGCAGCCCTATTTATAATAGCCAGAAGCTGGAAAGAACCCAGATGTCCCTCAGTGGAGGAATGGATTCAGAAAATGTGGTATACTACTCAGCTATTAAAAACAGTGAATTCATGAAATTCTTAGGCAAATGAGTAGAACTGGGGAATGTCATCCTGAGTGAGGCGACTCAATCACAAAAGAACACACATGGCATGGACTCACTGATAAGCAGATATTAGCCCAGAAGCTCGGAATACTCAAGAAACAATTCACATATGAAATGATTCCCAAGAAGAAAGAAGGAGAGGCCCCTGGTCCTGGAAAGGCTCAGTGCAGCAGTGTAGGATAATACCAGGACAGGAAGCAGGAAGGGGTTGATTGGGGAACAGGGGGAGGGAAGAGAGCTTATGGGACTTTCAGGGAGGGTGCAGGAAAGGGGAAATCATTTGAAATGTAAAAAAAGATTTGTGATCATATGGGATTTATTACAAGTATACAGGGTTTATTCAAAGTATGCAAACCTATACCTGATTACTATAATCAAAAGGCCGTATGGTCACCATAACAGTCACAAAAAGGCATTTGACAAAATTTAACAGCTTTCATGATATCCATAATGTGTGAAGAAAAGATATTCCCTCCAGCACCAGGTGTGAATGACAAACCCATAGCTAACATCAAAGTCCATGGCTAAGAGTTGGACATTTTTCTGGTAAAATCAGGACAAGATGGTTGCTTACTCTATTTCTGTAATCAAGAGAAAGAATAAAATGCTTCCAAAAGGGAATGAAGAACTTAAAGGTTTCCTGCTTCCCAAAGGCATGAGGACATGTATAGAAAAATCTAAGGACTCCACATAAAGTTAATCAACAAATTTACTAAAATTGCCAGATACAAAACCAATAAACAATAATTTTCTATGTAAGCAACAAACTAGCAGACAAAAAGAAATTGGAAAGCAATCTTATTTATAATTGCTCTAAGAGTATGTAAAAATAATATAACCAAGGTCATATATGTTCTAGAGTTGAAAACTATAAAAACTAATGAAGTGAATCGAAGAAGACAAATAAACGGAAGCCATCTCCTGCCCAGAGATGAATTAATATTGTCAAAATTTCCATATTACCTAAAACAGTTTGTAGAATCCACAAAAACGCTATCAAATTTTAGTGATTTTTCTATGGTACTAGAGAGATGGCCCAACAGTTAAAAGCACTGATTGCTAGTTCAGACAACACAAGTTCGATTTATAACATCCAGGGCCAGTTCACAACTATCTGTAACTCCAATCTCAGCAAGCTGACACCTTCTGGCCTCCATAGGTGCACAGACATTATGCAGACAAAAACACCACTATATATAAGATAAAAATAAGTCTTAAAATGTATAATGATTCACTGAAAAAATAACAATAATCATAAAATTATATGTAATTTCAAAAACCTAAATAGCCAGTGAAAGAAAGAGCAAAGATGAAGAAGACAGCATATTAAGCAAGTTGAAAATATACTACAAATAAAGCTATAATAATCAAACCAATATGGCACTGGCAAGCAAAAACCCACACACAGGAGTCAACAAAGAAAAAAAAAAAAAACCGGGAATAAATTTACCCCTTCACAGACAACTGTTTTTTTACTAAGGTGCCAAGAATACAACATGTAACAAAAACAGTATTTTCAATGAAGAGGGTTTGAAAACTGGCTACCCACATGCAGAAGAATAAATTAAGCTTCTTATTTGAGACACCAAAAGCAAGGAGAAATTGATTAAATACTTAAACATAAGAGGTGATACTGGGTGGGCAGTGATGGCGCACGCCTTTAATCCCAGCACTTGGGAGGCAGAGGCAGGCAGATTTCTGAGTTTGAGGCCAGCCTGGTCTACAGAGTGAGTTCCAGTACAGCCTGAGCTACACGGAGAAACCCTGTCTTGAAAAAAACAAAAACAAAAACAAAAACAATAAAAGCAAAAATACACAAGACATATTAATTTACTAAGAGTTTCACACATTTTGATAATTGTAATATATGATGACTCAGAGTCCATCACCTTTGTCAGTTATTTTGAAAAGGAGTCAGCTTACTTCTTTATTTCAAAAAGATACCACTCCTGACCCCTTTTCTCAGTTGTTTATTACAATGTTATTCAGGAAAATGTCTGAGTCTTCGCCCTATATTATGTTCCTTGCATATCATATGATTTAGGCAGAAGTGCCTGTGAACACTGTGGACACACTTCCCAGGGAGGATGTGGATGTGACAGGTGAAGGGAAGATCAAGATTAATCTTTCAGTCATTTTTATCTCAGATAAATCCCTGTGCAGGATTGGATGTAAAAGGACTTCAACCTGATTACTGAGACAGTCTCAAGCCTCCAGTGTCAGCACTGCTGTTGCCATCGGTCTCTGAGATCTCACTAGATCACACATTTAGTTGTGCTTGTAGGATCATAGGCTCTTTCAGTGCATCCCTCCAAAGAGTTCTAAGTTCGGTTTATAATTCAGTGCCCAAAATAATTTGTCATAAGATATGATGTATTACTGAGAAAATAGACATTATGGTTTATATTGTACTGTGGAATAACTGTAGTTAAAAATGTCTCATTTATTTTAAAATACTTAGAAGAACTTTTAAGTGCCTTAACACAAATTATTGACAAATGGTTCAAGTAACTGATTTGCTAATTAGGCTGATTTCAAGTTTCCACAATGTGTAAATTTATTTATTCATGATATTGTATCTCACTAATGTTTATACTTGATAACTTTCATTTAAAATATTTTTTAAAAAATGAATATTGAAGTCTGAGTACCAGAAATTCTAATTTTGAACTTTTTATACTATAAGGTGTATCAAGCAATCATTCAATGATAACTGCGATATTTTAAATAAATTCTATTATGTATATTGGCACGTTTTATTATATGTATATTGGAACATTTCAGTGTTCTTTAGATAATTGTCAGGTAGACCCATTGTATTTCGTGTCTCGTTGAAACATTGCAGCAATAAACATATATGTTAAAGCATTAGTGTGGAATTACTTTGACAGCAGTTCTCTTGCCTTTTGGCCAGGAATTGCAGCTAATGGCAATTTCTTCCTGGGATGATTAAATTCCCTGAGTACTCTCTTTTCAAACAAAGTTGGAGAAAGGTATATAATAATAAATAGGGACTGTTAAATGTTTTGATGGTTTATACACTTTCAAGTTGACTGGAATCATCTAGGAAATCAGAAGCATATTTCTAGTTGTATGTGTTAGAGACTTTCCAGGTGGGTTTAACAGATGCAGGTGTTCCACTCTGAGTGTGGGAAGTGTGTGTCCCTTGACCTGGAAGCTGAGGTTGAATACACAGTAGCAAAGGAGATGGCCACCAGAGGAGTGCACCCCTTCTTCTTTGTTGCCTTTCTGCAAGGCTAAAATGCTTTGCTCCAGCATACTCTACTCCCAGCCATGATGAACAGAATCTTCTGCAGCAATGAGCACTGTTTTTGCTGGCTGACTCCCAAGCTCATGCTTAGTTGTCCAGGTCCTCCTTCCAAGGAATGGTGGGCAATGTCCACAGTTGCATGGGTCCTCCCCTATCAATTAACAACCCCTCACAGACATGCCTAAAGACCATTTTCATCTTGGTGATCCATAGTTGCTACACTCTTCTCAGGTGAAGCCAAGATATCACTCAAGGTTAACTGAGATATTTTAATAAGATTATTTAAGAACATGTGCATATTTTATTTCTATTTTCTTCATATGATGGTCAGCTATGCTCAAACTTTTACCTGACTCCTTGAAACATGGCATCAATAGACACATATCTGTAAGTATATTTGTGTATTGCTGACTTAAAATCCTTTCCGTATAGATGGATAAGTTATATACCTGGAACAGATTTCATCTTTATTGCTAGTTTCTTCAATAACCACCATATACGTCTCTAGTCTATATCTCCACTGATCCATCAGTAGTCTACTGATATTTTTTCACAGATATAGGGGAAAAATGTAAAATTCCTACTGAAGTTCAAAATACCCTGAAAGTTAAAACAATTCAGGACAAAAATAAATAACACTTGATGACTTACAGAAACATAGTAACTAGAAATGTGCTGCACTGAAAAATAAACGGGAAGAATTATGAAGCTAGTGGAATCTCAGACTCTTTTACAATCTCTAGTTCAGACAAACTGCACCCTCAGAAAGTTCTCCTTTTGTTTTTATATGAGTCTCAGAAACTGCACAAAATCACATTGAGTTATATTTTCCATTCACTTCATGGCAAACGACACGATTTCTCCTATATACTCATGATTATATACCTATTCAATGATCACAGATCTTTGTCCCCTGCTTTCTGCTGGATTTCCCACGGGGAAGGAGTGTGTAATTGAGTCTTCTGGGTTCACTTTCTACATAGTTCTCTTTTACACAGCCTCCTGAATTGTTCAGTTTATGTATTGACAACACTTCTTGTCTCTTTTATACAATTGATTTTTTTACCTTTTTTCCTTAATTGTTTTTAGTTATTCCATTTACATTACAATTGTTATCCTCTTTTCCTAGTTTCCCTTCCAAAACTCCCTATCCAATCTTTCCACCTCCTGCTCCCCAACCCATCAGCACCCGCTTCCCTGTCCTGGCATTCCCCTACAATGGAGCATCCAGACTTCACAGGACCAAGAGCCTCTCCTTTCACTGGTGTCCAACAAGGCCGTCCTCTGCTACATATGGTACTGGAGCCATGGGTCCCGCCATTTGTATTCGATTGATGGTGGTTTGGTCCCTGAGAGTTCTGGGGTTACTGGGTGGTTCATATTGTTCCTCCTCTGAGGCTGCAAACGCCTACAGCTCCTTGGGTCTTTTCTCTAGACCTTCCATTGGGGTCCATGTGCTCAGTCCATTGGTTGGTGGTTAGCATCCACTTCTGTATTTGTCAGGCACTAGCAGAGCCTCTCAGGAGACAGCTGTATCAGGCTCCTGTCAGCACGCGGTTGTTGGCATCCACAATAGTGTCTGGGTTTGGTAACTGTATATGGGATGGGCTCCAGGTGTGGCAGTCTCTGAATGGGTTTTCCCTCCGTCTCTGCTCCACAATTTGTCTCTGAGTCTCCTCCCATGGGCATTTTGATCCTCCTTCTAAGAGGATCAAAGTATCCACACTTTGGTGTTCCTTCCTCTTGAGCTTCACACTGTGCATTGTATCTTAGGTATTCCAAGATTCTGGGCTAATATCCACTGATCAGGGAGTGCATACCATGTGTGTTCTCTTGTGATTGTGTTACCTCTCTCAGGAAGACATTTTCTAGTTCCATCCATTTGCTAACAATTTCATGAATTCATTGCTTTTAATAGCTGAGTAGTACTTCATTGTGTAATTGTACACTGTTTTCTGTTTCCATTCCTCTGTTGAGGGACATCCAGGTTCATTCTAGCTTCTGGTTATTATGTATACGGCTGTTATGAACATAGTGGAAAATGTGTCCTTAGTACATGTTGGAGCATCTTCTAGGAATATGCCCAGGAGTGGTATATCTGGGTACTCAGGTAGTACTATGTCCAATTTTCTGAGGAACTGCCAAACTGAATTCTAGAGTAATTTTACCAGCTTGCAATCCCACCAACAATGGAGGAGTGTTCCTCTTTCTCTACATCCTCACCAGAGTCTGCTGTCACCTGAGTTTTCAATCTTACCCATTCAGACTGGTGTGAGGTTGAATCCCAGGGTTGTTTAGATTTTCATTTCCCTGATGATTAAGTATGTTGAACATCTCTTTAGGTGCTTCTCTGCAATTCACTATTCTTCAGCTGAGAATATTTTGTTTAGCTCTGTACCCCATTTTTATAGAGGAGACATGGAAAGCAGAAAAAACTAGAAATGTAAATAAAGAAAATATCCAAAAAAAGAGGAACAAAATATTATTGAATCAAGCCTGGTGAAACATGTTCTGCATATAATAAAACTGTATGTTTGCTTTTTATATAAAATGTTAAGTTTATTGATGTCCCGCCAATACATAATACAGCAGGTTTCAAATCTAGTTTATAGGTCCATTTATTCCTCAATATTTATAAGCTTATACATCAATTCCATAGTTCCTTTACAAGTTCTAAGTGTCTCATCGATGTAGACCAAGATTTACAAGGTTGTGGTACTGAGATGACAAAATATTTTCTTTCAATGTAAGTCCATAATTTTTTTTCATAGAAGGTATATAGTGAGGGTGACATCCAGGAGAGTGAATGTCTTAGCTTAGTGGCTTCTACAATAACACAGACTCCTTCCTTGCTCTGCCCTACCAAAGTAAAGAATTGTTAAACACTTTCCAATTAATATGATTCTCTTAAACTACCCCTAAGAAACTATTAGAAATTATGAATTCAAAAGGCAAAAATTGGAAAAATGGTATTACTGATTTCAACTAATTTTATTAAAGATAGTTAAGTCAAAGAGGGGAAATAATTCTAGAAAAATTATTTTAGTTCAGCACATATACACATGAACAGATATTTTTTAAATGTTTGTTGAGTTTTTCAGTAGTTTTAGTAATAAAAATGTAAATGTTCACTACTTTTGTTTTATATAACAGACTTTTGATTTATTTAGATGAACGCGTATAATGTAACTTTTTTCCTTTGAATCATATGAAACTTTATTGGTTCGCAGACAAAAGCAAAAAAGTTTATGTTTTCAATTTCATAATATTGATTACAAACTATAATGTCCACAAGTATAAGTTAGTGTAAAGTATAATCAATTAAATAACAGTTATATTTATCTAGTGCAAAGTTTAAGATGAACCTAAATGAAATACAATTTAATATTGTTTTCTCTTCATCGCCCTAGAAACAAAATTGATTTAGAACTGATGTGGTGACCACCAGTCACTGTGACTTTGTTTCAGCAATTAGGCTATTTAGGCAATATGTTGTGGCACTTCATGAAAATGCTCTCTGGATTAAACACACATGATAAAAGGGTGTATCAAGATTAGAGACAAAGACATATAATGTCTATTTGCAATAGACTAAGAAGTAGAAAACCTGTTTTTTTTTCTATTGTTGTCAATGCTATATTATTTATAGAAAATAATGAAATAAACCTAGTCCTCCACAAGCAATGAAGTGCACAATATATGATACAGGTAAAAGGATGGAGCCTGGATAATCGAGTAGAAGGAACTAGCAACTTCCAGGAAAGTAGGTTAAAGAATAAGCTTGAAATAACAAACTGGGCTTCCTGTCCTGGCCGTGGTAGGAGAGCAGCAGCCATGGCCCTGCGCTATCCCATGGCCATGGCCTCAACAAAGCCACAAGATGAAGAAGAACATCAGGGAACCAAGACACAGCCGGCCTCGGGCGCCTCACCAAACGCACCAAGTTCGTGAGGGATGCGATCCAGGAGGTGCAGGGCTTCACTCCCCAAGAGCAGTGCGCCATGGAGTCGCTCAGTGTCCACGGACAAGCGTGCGCACTCTAATTCATCAAGAAGATGGTGGGTGCGCACATCCGGGCCACAAGAAAGCGAGAGGACTGGCAATGTCCTGGCAGCCATGAGGAAGGCAGTCGCCAAGGAAGATTGATGAACCACCCCCCCCCCATAAAAGATAGTTCCAAAAAAAGAAAAAAAGAACAAAATGGCAGTCTGCAGAGTTTCAGCAGGTGCACATTTTATTTCCTTTCCTATCACTGCAGTTTACCTGTCTAGACAACTGTCATGGAGGTTTTTATCCTTCAAAAGAAGCAAATTCACTTGCCTGCATGGGCAGGATAATTTGTTTATAAACATTAATATTTGACTTGCCATATGTTCATTTGCTTCTTTGGGCAGGAAATCCTGTGGCACAGGGTGACATAATAAGTTATGTAAGATGATACAGGATTTCTGCTCTACTTTTCACTGGATCTGGATACTGAGATTGCCAAGATTCAGCACCAACAACTTTTATGCAGTGCTGAGGACAAATATCAAAACTTTGTGTCTGTTAACCCAGTAATTTACCAACTGAGTTGTACTACCAATTCTGTGTATTTCATTTAATCAGAGCAAAATGCTTCTCATTATTTAAAAATGTGTGTCACAGCAGAACTGAAAAAAATTAGAACACCATAGATGCAAAGTTGTGCTGACTCGTCTAGTTCAGGCCTGTGTTCAAAACTAAGAAAAGAGAGAGAAGAGAGATGAAGACACCAAGAGTGATAGAGTGAGTAGAATTTTATCTCAGAAATTAAAATAATCTGCACATGAATTGGGTCTGGGATTATGCTGGTTAATATTTTGTCTAACAGAGTCAAACAGGGTGACATTACATATATATATTCATCTCACATAATGAAATCATGACCCCCAAACACATGTTCTTTACACTTGCAGTTCCTAAAATTTCAGGGACAATAATATCCAGTCTCAAGGCTGAGGTGAGAAATTGTGCTCATAATGATTGCTTCATACTGGGGATTTGTGAGAACACATTCTCAGATACTGTAATAGGGCCTCACAAATGAAAAGAATAAGATTCTTTAACAATGAAAATAAATGTATTAGTAAGAAGCCTTTGAGATTCATATTGAACAACCCTACACTGACCTGAGCCTTCTGTTCTTTCTTTGAGCTATTTTCCAGAGCTCTATAAAATGTAAAAAGGCCAGAGGCTGAGGCACTGATCCAGGAAGCTTTGCCCTGTAGCAAAGAGGAACTACACCTGTGACAGGGCAGATTCTAAGGTAATCAGTAAGGTTGTGTGCAAGGAAGGTTGAATGTCTGTGAATTTGTAGCCCAGCAAACGTGCCCCTGTATACCACAAATACAACATTTTGTTCAGGTAGAATGTAATAGGCATTGGATTTCTGAAACCATACAGAAAACAGGATTGTAAACTACCACAGTAACTCTGCATATATGGTAATGAAAAGCAGTAACACAAAGTTGTCCATAATTCTTTCTTTGTTATTAAAGAGTCTGTTAGAGTAGTGAGGTAATCTGATTTCTGATGTTACGTTTACTTAGCATTACTTGAGTTAACAAGTTTTGGATATACATGAGTTTAATAGTGTGGATGCTCATATGCACTGCACATGTGTTGGCACTCACTACACATGTGTACACTTGCTAATGTGTAGGGAAGCTGAGGTTGACAAGACTCTCTTCCTTGACCACTCTCTGTCTTAAAAATTAAGCTTGCTGCATTGTCCAGATCAGCTAGCTGCTTGCGCCTAAGTTTCTGTCTGTGCCTCTGAGAGAGAATTACAGGCCAGCTTATATGCCTAAAACTCTGTTCATCTGCAGTACATTATTTACAAGAAAGAGTAATTATGCTGTGTTCTTAGTCACTTTCCATCACAGTGCACCCTTCACATTCGTCTCTACACACTTTTGTAGTAGTGATTCCCATCAATATGTACTTGGCATGTTTTACAATAATATTCAGGAACAATATTCATTATTTTGAATTCAGTCATCTTTTTAAAGTTCTGTATTGAATCTCGAGATTACAAATCCTAAAAGGAAAACAATAGACAACCTTCAAATAATGTATTCAGCTATTTCTTCTCATGTGTGCTTGTAAGTTTTTTTCTTAGATCCACATATCTTTTCCTCGGATTCTTCGAGTATTCTCTTTGAAAATATTTCAATTAAAGTAAATGAGTGAAATGTATTTGTTTAAGATTTATATTGCATACTATTTCTCTATAGCATACCATTGTATAAGCAATAAGCTATCTAATATTTTAGCATAAATTTCCCTACAGAAAAAAATATTCTGTTTGATTTGGCATGATGAGATTAATGAGCTTACAGGTTTTTTTTTTTTACTGTAACTTATGTCTGTTCTATTTATGACAACATTAGAAACATATATTACTTGCATCACACTCACAACTTTCTATAAACATCGATCATTTTCTATATGACATGGAAATGATGTCAAGATTGTTATGGAGATAAATACAGTTTCCTTCACATGTTGTTTATTTAAATATAATGGTTATTATGCAATGTAATACGTGTTCCCCCATAAATGAAATTAATTATCTTTCCCTTTTTGCTCTTAGAGTTTGAAGATATGATTTTCAAAGTCATCTTGAATTCCAGATTTTCTTGGCATAGCTGCCTAAGTGTTGGAATTAAAGGTATGTCCTATCATGGCCATGTGGTGATCCTGTTAAAAAAAAGCAGTGGATTAACTTACTGGGACACTTAGAACATTTAAACAATAAGTGTTGATTTTTTGTCCACAGTTTAGACATCCAGGAGCAGGTCAGGTGTTCTGAGGCATAGAGATATTGAGGAGAAGATGGAAGTGATGGCAGTTTGTTTGCATGCCTGCCTTCATATTGAGGCTTGATTGTAGTTGTAGAGTCTAAGCTTACTACAGGGCTTCTTGGGAGGCCTTGATACCTAGAGGCTTGGAGCAGAGTTCTTCCCTACCTTCCCAGGCAGACATATTCCCATATTCTTTTCAACTACATGCTTCCTTTCCTACCATGAGGGTAAACTGAGGTACAGTGTCTTTCATAACCTAAAATCATCACTTTTGCCATATGCTGTCAGATACGCAAGGCTACAGTACAGTGCTGAAAGGGACTACATAATCAGTACTCAACATTCTGTCATCAACTTCCACACTGTACAGTTTAGTTCATTATGACAAGAATCCATATCACTTGCCATACTGTGCCAGTGCCTAGGAGTCTGTCACTAACTGTGGCTTAGACCAGAGCAGGAGAGTTTCATTTTGCTTAGAGTTTGAACTGACACAGCCCATCTTGGTTTAGGAGGTATGGGTCAGCTAGCCACGTTACATCTACTCATGAATCAGAGAGGGATGAAAGGCAGTGCTCAGCTTATTTTTTTTTCCTTTTTAATCTGTCAAGGATCACAGCCCTTGAGAGCATGGACCCACATTCAGGGTGTGTTTTCTCTCCCCAGATAAGCTTTCCTGAAAACATACTGAAAGATATACCTAAAGATATGTTTCCATGGTAATTTTAAATTCACTCAAGTTGATAGTTGATATTTACCATTGTAGAAGATATCGAAGAGTTACTAGTCAGTGACAATTCTGAAATTATATTTAGCCACAATTAACTACTTCGAAGAGGCTGAAATTCCACCCTTACATCTTATTACTAAGGCCGTAGGCATACTTGTATAGAACTCTACTCTAGATGTTTCCAATATCATAAGAAAAGAAGCTACATATATTTAGCAATCATATAGCCTGCTATATTAATAAGTATGTTTGCTGTCCAAGTTATAGGGAAATGACGTCATCTCATAATTGTGCTTCCCATTATGACACTGGCTAGATTAACTGATTAGTCATATAATCAATGTTTGCTATTTTTGAGAAGGCATTACTCTTATCCATATAAATTTGAGCTACTTAAATAAAAATAATTTTCATTTTATAAAATTTTGAAGTTTGTTAGAAATAAAAATTCCTAATCAAATATGAAAAAGAAGATAATGAAAAGAAATCCTGTATGCCGGAACATGATTTTAGCCCTGCCTCTTGTAAGGCAGGAGGAGGGAGATCAACCCAGGTCTGAGACTGTCTTGACACAATAGTGAGATCATGTTGCAAAGCTAATGATATAAACTCCAAGGAAAGTGGTTAAAAAATGATTGCATATTGAAGCTCCATGTCCATAGAAAGATCTTGAAGTCTTAGAGGATGGCCATTCCATTGCAGATAAACACCATGAGATTATGGAAGGGAAAACAATATGATCCTTAACGCCTTTCCCATAAGCTACCAGTCAGCACACACTCCCTTTCCTCAACTTCAACCATTGTTGCATCTTCATTTTAAATGCATGTACAATCATAACTGGTTGTTTCTCTTTCACATTTCCTTTTTAATTAGGTGTTTTCTTTATTTACATTTCAAATGTTATCTCCTTTCCACATTTCACCTCCCCAAACGCCCTATTCTCTACCCCCTCACCTTGCTCACTAACCCACCCACTCACATTACTCTTACTACATCACCTACACTGGGGCAATGATCCATTACAGGTCTAAGTGCCTCTCCTCTCATTGATATCCAAGCAGACCATCCTCTCCTTGTGTACTCTTTGGTTGGTGGTTAAATAGCTGAAAGCTCTGAGGGTACTTGTCGGTTAATATCATTGTTCCTCCTATGGGGATGCAAACCCCTACAGCTCCTTGGGGCCTTTCTCTAGCTCCTCCATTGGCCACCCTTTGCTCAGTTCAACGGTTGGTTGAGAGAATCCCCCACTGTATTTGTAAGGTACTGGCAAGGCCTCTCACGAGACTGCTATATCAGGCTCCTGTCAGCTAGCACTGTTGTCATGCACAATAGTGTCTGTGTTTGGTAACTGTATATGGAATGGATTCCTATTTGGGGGCAATCTCTGTAAGGTCATTCCTTCCCTCTCTGCTCAACACTTTGTTTCTAGTCTTTGATTGTTGCTTCCTGGTATTGTTGTTGTTAAAAGTGGAGTTATGTTTATGTGGCTACCATCTTATTGGTCTGTTAATGGAAGATTACATTATTGCTTTTTCTAGTGTAGTTTCCATCATTCTGTTGGAGTTTTCTATGTATTATTCTTTGAAGGGCTGGATTTGTGGAAAAATATTGTATAAATTTGGTTTTGTCATGGAATTTCTTGATTTCTTCATTATGGTAATTGAGAATTTTGCTGGATAGAGTAGTCTAGGCTTTATTTGTGTTCTCTTAGGGTCTGAATGAGATCTGTCCTGGACCTTCTAGCTTTCATTGTGTCTGATAAGAAGTCTGGTGTAATTCTGATAGGTCTGTATTTATTGTTTTTTTAGAATATACTTAATATTTTAATTGAGGATACATGATTAAATTACATAAAATTTGGTCTATTAACACCACAAACAAGAAAAGTAAAACAAAATATAATGTAAACAAATGCAAAACAGAACAAGGTAAATATGTAAGAAATAAAAATAATGGTACTTATTAAAACTACATTACAAGGAATATTAAATGTGGTCACATTATTCTTTAAAAACATAAAGCTTTCCTGATCTATGAAAAAGAAAGTTCTCATAATACATTGTCTATAAGAAACATAGGCTAAAGGGGTCTGGAAGGATGTACCAAGTTGACAGTGAAAGACACAAAAATGAACTAGGGCAGCTACATCGGTTTCAGACAAAGTGGATGTCATTAATATAATAAATTGTCATTACTTAAATAGGATTTGTAACATACATGCTTTTCTTACATTTTGAAGGTTTACAGTTCCATGATGGAGTCACTGGAAGTGTTGAGTTCACGATCTCACTTATGCATGGCAGCTTCTTGCTGTCTTTCTACAACCATGAAACGAGCTCCTTGTCCCTATCTGGACTGTTATTGGAGGGAAAGTGACCCAGAAATGACATCACTGCTGGAATCCCAGCTCTCTCCTGGCAGGCTGTGCTCAGAGGGCAATGAAACCACCCAGCTCCAGGGTGCAGATGGTGAGTGGAAGGATCCTTTTCCAGATGCTCTACTCATCTTATGTCCTGTGACTCTCCCACAGTTCTTATTTTAGATTTGCTGTCTTTATCCATTTGTTACCCTATGTTCTAACAAGGAGTCTTGGAAAGGCTCCTATTCTCCCACCATTATAGTACTTTGAACTTTGAACCAGAAGTTATCTGTGACCCCAATATGAAATACCATTCTCAATATCCATTCACAAAATATTAGACAGTAGTGTGGGCCAACTGCATTTCTAATCAGACAAGTATGAAGTTTTCATTGCTTGTTGACATTTCTGGGATCTGAAGTATTTGTCACTACTTATAGTATTACCCTTGCACTCAAAATCAGCCTGCAACTACATGCGTTCCAGAAGCAGTCTGTTCTGAACAGCTGCTCTAAAAATCAATCTGTCTATAAAAATCCAGCCTTGCTAAGGGTAATGGCAGCATTGGCATTTCTTTCCCAAGCTGAATGAGAGAACGGAGGCCTTCAGGATCCAATTCTTTAAAGAAAGTAAATATACACATATTAGAAGCTCCAAATACATCATTATTTATATTTTTACATTTTACATTTTTTACCATTTTAAAAGGTACAGTGAAGTCATTAATTGAATATATATTATGTTCAGGAACTTTCCCCCTATGCCCATGTCCTCAAGGATCTTACCTGGTTTCTCATACCTCTGAAGGGAAAAAATGCAAAGGTAGACATTCAGACATTATGTATGCAGAGAGACTGAGATACATACAGAATGTCCGACAGACAGACAGACACACACAGAGAAAAGAGATAGAGGCAGAAAGAGAGAGAGACAGAGACAGAAAGAGTCAGAGACAGAGAGACAGAAAGAGAGAAAGAGCAGCACACAACTCCATATGAGATTTATCCATTAAATACCCCTCCTCAGAGCTCAAGGAATCCTGAAGTAGAAAAATAAGAATAAATAATATACTTACCATAGGATAGACTAGACACAAGGAGAACAAAGCCTTCTAAGTCAACTGATCAAAACTTATTTGTACACACAGATGGTGAGGCAGCAGACATTGGGTGTATTGGTGTGTGCAAAGTCTTCCCAAAACCTATCTTTCAGTTTAGTATTTTATAGGACTCCTGAATGTGTAAAAATATGTCTCAGTTTCTTGAGCTCTTTTCTTCTGTTGGTTTGCCAAATCTTACTTTGTTGAGCTTTTCTGTGTGGTAACCTAAGTTTCATTCTTAAATTCAATATACAGATCTAAAAGAAACCACCTTCCTGAAATTATCTGCTGACCTCCAACCATTTATCCCTTTATTATCAATATCGAACACACAAACAAACAAATGTGAAGTATTTTAGGTGAGGGTTAGATAGATGCTTTAGTGATTAAGAGCATGCACTACTCTTTCAGAAGATCCGACTGTAGTTTTTAGTACTTCATAAGCTGGCTCACAACCGTGAAAGTAGAAGGTAACATAAAGCAACATCTGAAATTGTCTTGTGACCTCCACATTTGCATGCTGTGTGCACACATCCACCCATTGTTCAGGTGACATTCCTTACTGTATATGAAGGTGCATCTCTGTATTTTCAATTGTTAAATCTGTACTGATAAAGAGCTAAGTGATGGCAGGAGTTTGATACTGTCATTTCTGAACCATCACTGTGCTTTAGATTTTAAATTTTGCTGATTTAAATTTTGCTGACTTTGCTCAAAACATGAATGTCATTGCCTGATGGCAATCCAAGAGATATTCTGGCACTGTCTTACTGCTAATTGCTAATGATAAATATCTGACAGCCAATAGAAAGGTCAAAACTACTGGGATTGACCAGGGCAGGAGACAGACAGAGGGGACAAAAGCAGATGCAGGAGTATGAAAAGATACTGATGGAAGCAGAAGATAGGGAACAGAGCTGTAAACAGTGAGAACCAAATGGGTAGGTAGATTGTTGTACAACTTGAAGTAAGTTTAAATGAGCTCTCCCATCAAAATGCCTACAGCTTTGACCTAT
This sequence comes from Apodemus sylvaticus, assembly GCF_947179515.1. NCBI lineage: Eukaryota > Metazoa > Chordata > Mammalia > Rodentia > Muridae > Apodemus > Apodemus sylvaticus. Next base: position 584,280 of record NC_067476.1, read on the forward strand.
ACAGAAATCTATGTTTTATTTATGCTGTAAGCTGCTCTGTGAAAAGCCCTGTTTTCACCTATGCTCACAACAATACACACCTGTAAAACAGTATGTGATGCAGTTTCTTGGGTGTATGGATGATTAAACTGATAGACAATTTCATGGTTTCCTACATAGAGGAATCCAGAGAAGCTTCCATCCCTCTTCCAAACACAATTGACCTTCCTGCCTAACAAGTGTAGCCCAGCCTTCTCACATTTCTCTCTTGCTCACATACCCTTTGAGCCTTGGTAACAGGCTCTCAGGGCAGCAATAGAGCCCCTGAGAACAAAGTCTTTGATTTATTGCTTGTGTTGTATTCATAGAGGCAGAGAAGGCCCACACAGAACTAAGTACACATGTATGAATGCTCACATCTACAAGCATAATCTCTCACTCATGGAGACCCTCGTCTCTGTACATACTCATGTATCACACACACTTGGAGAAACCTCCCATGACAGAGAGGCACATGTAGACACACATACTGAAAAATGGTTGTTTACAATTGTATAGCCATTTAATCTACTGTACACTTGAGAAACTGCCCTGAGCCGCCAAAAAATGGGACTTGTGCATTAGTTCATGATAACTGTGGCATACAATGCTTCCTCCTTTTCCTGGACTTCCATCAACCACTGTCTAATCATGTTCTCTTTCAGATATCTCTGGATAAAATAGCTAAGGGTCCTGGAATGCATACTGTATGAACAGTGTGGTGGCCAATCTTTCAGCCTTGTACATCTATCAAGAAAGCAGTGTCACAGATGCATAGTGCTCTCACAAGGCAGAGAGGGGAGAGGCATTCAACAGAAAGCAACAGGCATGCCACTTACTTCATTCAGCTTAGAATCTCTGTCTCCTCAGTTGGCTCCAGTCAGTCTGTGGAGAACTTCATCCCTCTGCTCCCTCGGAATCTCTCTTGACCAATTAAAGGTAAGTTTTCTAAGAGACATTGCAACACAGCTTGTGAGCAATGAGTATTTCTTTATGGTCACCTGTCCCTTTGCCTAACTGTGAAGTATCTTTTAGCCTCTGGTTCCTATATTGATGATTTGTGAGGTTTGGTTCTCCAGAACTTGAGCATGCTATATTAGTAACTCAGGCCTAAATAGAACATCAACATCACTGTCACTCAAACCTCACTGAAGCTGAGGCAAGAAAATCATATGGCCAGCCTGCCTTATATGGAAATTCTACCTCAAAAAGTACATGATTGTCATTCAGGAATGTCACTGTACCTGACATCTCATAGACTACAAATGCCTCTTACTATGCTAACAGGAAAATATCAGCAGCAAGGAGGATAAACTGCTCTTTAAGTGTGTTAATGAAATCACCTGAGAGGTTCTTTTCTTGTTGATGGAGAATCACCAAAATATCACCACATTCCTCCTCTCCTCTCTAGAATTGCCTTTACTTTCGATCAGGTCTAACTATGTAAACCAAACTACCTAGATGTCATGGTATATTTTTGTCTCTATCCCAAGAAGCAGGACTTGAGATGTCTTCTGGGTGACTTACCTGATTAAATAATAGGAAAATTGGCAAGATTTCCTATCTTCCAATATCTCCAACAGGTCTTCAACTTGTAGCCACAAGGTCTCCCCAGAAAACACATTCAGAGTCTACAACATAAATACTATTATTCTTTCTCTGGTTCAAATTAAGGAGAGCTAATGGCTGAGTAGGAAGTCCTTACCCAACGGGTTAAAATGCTCCATGTTCTCCTTCTCTTGCTGTCTTGGGTTTTTCAGGGACTTTAAGCTTCCCCTAGAACTCCACACTCTCTACTTCCCCATGGGTTCTCTGCCTGATCCCCCACCCGACATCCAGGTACATGCATCAAGACTGGGGAAATCCAGGCAGGCTCTTGAGCAGGTAAATGCTTATAGAGTTCTACGTTTAAGGATTTCTATTTATTTTGTTTCTCAGAAGACTTTGTGCATGTGAATTTTTGATCTATATGTAGGTATATGAATTCATTACTAGAGCCAAGGTTACCCAAGAAAATTAGGAATTGAGTAGAGAACTTATGAGCAAACATATGGGAGATGAGATCAAATAGGATCCATATGGAATCAGTTTTTTCTTTCTTTCTTTTTTTTTTTTTTGGAATGAGCCATGTCTGGAGCCTCATGCACTGTCCATAAATTAATTTGTACTCTGGAGAGCATTGGAGATCAGAATGCTTTGTGTCCTCCTCATGTTTTGATCTCGGAACATTTACAAGTAATGACCTGGCCCCTCAGCCTAGTCCTGTACTTATAGTACCACCTCACTTACAACTCTGCACTGGCTAGCAGCAAGTCAGTCTGGGGATTGGGTTGTGTCTATGTGTACAGGGCCAGCTGTGATATGAAAAGACCTAATCTGTGTCTTCACTTAGACCAACAAGCAAGGAGAGGTGAGAATAATAGGGAAGGATCTAATAGGAGAAGTGAAGAAAAAGTGTGTGTCTGGGACAGATGTGGAATGGAATGTAAGCATTGCAAAAAGGACACTTAGAGATTCACTTTCTGTCCTCATCTAGGCACAGACATGCAAAGGGACCAGTGGTAAGAAAACCTCGTGCTGTAGTGATGGAACAGTTATCAGTGTGGCCTTTATATATGATGCATTTGCTGAGTGCGGACTTGTGGAAATAATTGAGAGTTCATTATTCTCAGCAATGGTTAGTGAGACCCTGGCTGCTCTTAAGGATCCAATAGGAATCACCCGGTCCACAGGCTTCAATATCTAAGCTGGAGACCATGAATCTTAAGTTAAAGGGAGGACCCTCTGCAGTGAACATTTGCAGCTTGTTTCAGCAACTGATGATTGTGATCAAAAAATTCAGTCCCAGGAGTGAGAAACCCACCTTGTACTTTTATTCAGTGAAGCCTGAAGCTACATAAACCATATAAGCTAGTACTTTTTCTCTTGGTTACATACCAGAAGTAGATGGTAAGAACCTACTGTTGAAGAAACCACAGTTCAGTCTTGGTCCATAGACAAATGAACTGAGTCTGGCAGACATCTGACTGCTGCTTTGCATTCTCTGTGAAGTGTGGTGCTATACATGGGAGAGAAGTCATGTTCTGACCACTAGTGGATTTTATATGCTATTATTCTAATGTGCTTGGTAGAATATGCCTACAGATGCAATCATGACAGTCTTGCTATAACAGTAATCAAAACGGTCTGGTTAAAATTTTGGCCATTAGACAAGATGAAATCCATACCTAGATCTTTAATCTGGTCCTAAACCCACACTCTGGTACATAACAGATCATGAAAAGACATACTGCTGTCTTTTTGGACATACTTTCAAACTGCTTCCTCAATGTGTTCATGTTCATAGATTAGTGCTACTTTTCCCAAAGGTCAGAGAAACAACTTTTGCAGGGGGATCTGTCAATGTATAGACTAATTTACTCTCATTGGTTTTTTATTATTATTACTTGTATTTGTACTACTCTCATTATCCTTATCATTACTACCATCATCATCATCATCATCATCATCATCATTATTATTATTTAGATGTATACCTATTTCCTTAATTTCCTCGAGTTGCTGAGAGCAAATGTTAAGTGTTTGACCCCAAATGAGACATTTAAATCACACAAATACACACCAGACCTAACTACTCAGAGGCCATGGTATAACATGACCTAGAAACAGTATAAAAAGTGGAAAATAGGAGGAGCGCTTTGAAAACGTCTGTTCTGGACAGGATAAGCCATTGCACTCATAAAAACCCAGCAACTGTGTTTACTTGCACTATACCTTTAAAAGGTGAAGCCCTTACAGCATGCTATCATAAATATTAAAGAAGTTCCTAGTCCAGCTTTATAAGAACAGCTAATAATATCAAGTGTTTTTGGTTATGAGGAGTCATTTTTCTTTAGTGGTAAAGAGAAAAGAATTTTTCCAGCATCCATGGGACACCACAGGGAAGACATGCAACACACCTGATTGAACACAGCAGATTTATGTTTTTTGTTTTTGTTTTTGTTTTTAAATGTTACATGTCCCTTTGACACTGAATGCACAGAACAAAGAGAGAATGTTCAAAACTATAATTGAAATGTGGTCAAGTAACATATAAAGGAAGACCTATAAGACTTCTAAACAGAAGAGCCTGGTCAGAGGTCATACATACTATAAGAGAACAAAAGTGCCAGCAAAGGGTACAATGTTAAGCAGAATTTCCAATAGATAGATATAAATGGGGAAACTAAAGTGTTCCCAACAGAAGAGCCAGGTCATACATACTCTAAGAGAACACAAATGCCAGCAAAAGCTACAATACCAAGCAAAACATTAAATCAATATAAATAGAGAGACTGAAGAATTCCAGGAAAAAAACAAAATTAATAAAATATCTATCTACCAATCCAATTCTACAGAAAATTCTAGAAGGAAAACCACAACACAATGATGGTGTGTACACCAAAAACAAAAAAAAAAAGAACAAGACACAAGATATTAATCGACTCACAACAAAGACAAAAGGAGAGAACCACATGCACATAACAATGGATTCAACTCATCAATAAAAATACATAGGCTATCAGACTGAATATACCAAGATGATCTAGCATTTTACAGCATAAAGACTCCTTCATAACAAAGACTGACGCTACCTCAGAGTAAAAAGCTGGAAAAGGATCTTTCAAGGAAATGGTACCAAGAAACAAGCTGGAGATAACAACCAATAGACTTTCAACCAAAAATTTATCCAGGGAGATGAGAAAGGACACTCTGCATTCATCAAACAGAAAATCCACCAAGAAAAAGACTCAATTCTGAACATCTCTCCCCCTAAAGTAAGGGTACCCAGATTCATAAAAGAAACTTTACTACTGCTCAAAACACACATTTAACCCTACACAATAATAGTGGGAAACTTCTGCACCCCACTTTCATCACTGTAAATGTCATTGAAACAGAAACTAAACAGAGACACAGTGAAACTAACAGAAATGATGAATCAAATGAACCATTTTACAATTAACTATAGTACATTTAATCCTAAAATAAAATGATGTATCTTCTTCTCACCTCATGGTACCTTCTCAAACATTGACCACACAATTGCTTACAAAACAGGCTTCAACAGAAAAAAGATTGAAATACTCCCTTGTACTATATCAGATTACAACAGACTAAGTCTTCAATAGCAACAAAAATAACAGAAAGGCTATAAACATATGGAAGCTGAACAATACTTTACCATTGTCAAGGAAGAAATAAGGAATTAAGACTCTATAGAATTTAATGAAAATGAAGGAACATGATATCAAAACACCTCCAAAAAGAAACTGGAAGAAGCATACACTAGCAGCATGACAGCACAACTGAAAGCTCTAGTATAAAAAAGCAAATGGACCCAAGAGGAGTAGATGGAAGGAAATAATCCAACTCAAGGCTGAAATCAACCAAGTATAGATAAAAAGAATTCTAAAAAGAATCAACAAAACCTCGAGGGTATTCTTTGAGAAAATAGATAACCCTTAGCCAGACTAATCAGAGGGCACAGAAACAGTACCCAAATCAAAAAAAAAAAAAAAAAAATCAGACAGGAAAAGGGAGGCATAAGAACAAAAACTGATGAAATTAAAATAATAATCAGATTCTACCAAAAAAGCATTTACTAAAACAATCAAACAAAATACTAGAAAACATGGCTGAAATGGAAGATTTACTACACAGATACCAGGGAGCAAAGTTAATTCAGGATCTGAATAAACATCTAAAAAAACCCATAACCCCAACATAAATAGATTGTCTCATTAATAGCCTCCCAACCAAAGAAAGCCCAGGACCAGATGGGTCTAGTGCAGAGTTCTGTCAAACCTTCAAAGAAGACCTAATACCTATATTCTTCAAACTATTCCACAAAATAGGCACAGAAGGAAACTACTCAATTTATTTTTGAAGTCACAGTTAAAGCGAAAGAAAACCATACATCGACCCAACAAAAGAAAGAGAACTTCAGACTAATTTACCTTTTAAATATTGATGCAAAGATACTCAATAAAATTTTCACTAACAGAATCAAAGAACACATCAGAATGATCATTCACCATGTTCAAGTAGGCATGGAAACCAGTCAATAGACTATTCCTCCATGGCTCTTGCCTCTAAATCTGATTTTCTGTCATGTCATATTTAAGTGATAGACTCTGATCAGGACATATAAGCAAGACCTACCATTGTTCTATATGTTTCTTTTAGAACATTTTGGGAAAACAACAGAAGAAAACAGAGAAGATATTGCAAAAGTAAAACGAATGGTTATGGCAAGCTGTAGCCAGTATGGTAATAAATGGACAGAAATAGAAGCCATTTCTACTAAAATTAGGAGCAAGATAAAATAATTTATATTTTCCATTTTCGAAAAAGTAATGGTCCAGTGTTTCCAAAGGTAACCTTGTTGGTCTGGAACATGCTATATAAATCAGACCGGCCTGAAAACCACTCAGTTCTGTTACATCTGCCTTCTGAATGCCAGGATTAAAGTAACTCACCACCATGTTTTGTTTCTTTTTCCATTTTTATTCTATATAATTATTTACCTCTCAGCCACAATAAAAACACAGAGAAAAATTGAGCTACACAGTGATATACATGCAGGAAAATAAGTTACCAAATTTTCCTACCTTGAGGAAGATATTCTTTCATATTTAAGGTCATAAATGATCCATATAATATTCTTGAAACAAATAGACACAATGCAAAATAAACATGACTATGACGCATCTCTCCATTAAGAATTAGAACTGGCTGCCACATCTACCTGAAGCATATAAATCAGAGTTAAACTTCATTCTATCCCCCTAACTCCATTGCCTTCCATCCTAAGGAGGCCTCCTGGAGCCCCTGGGGTATCCAGGTCATACCATTCCATTTCTCAGCCAGCAGAGATGAGCTACAATTTGTCATTTGAGTGCATCACCAGGAACACAGCTCTGCCTGCTTTTCTGATGAGGCATATGAGACCCTAGAAATATTCGGGTCTATTTGAGGTACAACCAGACAAGGTAAACAGTGTGCCATTCCATGAACTTCCCTGGCAGGCCTAACACTCTGTGTTCTTCCCAACGAGGGCTGTCAGGATGAGGAAGATCTAATCAACACTAGAGATGATAATATGTCTGATGCCCAGTGTAAGAACCAAACCAACAAGTGCCAGAGCAATATGGCAACACCAGAACCCAGCTATCCTCCAGCAAGCCCTGAACAACTTAACACTACTGAAGCTGGTGTTAAAGTCAGGAAAATGACCTTAAACCCTAGCTTATAAAGATGATAGGGGTTATTAAGAAGGAAATTCGTACATTCCTAAAGGAAAGCACAAACTGATGGAGTCCTGGAGTTGCAAAACCTAGGGAAGAGAAACAGGAACCACAGAGGCAAGCATCACCTACCAAATACAAGGTGGAAGAGAGAATCTCAGACATAAAAGTTATGATGGGAGACATGGGTTCATTGGTCAAAGAAAATGCAAAATCTGAGCACTTCCTGACACAGAACACATATAAAATCTGGAACACTATGAGAAGAACAAATTTAAGAAAGCAGGAATAGAAGAACACTCCCAGAACCACAGCTCAGGAAATATGATGGGAGTATTATTGTTGGTTCGAGGTCAGAGCCTCCGGAGGAGTGGTGCATGGGGAGCGATCTTGGTCAGAGGTAAGCCCAGAGTTCACGTGTAACAGGGTCTGATGATGCACATGTGTGTTAGTGTGTTTGTGCATGCCTCACTGTGCCCATGTGAGTCTGCACAGACAGGAACATGGTGGTGGTGTTCTGGGACTCCGCTGAGAAGTCCAGCTGTGGCCTCTCAGTGTTTACCTGTGCCTCTCTTTAACAGGCATAGTACTGGGAACTCTGCCTGCTCCCTGTGCTCTGGTGAGCTACCATGGAGTGGTGTGCCCAAACACTTCAACCAGCCTGAGGGTGGAGGTGCCAGGGACTGATGAGCAGATCTTGTCTCAGCAAGCCTCTAGCCTCCACTGGGGCTGCAGCCTATGGGAGGAGTTCTCTGAGCAGCAGGGTGTCTGGCTGGGTTTGAGTGGAGTGTGTTTTTTCGGGTATGTACACACTCAGAGTGACATGTTTTGTTTTAGAGAAAATGAGGTTGAGGTCTGGGCTTGCAATTTTCCACTTCTCTTAATCCTGGGAGAATCTAAACAGCTTTGTTTAAAAATTGGACATGGAGATTGCACGGACCCGAGTGAGGAAGAGCCCTTTGGTCTCTCAGAAAGGCAATTAAGTCTGCAGCCAGCCTGTGGACTTGTGTGGCTATTATGTATGTATGTATGCATGCATGCATGCAGCACGTGGAACTCCTGGTTAACGAGGCAGAGCACTTACAACATAAACCGTGACATGAGTCACTAAATAGACAGTAGATTGTCACTGGGTCTCACTGGTTTGCTGCAGAGGATAGTTGGGAATGGGAGAGGGGGGAAGTGCCAGGCTGGGAGGGGCAGAATAATACAGGGCAGTCCATCAAGGGAGGACTGTGGTGAAGGGGCTGGGGTTTGGGTAGATTCAGGAAAGGGGCTCTGTGTGCTTGCAGGGGTGGGGGTTGGCAAGCTTGGAGACTGGTGGAGACAAGTGTTGTTTGCATGGAGAAGGAGTCTGCTGGCCAGGAGGGTGGGGTCCTTACTCCCAGGTGCCTCAAGTGCTCCCCAGAGCAGAGCTGTTTGGGTTTGGGATGACAGCACTAGGAAGCAGAGACTGGGGAATGAGAAAGGATGTTTCAGCAGACACAAGCTTAGAGCAGACACCAAAACGAACTTTCTAAGACAGCAACGGCCTCTGCTTCTTCCTCCTCCTCTGTCTATTGTTGTAGACATAAAATAGACATTCAGAATTGCATATATTATAGAAATGGAAAATCTCCCCCACTTCTGCCCTTCAGGGATGATGGTCATTCATCCTTTGGTTTGTATTCTTTCCAGATGAAAAGGTATTTTTTCATGTTTTTTTTTTATTGATGGTGTACATATGTGTCAGAGGGTGCATGTATGAGGTTCATAGGGCAATTTGGTGGGAGTCAGTGTCATACCATGTGAGTCCTGGGATGAAACTTAGGGTTTATAGGCTTGGGAGTGAGTACTGTTGCCCACTGAGCCATCTCTGTGACACTTTCCAGATATTTTTATGGTAAGCTGGCATCTGGCCGTTGCCCTGCTCGACTTTCTCCTTCCACAGGTCGACTGACTCATTCACTCCCTCTTCAGCTATCTTTCCACAGCAGCATGACCCCATTCCTCTCAGTGGCTGCGCAAACTAGCTGAATGGCTTTTGTGTCAGTTTTCTAAGCAGCAGAATAGCCGGCTCCAAGACTCAGTGGGTTCAGGTAACTGCTGTCCACCTCTCTGTGCTGTGGGTTAGCTCTGTCTTCTGAGCTCGGCTGCCTGTGCCCATGCCAAAGCTTTAACACGGTGGCAGTCCACTGGTCACTCTTCAGATCCTGGAGGGTCCAGGGGAGCCTAGCTCGCATGTGCGGCGGTTGACTCTGGCTCTCAGGTGGTCCCCTACAATATGCTTTCTCACTATGAAGGAAGCTAGTAGTCTTTCAGTTGAAATCTGTTAAGTGGCACTGAGATCTGGGCTCTGGATGCTCCCAACACAAAATCCAGCTACTTCTGGGAAAGGGAAGACTCTGCTATCTACTATGGTAAAGACTCTGTTCTATGGTGGGAGAGAGGTTATGTTTCTTTGTGACACGACTGGCCAGGCCACATTCAGGGGTGTGTACCCAGGGATGGAACTATATAGGAGCACAGTTCGTACCTGTATACAGGGGTAGGAGAACGGACCAGGGATCAGACCGCACAGATTGCTGGGCAGCAGCGGAACAGCCCCCTTCTCTGCCTAGGATGCTGTTCCTCCTAGGCGAGTCACTTAGGGTCATCGCTAAGAAGGGGATTCTGTTCCCGTGCTGCTTCCAGGCGCTGTCTTGGGTAGATTTGGTGTGCTCCGTGTGTGGGAAGGGTGTGTGCAGATTGTCTAACAGAGTCCCGGGTTTTATAATAGATAGTGTCTGTTGTCCTCAGGATCCTAAGACTGCCCCAATACCCCCTTCATCATGATTGCTTTTTGAAAGTAGCCAAGAGCTTAGCTTCTAGATACCCGCTGCTGATTCTTATTGTCTCTTTGAAAACTGTCAGTCTGGATGACAGGCCTTTAACAAAGCCAGATGGGCACCCCAGGTCTAGGTCTGCTGGGATTTCATCTGTTCCTTTGTTCAACAAATCTGTCCTAGGTTCCAGGCTTTCACTTGTAGCCACAGCTGTGGAAGAGGAGGACCCGGCCCTTCTGACTCACAGATTTCACTTTCCAAGATTTCTCAGGCAACTCACCATTGGACTTGCATTTTGACTTCGCACAAGGTGTTCTTTTTAATGGTTTTCTCGTGCTGAGCCTCATGCCTAGGCAGCTCTTCTCTCCCCGTGAATGTCATCTGTGGCTGAGAGGCAGGAGGAAACAGGGAAGGGTCAGCAGCAGGGTGCTAATGAATCCTGCTCCCAGTTCTGAAGTTGATCTCCTAGCTGAGGTGAAGCTCTGCCAGGCTCTTGACAGCTTATCCATTATCAAACTCACCTCTCCCTGGGGCATGGCTGGCCTCAGGCGGGCCACACCCCCAGAGCTCAGCCCTGCTCTCTTGCCTTCTGGCCTGTGTGCATTCTTCAAAGAAAAACAAAGGCTGAGTGGGCCTTTGCACTAGCTTTTCATTTCTCCCAGTTTCCTGGCAGCATCTTTTGGAAAAGAAATGTTTTGCAGCCAAGAGGTTCACTGTGAAAGCATCCTGCACCCCAGGTATAAACTCGCAGCAGCCTCCTTGGATAGCTCAGCAAGGGGACTTGGTGAAGGCTGTAATTTGGGAGGGAGTGCAGCCTAGTGCACCTGGGTGAGTTAGGGAAACCATATGTTTCTGTGGTGACACTGGGGGTGCCTGGCCAGCTTATGGGCTCCATACATCCCAGCGCTAACTGCGGATGGGCATGCATAAAGCTGACTCTGCACTCCTTTGAGCACTCTGGCATTCTGAGCAAGGCCATAAACCTCAGCCAGGCTTCTGGAAAGGCTGGGCAGAGGTTCTCAGCCTGCTGTGTTGTGTGTTTGGTACTTTGAAACAAATGGGAAGTCAGCTTCCCATAGAAGATCCAGGAGGCTCTCTCTGATACCTGACTCCCTGGTTGCAATCTTATTCCTCCTTCCCCGGGCCCCATTACTGGATCTCCGTGGAAGGGAGGAGTGATGAACCTTTAGTATGCTCTGGGGCCACAGTTTCAAGGAAGCAGCAGATAATTACTAGACAGTCCAATTCCTCAAGCACTGAAACAACTAGGGCTAGGTGCTCTGAGCAAAAGGAGAGCTGTAGTTATGCTAGGGTTAGGTGCCTAGGTTTCAACATTCTCTGCTTGTTTTATCTAGATCTCTGGTTTCCTGCCAGGATGGTCCTATAACACTGTGTGGTACCCAGGAGTGGGCCGCGGGCCATGATGACAGCTCACCAAGTAGAGTAGGAATCAGTGCAGAAGCAGCCAGTACCCTCTGTGTAGCGCTCAGATGAGAAGGCCCATCTTTGGGAGAGCTGGGGTTTCCATAGTTACACCAAACTTGGGCATAGAACAAGTGTTACCCTCCACCCCATGCGCTGGTTATCCCCGAGTCATGGTTGTTCACATCCTACCAAAAAGGGATTATTCTTGCCTGAGGATGCTCACTGGACCATGCCTTGAGCCATGAGGAAAGTGACAGTCTCAGGTAACACTTCTGGAATACAGATGTGGCCAAGAGGGAGTTAACAAATGGGGAGCCAGGCCTCCCTGCCACCATGCCCAGGGCTGGATGAACTTGTGGGTGCCCTGTACCTTCTCTTGTAGAACACTACAGTCTGCGACAGGTCAGGTGGGACAGTCTTTCTGTCTGAGGAGCTCACATGTTGACATGCAGAAGAACCCTGTGCATATGCAGGGCTGGTGAGGCCTTCTGTATTGTCTTCTCCCCAGCAAATTCTTTTAGGCTTACTGGCTTTGGGAAACATTAATCGTAGGGCACACGGATCAAGAAAGGTAGTCGCAGAATTGGCTTCAGCCCTTGGGGACTGTAATACGTTTGATTTTTTTTTTTTTTGGACCTACACTGCAGCTGGCCCTGGTGGTGCTGTTCCCATTGGAAGAGGGGTGTGGGCCTCCTCTGTCTGTGTGTGGGGGAAGGGATCAGGGACTCTAGTCAGGGAAGGTGGACAGTGACTCTGGCCTAAAGGGCCTTTCTCCTTTAGGAGCAGGTGCCTCGGACTCAGAAATCCGCCTGCCTCTGACTCCCAGAGTGCTGGGATCACAGGCGTGTGCCAGCACCGCCTGGCTACCCAAGGACCTTCTTGAAGTGACTTCATGAAACCCTGAGCAGCCTCGATCCCATAACTTCCTACCCAAGCTGGGGTTTCTTTTTTGTTTTTTGTTTTTTGTTTTGTTTTTAACTGTAATCCTTAGAAGTGGAGATGGAGATTTGGTTTTCTTTTGAGAGAGAGTCTCATGAAAACCAGGCTGTCTGGGAATCCACTCTGTAGTCAGAGATGATGACCTTGAACTCCTTACCTTCCTGCTTTGTCTCCCAGGTGCTAAATTACAAGTGTGTGTGCCCCCACTTCCAGTCCTGGAGGCTGAGGTTTAAAATAAGATGAATCCCATATAGACATGGATATATTCAGACCCCAGTGATACTGTTCAGGGTTAGAGCTCATACCTCAACCAAGAGAGAGTTATATACATGAGGATTGAGGCTGGGTAAGTTGAAACTTGTAGCCACCCTGACGGACTTGAACTTCAGCCCATCCATCCATCCATCCATCCACCCATCCACCCATCCACCCATCCACCCATCCACCCATCCATCCATCCATGCATCCATCCATCCATCCATCCATCCATCCATCCATTCATCCATCCATCTATCCATCTGCCCATCCACCCATCCACCCATCCACCCATTCATCCATCTACCCATCCATCCACTCACCCATCCATCCACCTACCCATCCACCCATTCATCCTTCTTTCCACCCACCCACCCATCCACCCATCCACCTAACCATCCACCCATCCACCCACCCACCAGTCCATCCATCCATCCATCCATCCATCCATCCATCCATCCCTCCATCCATCTATCCGTCTGACCATCCACCCATCCACCCATCCATCCACACACCCACTCACCCATCCCTCCATCTACCCATCCATCCACTCACCCATTCATCCATCTACTCACCCACACATTCATCCTTCCATCCACCCATCCACCCATCCACCCATCCACCCACCCACACTTCCATCCATCCATCCATCCATCCATCCATCCATCCATCCATCTATCCATCTGTCCATCCACCCATCCACCCATCCATCCATCCTTTCATCCATCCATCCATCTATCCATCTGTCCATCCACCCATCCACGCATCCATCCACCCACCCACTCACCCATCCATCCATCCACCCATCCATCCACTCACCCATCCATCCATCTACTCACCCACCCATTCATTTTTCCGTCCACCCATCCACCCACCCACCCTCCCGTCCATCCATCCATCCATCCATCCATCCATCCATCCATCCATCTACCTACCTACCTATCATTTGTTTTGGAAACAAGATCTTAGTATATATAGCCCTATCTGGCATGGAGCTCACAGAATTTCACCTGCCTCTGCCACAGTAGTGCTGGATCATTTGGTCTTGACCGTGTGAGGATGTGGCTATGTTGACCTCACTAATTTACATTCTATCCCCCACAGACACTTGCTATAGACTTTCATCAAAGGATGTCAAGTAAAGTGCGCTCCAGGAGACACAGCTAAGAAACGTTGGAGATAGGACACAGGTGGGGCTGTCTTCTGACTTGAGGCCACAAACCACCTTCTTTATTGTGTTTTGTTTGTTTGTTTGTTTGTTTGTTTTAGCTGCTTATGAATCTCAGCATGGAAAGGGCCTTTATCTGCACCAGCCTGTGTCAAATCTGTAGATAAGGAAGTTGGGAAGAATCCCCCCACCCCCTTTTCAGAGGCAGAATGGTCCTTGTTCTGTCTGAACATGCTGTGGCATTGGGTGGTGCCCACCTGCCCGGGCATTAGTCTAGGGAAATTGTCTTTCCTGAATTAATGCAGCGCCATTGTTCTGCCTGTTGCCTGTTTTCATGTCGTCCAGGAGCCACCAGCTCTAAGGTCTCCAAAATGCGGCTCAGAGTTTTGCCTCAGAAACACGGAGGCAGGAAACAGAGTTGTCTGTGCAGGATGGATGCCTGAGGCTGGTCAGGGCTCTCAAGGGGACAGGCAGGCAGGATGCTTGGTGTCTAAACAGGGAAGGGCCCTGGGGGGCCCTGGGGAGATAGAGGTTTCCTGCATTTGGTATATTGGCCAGTCCAGTTGTTTCCTGCTAATAGAGTGGTAGACAATGTCACAGTGACTCACCTCTGCTGTCCCTGTGAACAATGGCAGCTTTGCCTGGGTGGGGGGAGGGGGGGAGGGGGTGTCAGCAGGGGAGGGTTGTTATTCTTGTCACATACTTGGTCCTGCTGGGAGGAGCCACTGTTCCTTGAGCCTCTTCCCCACTGGCTCCTCCTGGTACTCCCAGACCCCTGGCCTGGCCAGCCACTTCTTTGTGGTCTGCTGTGCCTGTCCTCGCCCCATCTGTGTGCAGCTCACAGGGAGCTCCTGGACTCCACTCTGACCAGATGCACGCTGCCAGACTGGCCATGCTTACTGTCCTCCCTTGCCCTGGGGCTGAAGTTCAGGGTTTGGCACGCACCTCACGGTTTGAGGCCCTGCAGGCATTTGGGGCTGGATAAGTGTCAGACAAGTGAGACAGCTGTGTGAGTCTTTAATCTCCTCAAGTGGCAGAGGATTAGAAAATTTTTTGGTGGTTTTGTTATGTATTATAATTTTTTTTGAAAGAACTATCATTTGTTTTGTATCTTCTAGGTTCTTATCACAGTGACTGAACACTTCTCACTTTCCATCACTAATCTTTCCAGTAATTCCAGAGGGAGGTAGCCTTACTGTCATGCCACAGACTAGGACTCTGGAATACCAGAGGCTGTGTCCAAAGTCCCAGATCTTTCTCACTTCAGATTCGTTGGACATGTGACTTTCTGGTAAGGACAGGGATATGAAGAGTTTAAAACTAGGTGGTGGCCCATCTGCAGTCCAAGCTACTTGGGAGGCTGAGGCAGGTAGATTTCTGCAAGTTTGAGGCCAGCCTAGCTTACATATTGAATTCCAGGACAGCTAGAGCTGTGTAGAGAGACTCTGTCTCACCCCTTCCCTCAAAATAAAAAAAAAATAAATAAAAGCAGGTGGTGACCCACCTACAGTCCCAGCTACTTGAGAAAGTGAGGTATGGTTGCTTGACCTCATGAATTTATAGCCAGACTGGGCAGTAGAAAACTGTGACTCTGTCTCTTTAAAAAAAAAAAAAAAAATGGGGCTGGGGAGATGGCCCAGTGGTTAAGTTGTAAGAATTCCAAATTCTTTGTTTGCTTTTGCATAGGACATGGGTTCAGTTCCCAGTACCCACATTTAATTCAAAACCAGCTGTACCTCCAGTTTCAAACCCTCTTTTGATCCCCAGGGGCTTATATGTGATATACTTAACATCTCTTAACACTGGCAAGAAACATCCACACACAAAAAATTAAAAAATCAATTAAAAATAGTTTGGGAACTGTTGTTGGAAGATGAAAAGGTCGAACAGGAGGATACAGTGGGGAGCAGAGCTCATCTCTGCCTGCATCCCCAGGGTCACAGCATGGTGCTCCTAGCAACCAGGCATTAACTGATGTATGAGGTGGCATGACCAGTGCTGGCAGGGACACTTTCACACTGATTCCAAGGTGCAGTCCCACGTGCAGAAGTGGGAGCTGCTCAGCCACAGGACAGATCCCAGAGTTGGTGTGGCCTCAGCTGGCCCATGCATGTATAGAGCTGCACCTGTGCTGCATTGCATGTCTAGAGCTGCACCCGTGCTGTATTACATGTCAAGAGCTGCACCTGTGCTGCATTGCATGTATAGAGCTGCACCCGTGCTGCATTGCATGTCTAGAGCTGCACCCGTGCTGCATTGCATGTCTAGAGCTGCACCAGTGCTGCATTGCTTGTTGTGTTTATTGCATTTATTCGGCAGCTGGTGTCAGGAGTCTTAGAAATGTCCATTCACAGTTCCGTTTGCTGGAATTATCCCAAAGAAGTTTTGTATGTATTCAGCGAGATGTCATCTGTAATGGGAAAATATTCTAAGCATACAATAGAAAATGTGTGTTTTATACAGCAAGCTGCAGTCAGAAGAAGTTAGGTGTGAGCACACACACGCACATACAGAATGGAGAAGTAGATATAATTAAAAGAAAAAGACGTTCTGGGAAGTGTTATCCAGCCAGGTGTCTGTGGATAATAATAATACCATGCCGTATATTTTAAAAATTACAAGGAAGAATCTTGAAGGCTTTCGCCATAAAGAGATGAAAAACACTTGTGTAGCTGTAGACATTTAGCTGGTGTGAACCACACAGCTATTGAACTGTCCTGTGATAGGTGGTCAGTATGTTCCGTCTACACTTTTATCCCTCAGCTGAGAAATGAATTCAGGCCTATAATGTAGCACTCAGGAAGGCAAGACAGGAGGATTTGGGATTTAAGGCTAGCCTAGGCTACAAAGCAAGTTCCAGACTAGCATAGGCTTAGTTATCTTAAGAACAAACAACGAGGGAAATTTAAATATGTGGTGGGATGCCTTCACGTGAGGGATTGTTGTATAACCTTTCAAAGAAATCATGTCTTCAAACGTGACACAGTAACACAGCTCCCATTGCTTTGAAAGCTGAGGCAGGAGGACAGTGAACTCCAGGCTAGCCTGTGCTAACCAAAGGAACACCCTGTCTGTGATTCAAAAATGCTTCTAAACACCAAGTGAATACTGGAAGAGATAAAGGTGTTTATGCTATTTACACTGGCTTTTTAGATTTATTTATTTCTATGCATATGTGTTTTGTATGTATGTATGTATGTATGTATGTATGTATGTATGTATGTATGTATATTTGTACACCATGTGCATGCAATGCCTACAGAGGCCAGAAGAGGCCATCAGATTGCCTTGGACCTGTATGTATATTTGTACATCATGTGAATGCAATGCCTACAGAGGCCAGAAGAGTCTGTAACTCCAGGTCCAAGGCAAACCTGGAGTTACAGACCTTAGCCACCCTGTGGGTGCTGGGAGTCAAACCTGGGTCCCCTGGAAGCAAGCACAGTCAGTGATTGCTCTTAACTCGGAGCCATCCTTCTAGCCCAAATACTACTTTTTATTTTTTTTGTAAGCAAAGAACAATAGTGGTAATAGCTAGTGAGTCTTAGTGGTTTTTCTTTTCTCTTTTATGTCATAGACTCTCTGTGGAAGTTAGCAGCACAGAAAGGGGAGATGTGAGCTGAGGGCTGCACCCCTGCTGTGTAGAGCTGGCCTCTGACAGGGTGGCAGGCTGAGTTCAGGAGACAGGCTCTGCCTTTCAGCTCCTTTTTCCTGGTACTCAGTCTTCTCTTTGCTTTTCTCCCTTAATTGGATGAAAATGTAAGACTGGGGGATGATTTCTCTTAAAAATACATATTGTTTTTGTCGGTTGTGTTTCCCAAATGCTGTGACAAGAGAGTCATTTTAGATTTCTTACTCTGAAGAAACCCTAATATAAGCTCCTTCTACTCACGTGATCAAGATTGATTTTTCTCTCAGTAGTTCAGATGGTTTTCCTCAGGGAGAAGACTTTCCTACTCCTGCCTTAAATGGCCTCTGAAAGCCCAATTTGAAGTGATGGCTCGCTTCCAGGTCCTGTTGGGCAGGTCTGGTTGGCTGGCTCTCCCAGGAGATTGGGGGGAGGGGGGGAGGGGAGCTTGAAGTTTTACAGTTTTGTGGCTGCAAGTTAAGGTTGACAGTGACTCCCAAGTGACCTGAGAACGCTTGTGGTCCTTACCCCAAATCGGCCTTGCTAGTATCAGGGAGTGTGAAAGGGGACTGAGAACGTCATAGGGACTTAATTAATGGCCTGGCAGCATGTGGCCTTCTGGGTAATGCTGACTTTAGTGTCATTGTTCACTCCTAAGGGTGCCTTGAGTATGCCAGGCAAGCCAGAGCTATATTCAGTGTGCAAAGCGAGTGGCGACTGCCCTGGGTTTCCACCTAGCAGGAAGGCTAAGTCAGGAGGATCTCAGGAGCCCAGGAGGCTGAGGCCAGGCTGAGCAGCCTAGTAACACACTGTCTCATAAAGTCAGTTAGCCACCTCAGTAGTTCAGACGGTAGGGTTTGGATCAGAGGCCCAGCATTGGCCTCACCACTGTGGTGACAGTGAGCTGCTCTGGGCTTCTTGGAGCCTCATTTCCCTCTCTGTAAAATGGGAATTGTGCTGAAATAAAAGCTCTTAGGGATGACACACGGATTAACTGCGAGTGCTGATGAATGCTCATTATGTGAGCAGCGTGTATCTTACAGGCAATAAGTGGTGATACTGATTTAGAGGAGTGGTCCTCCCCGCTTGCTCTGAGCCAGGCATGTGGCTGAAACCGAAGTCTCAGGGAATCTGCATCCCTGGCCACAGTCTCTGCCCCAGTTCAGCCTTCCAGCTCTCTGCCCTCATTCCAGATGCAGGCTGAGCTCACCTTTCTTAGATACTGGAACTCAGTGGGGAATAGCCTTCAGATCTCACACAGCCTGTTTCCCATTGCTTTTAAGGTGGCCTTGAGCCTGACACTGACCTTGCATTGTCTCAGGAAGAATGCCCCAGCCTCCTAAATAAGTCCTCCATCTCTACTGGGGGACCACTTTGCTCCACAGAGCATGAAGCAGATGTAGCCTTTAAAGTCCATCAGGCCACGGGCATCCTATGTATTGGTTTTTAACTGTTATTGTGATAAAATACATACGGCATAAAATGTATCCTTTAAGTAAATTGCAAGTTTTGAGTTGATTGCGCCCCCCCCCCGCCTCCCACACTCCCCCCCCCCCCACATACACACACACGAATCCTAAGGCTTCAGACTGTTTCTGTCTTCCCGGACTGGAAGTCTGTGCCCATTGAATGAGCAATTACACCTGGACTTCCCTCAGTCCCTTTACTACATCCACTCTCTAAAGTCTGACTCTTCTAGATACTTTATTCAAATGGACTCTTCTTCTGTACCTCTCCTGGGTAGATTTTTTCCCACTCAACATAATGACTTCAGAGTTTATCAATACTGTAGCTTGTATCAGAACACATTCCTTTTTATTTATTTATTTGCTAAGGAGTCATATTTCATGGTGTGCCTCTACCACATATTGTTTACCCATCATCCATAAATGGTCATTTGGTTTTTCACCTATTGTGAAATTCCAATATCCCCGTTTCCCCTACTTTAAAATTAAATAACCACTCTCCTCATTGCAAGTCAGCCTAGGGGCCTTCCAGAGCAGGTGTGTAATTGCTGTGTAGTTGAAATGATGGGCTCACATCCTGAGTAAGAACGTGGATGCTCACAGGTGTGTCCCCGAGTGCTGCGGCCGTGTGCCCATTTCCTTTAATGGGCTGGAAATTATCTTTATTAACTTGTCACAAACTCCTCAGGGACTGTTTTAGGAAGTGATAACAGGTCTTGGTTAAGGCTGCGGGTCCTGAGGTCAGACCACATGGCCTTGTATCCTGATCCTACAGCATATTAGCTTGACAGTGTATAAGCTGCTTAACGCTTGGATGCTCTGATTATTGATGGGGACCAGTTTTACGTTTCAATTAAACACCTTGACGTTTAAATGAGATGATCTGTGTCAGAGCCAGCTTAGCATCTGATGCATTAGGAGTCCCAAAACATTAGTTTAAGATAAAATTAAGGAGTTTGTTTGGTTTTGAGCAGAATTTCATTGTGTAGTTCAGGCCCACATGGAACTTACAGTGTAGATTGGTCTGGCTTTGAGCTTACAATGTACCTGCTTCAGCCCTTAAGAAATTAATATTTATCCATTGTGTGTGTACACATATATGTGCTTGTCTTAGGGTGCATGCGGACGTGCCAGTGAACAACTTTGTGGAATTGATTTTGTCCTATTACCACGTGATCTCATGGCTAGAACTCGGGTTTTCAGTTTCCATGGCAAATGCATGTGTCCATGAAACCATCTTGCCTGGCCCTGCTTCAGCCTCTGATGTGCTGGACTCCAGGTCTGCTTCTCCATGCCAGGCTAAGATGTCCACATCTTGAGTTTGGTTCTTCCATGCTCATCGCCTCCTTGGGAGTGGCTGAAGAGTCAGGTGAAGGCGCCTGCTCCTGGGCTGGCATTCCCAGGAGAGCAGCCATGGGAGCTGCGCAGAAGCCCTGCTCTGTTTGTCCCTCCGGTGCTTCCTCCTCTGTCCCTCCCTCTGCTGGCCTGCCATGACGGGCTCATCCTTGAATCTGGCCCTTCTCAGATGTCTCCTCTGCTCTTCCTTTCTTGCACTGCTTGGTAGGATGAACTTGGCACCTGGGGGAGGCATTTGGAAGCCACCTGCCGTTCCTTCATTGCAGCACTGTTGGGATTGCAAGAGTGTGACTTCCCTGTTGCTTCTGCTTCCCTGGGTCACTCAGCGCTCCATGAACCATGCACCCAGTGCATCTTGCTTCAGCTCTGGGGCTTGAGCCCTCTGTCCAGCAGAGCAGGCAGGTCCAACAGAGAATCCGGCAATATGCGAGGCAGACGGCGATTTCTCTCTAAAGCTGGTAGAGCTGGTGAGAACAGAAGCTTCTGTGTTTTAGTCTCTATTTGACTAAAATTTCCCAAATATTTATCATCTCCTCTCATCCCTAACATCAGCTTCTAGATGGCTTTATTGAGGCCAGGGGCTGTCTATATTGTTCTAGCCCAGTGAATTGTTCTGGAAGATTCTCCCAGTGTGGCTGAGGCTGAGGGAAGGAACCCAGGGAGTAGAGTTGGAATATGAAAGCAGACACCTCAGTGTGTGACCTTAAGCAGTCTTCTTACCCTCTGCATCCACACCCCCACTGGTAGGATGGGGTTAATAATAACTTGCCCTGTGGAGATGTGAGGTGGCACCAAGGGAGTCTGTAAAGTGCTTAGCATAGCGTCTGGCACACTGAGAATGCGCTAAAAATGCAAGCTCCTTCTATTTTTGTTGGCGAGTTTTCTTTCTGCTGTTTCCAGCCTTCCTCCTTACAGCTTCCCTCTCCTGCTAACTCCGATGCTGTTAGCATCCCAGTGCCCTTGAACTTCAACCCGTGCCCCCCCCCCCACTAAAACCGCTCTCTGGCACAGGGTCTCATATAGTTGCCATGCTATATTTCAAGGTCACTGGGACACTGGTTCTTGGTATGGGGCATCCTTTCCTGACCTTGCTTCCCTGCTTGCTCTGCCCACTTTCCATACACCTGCTCAAGTTCTCCATTAAGTTTTTGTAATCACCTTCTACCCTGAGGGTGGAAAGGAACTGAAGGTTCATGGAGCCCTGTCTTGGGCAGGAAATTTCAGGCACACTCAGTGTATTAGTCCATGGACCATCATGGCGTGACTTGGGTTTCTTCAGAGAAAGAAATGGAGGCACTCCAACAGCAAGTCACAGGGAAGAGGGGATGCAAGTAGATGGCAGTGCAGGACTTGGCTAAACCTGTGCTGTCCCCATTTCCTGTTGCTGGACATTGGGGATGACAAAGAGGGAGGGGGACTGCCTACAGTGCAAACCAGCATCTCAGCTGCTCTGATGCTGATGCTGGAGACACTGCGGGTGCTTCAGCCTTGTTCCCCAAAGCTGCACACACGAGCTGCCCCTCCCTCCTGGGGTTGTTGTGTGATTCAGTAAGCATTGGCAAAGCACACACATGGACGTCACAAATGTGTGTGAATGCTCGCCAGCCAGGCCGGATGCTGTGCTGGGAGTTTGCCTATCAGACTCTGACAACTCTGACTCCTCATCCTCTGAGCAGGGCTGACAAGCCTTGCCGCTGCGTGATAACAGGGGTCTCTGCCTGGAATCCTTTTTTAGGCTTGGAATGTTTGTTCATTTTTAACGTAGCAAGAGGCATATCCCTGAGACTGTGCTGTGCGACCATTTTAGGGCTTTTGTTGGTGTGATTTGTTCATTTAATTTTTGAGATAGCCCAGGCTGATATCTCACTTGCTGTGTAGCCAAGAATGATCTGCCTCCCAAGTGTTGGGATCACATGCCCATGCCACTACTCTCTGATCTCACTGTGACCCATTTAAAGGATGCAGTTCAGTCCTTAGCGTGCTCATTGGGTTGTGCAATGACCCTGCTACCTTGTTCAACTTTTGCATCAGCCTGTAGTTCTTAGCTATTGTTTGCAAGTCCTTCCCCTGAAACTGCAGCCCTCCCTCCCTCTCCTAAACTGCAGTCCTCCCTCCTCTAAACTGTAGTCTTCCCTCCCCTAAACTTCAGTCCTCCCTCATCTAAACTGCTGTCCTCCCTCCCCTAAACTGCTATCCTTCCTCCCTTAAACTTCAGTCCTCCCTCCTCTAAACTGCAGTCTTCCCTCCCCTAAACTTCAGTCCTCCCTCCTCTAAACTGCTGTCTTCCCTCCCCTAAACTGCTGTCCTTCCTCCCCTAAACTGCTGTCCTTCCTCCCCAAACTTCAGTCCTCCCTCCCCTAAACTGCAGTCCTCCCTCTCCTAAATTACAGGTCTCCCTCCCCTAAGTTGCAGTCCTCCCTCCCCTAAACTGCAGTCCTTCCTCCCCTAAACTTAGTCCTCCCTCCCCCAAATTACAGTTCTCCCTCCCCTAAACTTCAATCCTCCCTCCCCTAAATTACAGTCCTCCCTCCCCTAAACTACTGGCAACCACCTACCTGCTTTCTACTGGTGGTTCTGACATTGCGAGTGTTTCAGT
Organism: Apodemus sylvaticus; assembly: GCF_947179515.1. Taxonomy (NCBI): domain Eukaryota; kingdom Metazoa; phylum Chordata; class Mammalia; order Rodentia; family Muridae; genus Apodemus; species Apodemus sylvaticus. The sequence goes on from NC_067476.1 coordinate 607,224, forward strand.
TATACAATACGGCATGTGGTCCCTTGAGCTGGCTTACTTCATTTAGATAACTCCCGGGCCTGACCAGATGGAAGAGTGTAGATGTGCTTTGTTCTTTTATGGCTGAGTAATATTCCCTTCTATGCATGTGCAGCATTATGTTGATAGATTCATCTCTCGATGGGCATCTGGGTTCTTTTCCTCCCCTGAGACTTTATAAGGAGAGCTGTTGTACTCATTCCTGTATGAGTGTTCGTGTGGGCACCTCACTTTGATTGTGTAGGGTGTGTACCCAGATGGAGAAACGGATGGATTATATGGAAACTCTGTGCTCTGTACAGCAAAAGGTAGGCAGACAGTTTGCACAGTGGCTATCACCCTGGTTCCCACCAGCCATGTGGGAGGGTTCCAGTTTCCCCACATCCTTGCCAGCACTTGTTACTGTCCCTTTTTTCTTTTTCTTTCTGTTAAGGTGGTCCTAGTGTGAGGCAGCCTTTTGCTGTGACTGATTCTATTTCCCTGATGACTAATGACTCAGAGCAGTCTCCTGTGGTTTTAGTATTCTCGTTTTCTCTTGATCCAGTTCCGTGTCTCCTCCCCAGTCCACTCACACCTCTCCAGACGAGCTCCCAGCTCCTGGGCGGGTCTCCAGCAGGCCTGGGCAGCAGCCCGAGGTGGGTCTCCCACTTTAGGCCAAATGCTCCGTTGTCCCTTTGGGTTCTTCTGGCTGGGGACTGGTCCTCTCCTGCCACCTCAGCCGCTCTTCAGAGTCGTCTTCTTCACCCCACTGGCTGTAGGCTCTTAGCCTTGTCCCGTTTGGTGGTTACTCCTTCCACGCAGGTGCTGATAAGAGCCCTGGACACTGGCACGGGTGCTTTGTCCTCACCTTCAGGGCAGGGGTAGACCCACTGGGTTATTGCTGGCTCCAGCCAGAATGCCCCTGTCCCCCTGTAGGATTGTCCTGAGAGGCCCAGGAAGAGCTGCATGTGCTTCCAGGGCCAGCAGCTGTTTCCTCTGAGTTTCCTAAACCCCTCGCTGTTCTCTCCCCCACCCCACCCCCCAACATCACTCTGTGTACAATGGTGTGCCCCCCCACCATAGGTTTATGGTTTCAGGACTATTTCTGACCATAAAATCAAAGCTGACCCCCTCCCCATGAAGGAATCCTAGGCAGGAATAAGCAGGTGGAAGAAGTATTTGGGGGCTCTGAGGGTTTATTTAGAAGCCCCTTCACCATCTGCCGATGGTAGAGACTCCACCCACCATGGTCTCTTCCTCTGAGGCCTGTCTCCACCTTCTTCTCCAGACCTAGCTGCCTCAACAGGCTCCTTCCACCAGGGTAGGTTGGAGGCAGTGACACCAGGTACTCAATTTATTTAAACAGCTGTGTGGCTGTTTCATGAAAAAAAAAAATGTGCTGTGAAAGATAAGATGGCTCCTGGTAAGATGTGAGAGCCTCCGTTCCCTGTGTAGCCTCCAGTTATAGCGCCCTGCTGTGGGAACTCACAGAAATCTTCAGTTCTCATCTCAGTTCCAAAAAGGCCATTTGAGAGGACATGGTGGGGGGGCAGCTTGATGAAAATAACTTGCTGGAGACGAGAGGAGAGGAGAGGAGAGGAGAGGAGAGGAGAGGAGAGGAGAGGAGAGGAGGTGAAACTGAAGGCTACCTGCTGAGGCTCTACCATGATGGAAGAGCAGCACTGGCCAGCCTGACCAGTTCCCAGCAGGACGCTCACTGGCTTGCAGTATAGAACTGTCCTGGATTGTCGTTCTCCTAGCGACCAGTGGCATTCACTCTGCCATTGTGAGAGGTGATCCTTGGAGCTGCTCCCAGAAGGTGTCACATGAGGTTGGCCACCCTGACCTATTTGGAAGTCAAGCTCCAGGCAAGTGCTTTCCTTCTTGTGGAGCCAGTATTGACCTTGCATCCCCATCCCCCATGCTGTGGCTAAAACGGAGCTCAACAAGTCACAGTGTTAAAAATAGCCTCACCCCTCACACATATAGCACGCTGCTTCTGCAGCTTGTTGGGTGATGGATCAACACCGTCTTCCTGGTTGCCAAGTTACCAGTTACTGTCATCTTAGTTTGAGTTACTTTTGTAGATGTTTTGGCCTCAAAGGACCCATGTAATGATCCTTTGTTGTGTAAATGGGGACATTTTGAGGTTATAGGGAGGAAGGAACTTCCTGGGCATTTGGCGCAGACATTTAGGGGTGAACCAAAGCATGAGCTGAGCCCACTGTCTTCTCTCAGGATAGCTGCTTTACAAGGGAAGGTTGCTCAGGCTTCAAGGCCCACAGACAAGCAGACAGAGGGACGACCTTCTGTAAGGCAAGAAGGAAGGAGGCCTTGGGACAGTGGAAGCTGGAGCTCTTTTGAGTTCCTCAGTCTTCCAAAGTGGGAAGTAGGGTATCTGAGCCCTAGGCCAGACTGTGAGGCCAGCTGCCTCACAGGAGGGCGAGCACTAGTGAACACGAAGGAGGAGAAAAGATGAATGGATGAAGCAGTGCCTGGGGCCCGGGGCGGAAGAATGAGGGAGGCCACGTGTGATGTAGAAGGGACAGCCATGCTGGCCCAGATGGGGAGGGAGGGGCTGCATGAAGACACGTGTGCAGCCTGGGGGCTGCCCGGCTGTGGCGAGTGAGAGGAAGAACAGCTACAGGGAACCAGAGGAGGAGAGGAGGAAAGGCCACCCCTGACAGTAGTCGTGGCCAGGACCGACATCTTGCTCTGGCTGTGGATTCAGGCAGCATCTCCATTCCAGCCTTTCTGCTGTTCTCCTAAGGCCTTGGATGGACTGCCAGCAGGTCTTTTGTTTTGTGTGGGCGTTGCCCTTTTGTTTTAATCTGACATCGATGGCTCCTACATAGGTGCTACTTCATCTGGGGGTCACCTAGTCTCAGTCAGGGTTTGTTGGAGAGGGACATGGTCCCTGAGACTTCTTGGTGGCCTTGTTGTGGTGCCTGCTCTTCCACGTGCTGGCCACTAGATGGTAGCAGGAAACCTGTTGGTTCTGCCCAGCAAGCAGCTTTATTCAGTCTGGCTCTCCTGGTCATGAGCCCCTCTGCCTCAGGCTCAAGTCACAGGTTCATGGATGGTTCTGGGTCAGGCTGAGTGAGACGAAGGCACAGCGGTCTGCTTTTGGGAAGTGGCTGTCTCGGGGCACTGTCCCAGACTTGCAGGTGGCCTTTCAGCACCCTACCTGTGGCCAAACCCTTTGTAGTGAGTTCCTGCTGTAGAGTGAATTCTAGTGTGCATTCCAGGGCTGTGTGGGAGCCAGAAGCAGAGAACTGGGCTCTGAGGGAGTCGAAACTCCCCCTCCTCCCCACCATCTCCCACCCCAGACCTCAGCTTGGCAGTTTGTGTGGACAGTGGATGGTGCTGGTCATGGAGGGAGGTCATGGCTGGGGTGGGGCTAGCCTGGGAACAACAGCAGTATAAGGTCAAGGACACGCTTTCCAGCAACAGGGACACATAGCAATAGCAAACCCCCTGGCCACTCAGCTAGAGTGCAGAAGTGGGCAGAGTCTTCCAGTTTCATCACCTATCTACTCCCAGCAGCCCCTGGGTGTAGTCCTCCATCCTGTTGCCCCGGGCAGGTCATGGCCACATGTAGCCTTAGATCTCTGTGGGGTAGGCCTACAGGGTGCCAAGCCACACCCCATTTCAGGTTCACCTTTAGGGCTCTGAGTGTTTTTTCTGGGGCTGCAGTTTTTTCTGGCGCGGGGCTCATGTGTCTTTTCCACAGGCTTGTGTCAAGGACTGGGTTGTCCTCCTGAGACCCGTGGGGGGTACTGGAGGCTCAGAGATGTCAAGGGCATGTTCAACATTTCCCGGTTAAAATGCTGAACTGGACACTGATCCAAAGGCTGGGGCTTTTCTTTATTCTTCCTGTAAAGATCGGCTCTGCACGTGATGGGGTTAGTGGGTAAAAGAGAAATTTTCACCAGGATGCCAGAAATGGGGACACAAACTGTCACTACCCCCGACTACTACCTCTAAGTACCCTACTAGTCTGTACCACAAACTGTAGGCAGGGATGGGACCTTAGTTGCTCTGCGGAGCTATCAGGGCCCCCCCAGCTTCCAGGGCTTTCTACTGTGATGCTGTGCAGGTATCTGGTTGGGGAAGACAGTGTTGGTGCAGTGCCTTGCGGATCTAACTGGCCTATTGAGGTAGTGTTGCTGCCCAGGCCTACCTTTGGCAGCTGCTCTCTCCGGGACCCCTTTCTGGGTGGCCTCCCTGTGTTGGGAGCACTGTCCACGCCGGGGGTGGGGGAGCACGGTGGCATGACTTTGGCTCTTCATGTCAGTGTGCTCTGCACGCTGGGTATTTTTGAGGCTCCAGGCTGGGGTCCTAGGTCCTGGTGTAGGCACACCTACTTTATCAGAAGTCCTCAGTCTGTGGGAAGGGGTCAGTAAGAAGTTCCCTGTGCAGTTCTACTCCTAATCACCAGTAGATGCATGCCCCCTGATCCCAAGTCATGCCCTGACCTCCTGATTGCCTGGGTCACAGGCCCCTCTTTCTGCTTCCTGGCTCTGCCTGCAGCCAGCTTTGTCATAGACAACCTCCGCTGCCCTCCGCTGGCTTTGTGGTGGTGTCTGTGTCTACCCCAGGGCTACCTGCGAGGGGCTCCGTGGAGCCCCCCACCCTGTGCTCGCTGTTTCAAAGGCTTCTGCTTCCCTTGCAGCCCGCCAGCCTGGCTGTGTTAGGCTTCCTTCCAAAGCTCCTACATCCTGCTGGGCTCCTGTCCCCCCCACTCCAGCTGCAGCTTCCCTGTTGTGCTTCTGGCAGAAGGCATGCTGGGGGCTGTGGGGGGTCTCCTTCCACTTGTCCTTTCTTCTCCCTATTACAGCAGCCTACAGCCAATACCCCTGGGGTCTGATAAGAGAGGCTTTTTCATTAATTTTTTATCCAATGGAAATAATTCCACCACTTCTCAGAGGGATTTTTGCATTTAGGTGGGCTGACTCCCCCTTTCTTTCCCAGCCTCTTAGATGCTCTTGAAGTGGGAAGCTTTGTTTCCTTAGCTGAGGTGTGCTGGTCTGGGCTGGTGAGGAGGGTAGTTTGGGTTCCTGAGGCCAGCATTAGGTATCTGGGTCCTGACTGTCCTGCCCCCATGCTCTGTGACTTTTAGGATAGCACTGACCCTCTCTGGGCCTCTTGGTCCTTTATTTGTCCTGTGTTGGTGGTGGGGGGCCATGCTTGCTAGTTCTCTGGCCTCTGGCTTTGATATTGTGATTGTTTCAGATTGGCTCTTGTCCCGGAGTGACTCTAGTGCTGCAAGGGGCCCTAGAGGCATGCACACCTGTGATGGATCCCACACAGTCACCCTCTGTGCTCAGGAGGCAGTGGAGTCTCGGGCCTGGGCGAAAGGGAGCAGGTCTCTGGCTGGTTCCTCCTGGCCATGTCAGGGATCCCTGAGTGGGAAGAAGCCCTTCTACCTCTGTTGCAGCCAGCAAACCTCCCCCTGGCCTCTCGGCCCTGTTCCTTCTCTTTGTCTCCCTTCCCCCTGTGCTGCACCCCATGCCCTGCCTTGACTGATGGCTTTGAGTCTTGGGCACTGCCCTGTCCTACTTTTCTCTACACTCACCAGGCTCTCTGCTCAGAACCAGGCCCGGCTCCCAGAGACCTGAGAAGCGAGCCCCTCTAGGCACTTATGCACAGGGGTTAGCCTACCCCCTCCTGCCCAGGGCCCACATCTGGCAGAGGCTCAGTTTTCCCAGCTGTAAATTGCCTCCCACTGCCCCTTGGCATCTTCTCAGGTTTCAGCTTCATGGTCCTTTTTCTTTTTGTGGGGGTGGGGGAGTGTCTAGGGAAGGCAGGCTCAGCTCTGCTGGTCTCTCCCTCTGCAAGTCTGAGGTTAAGGGGAGAAGTCTCTACCTAGGTGTTGGGTGAATTGTTTATTGTTGTTGTTGTTGTTGTTGTTTAATCAAGTAGTCGAGCAGCAACCTGTATGAGTTAGAGTCCTCCTTCCCAAGTACTTCCCCCAAGAGACCAGCCTTACTGTACAGTGTCTCTCTAGGCCTCAGGAGGGTCTTCTGTTGTCTGCAGCCTGCCTCTGGCTTGTGGTGTGGTGACTTGCAGATGCTGGTGTTTTCCCCACCTCTGTTCCCCACTCCCACTCCTTCTCATCATGCCCCTCAATCTAATGTTTAACCACAGGCATCATCTTGACTCCCTGCACCCTTCAGGTGGCTTTTCTCACCCTCAAAACAGATGAATCTCTGGCTTCTGTAGGTGAAGTGCCATGCCCTGTCTCTGTAGATGGCAGCTAGTTGGCTGGCCAGGCCCTGGCTGCCGACCTGGCCTTGCTTTGCTGTGACTCTCCATCCGCCCTTCATGGGGAAAGTCTGATTGTTTGGATCACAGAAAGGTAGACATCTCAGGGCAGCCACCAGCACTGCCTGGGAGTGGAAGTCATCAAGTGGCCTTGGCTGCACCCCGGCTGGGGGGGGGGGCGGGCAATGGCTGAGTCAGGTTGGTGTTTTCTGGGGTATCATGTATCAAGGGAACCCCCTGGGGATGCTGTTGAAAACAGAGGCCTTGTCTTATGGAGCAGGATACCAGGCAGTGCGGGTGTTGTAAAACATCTTTAGAATCACAAGTGGTAAGAAGTGTGTTCCTCCTAGGCTTTGGGGCTGTGGGTCAACCCAGGGGCAGGGAAAGCCTGTCCGTTGCCCAGATGGGCTAAGAAAATGCTGGCCCTGGCATCCTAAGTCACAGACACAATCCCTGAAAGTTGGCAGGGCTTTCTGGGGAGACAGTGCTGGACCTTAGATCTGGTGTAGGATATTGAGGAGATTGGGGGAGTTACACAGTAAAGGGCAACAGTCAGTTTTGGACTATTTGCAGATTGTGTGTGTGTGTGTGTGTGTGTGTGTGTGTGTGAGAGAGAGAGAGAGAAAGAGAGAGAGAGAGAGAGAGAGAGAGAGAGAGAGAGAGAGAGAGAGAGAGAGAGAGAGAAAGAGAGAGAGAGACTGGCTTGCAAATGAGAAGGGTATTCTGGACCTTGTGGTGTGAGACCCCATGGAGGTTTGGGGATGAGGTGCAGGAGGACCAAGAACAAGTCTTTATGTCAGGCGCGTGGGTGTGGTTTTGGAGTTTCATGTGTGAGGATTCCCTGGCAAAGGACACTAGAAATGTGGACCAATAACAAATGAAAGAAGCCTGGGGGGGGGGGGTATTTGGAAGGCTCATGGAAGTGGGGTACCTGGCATAAAAGCCTGGCGCTGTGAAGGCTGGGATAGGCCAGGAGGAAGTGACGTGATGCATGCATGTGGGAGGTTAGTGGAGAGCAAAGGGGACACAGGAACCTGAACCAGAGGCCCAGAGGGCGGCACGGGACTCAGTGGACACTTACCCAGGGTCTTTGGAGTCCTGGGCAGAGGGATGGGCTAAATATTGTTTTACCCAAGGTGACCCCCTTTCCCAAAAAATAGCTTCTCAGTGCCTAGACCTCACTAGCCCTCCAGACTGTGGGTTCCCACAGGGGCGTCTGAATGTGAGCTGGCTCCTCTGAGCACCTCAGTGGCTTTTCCAGCATGGCAGTGGTGGACGCTCTGCTCCCCTCTGTGCTTTCGGGATGCTGTGTGTCTGGGTGCCACTCCGTTCCCCCGGCGCCCTCTTCCACCAGGACCCCTTTGTCTCTGAGGAAGCCTGGCGTGGCCCCCATCACCCACGGCCTCCCTTTCTGTTGCTCCTGCTGCCCCACTGACCCTGCCCCTCATTCCTGTCTGGCTTTCAGGATGGTGGTGCGGGCCCTCCCCTGTGTTTTGAGCAGAGGTTGGCCTGCCTGTGGGATTTGGCCTGGTGTCTGAGTGCTTATGCAGCACAGGGCTAGTGGTCTGGATACATCCTCTGGGTCAGGGCCCTCATCTGTAGCTCCAGCCTGGCTCCACTGTGTCCTTTTGTGGGAACAGTGCCTCACTGGAAGCCACTGCTTTGAATAGGCAGCTGCCTGAGGCTGATACATAGCAGTCACCCCGCTCAGAAGGGGACCTATGACAGCCACTAGTAGAGCTCAGGGCTTCCCCACTTGCCTACTTGGCTAGCAGGTGAATAACAGGGTTTGGTGCTCAAGGCTTTGTTCTAGGGGAAATCCCAGGATTCCCTCTGACATACATGTCTTTGAATTAAGGCAATTGCACAGAGGTGCGGCCTGTCCAGTCTCACTTAGCAGAGCCTGAGAGCCATCATCTGCCTGCTGTTGCTGGCTTGGTACAGCCCTGGCTTCTGGGCATGGGGTAGTCCTTGCTATTGGAGCCCAGCTCTGGCTGCAGGGGCCCAGCCCTGGCTGCAGGGGCCCAGCCCTGTATGTAGGGTCTCAGCCCTGGCTGCAGTGGCCCAGCCCTGGCTGCAGGGGCCCAGCCCTGGCTGCAGGGGCCCAGCCCTGGCTGTAGGGTCTCAGCCCTGGCTGTAGGGTCTCAGCCCTGGCTGCAGGGGCCCAGCCCTGGCTGCAGGGGCCCAGCCCTGGCTGCAGGGGCCCAGCCCTGGCTGTAGGATCTCAGCACTGGCTGTAGGGTCTCAGCCCTGGATGTAGTGTCTCAGCCCTGGCTGTAGGGTATCAGCCCTGGCTACAGGGGCCCAGCCCTGTCTTCAGGGGCCCAGCCGTGGCTGCAGGCGTCCAGCCCTGTCTACAGTGCAGCCCTAACTGCTTCTGTATGCTCCCTTGCATGCACCTTTCACAGCACCATGGCACACTACATGGCAGGCAGGGTGCTCTCCTGGTGTCGGGGGTTCTTCTCTCTGCTGGCCTCCAGCCTTGCTTTCATGGAACCCAAAGGGGCCGACCCAGCTGCCTCCCTCTGTGCAGGCCGCTCCAGCCTTCTTGCCCCTCCCTTTCCTGAGAGGGCATGACGCTGTTCCCAGGCTGGTCCTAGCTCTAGGGGGCTGTTGGATGAAAGGTGATATATAAATGTAAGGTGATGATTATTTATTTGACAGGGACAGCTGCCTGTGGTGAAAAATGTAATCTAGTAATCCTTGCGTGAAAATCGGATCTGTGCCTCAGTGAGCTGCCTGAAGCAGACAAGAAGGACCATTTTCTCTCTCTCTCCCCACTTCCTGACCCCGCCCCATCCCTGCCAGCTCTGCTCACTTCCAAAGTTCCCAAGCTCTTGTAGACTGGTAGCATGTCTGCAGATGCATGTAGTATACCTATGTATACATACATTATGCTTCCTGCTGCATGTGTATTGCATACATGTGGCATATACTCCATGCATCTTGCTTCTTTTGATTGTAGTTAGCGAGCTATCATGGATTTTTAAGCTTTCCCACTTATAACCTCTTTCCATCAGGGAAGTTTTTACATGGTCCTGAGCATATAGTATATAAATCAACCATTTCCTAACAATGAATGATAAATTTGTTTAAAGATGATTTTTTAATATACATATTTTATCATTTATTAAAGACAGTAGCAAATTTGCATACTAATGGGGAGGAGGAGCTTGTAAGGTTTCACAGAAAGAATTAGGTCTTGGTGGAATATTTGATGCAGCAAGACACAGAGCATCTTCAGTGTTTCTCAGAGTTGATCGATATTTTGATTTAATGATTGCCAACGCTGAGGCTGCTGCTTCACACAAACACATAACACAAAACCAGCAGAAGTCTGTTGAGGCCTATTCGAGAAACTGTTGGAAATTCTAACCCAAAATCCGCTTCACAATTTTTTATGACACCCAAGGCAGCAACTCCAAGAATAATTTTTAAAAACCAAACATTCGTAATGTAACACAATCCAAAAGATACGCTGATTTGATTCTTAGGCACTGAGGAGTGACTGAAGGAAAACACACAAAGCTTTTGTTTTCCGTAATCATACCATTCTGTTTCTGTAAGCACACACAGTGTGCTATGCGCTCGAGAACACTGCTGTTCATAGCAGGCAGGGTTTTCTGCTCACAGCAGAGATGCTGCAGGCTGCGTTCATTGGCGGTGTGTGGTGTGGAGGGTCACATCCCACCTCCCTCCATCAGAACCAAGGCTGCAGGGAAGTCACATGATGCAGCACAAGTGAGCTCCACCAGGATCAACTTGGGCTCACTACAGATTTCACTTTGAGTCAGTTTTCAGTCCTTGTGAATTTTGATAGAAACTTTTCCAGCCCCCCGTAATGTTCATTTACAGGTGGGATTTGGCCACAGCCTGCTGCTTAAGATGCCTGACTTTCTATGACTTTGAAAGCCAAGACGTTAATGGTGCAATATTGCTAACCGACCTCAGCCTGATTTGAACAGACATCCTTTCTTGCTCAAGCTTGCGCATTGCACTTAGTTATTGGGTCTTCTTTGGTCCCAACCTGCATCAGGTTTTCCTTGTCTCCATCACTATGGTAGGCTGAAAGGCCTGGTTAGCCCTCTAGACCCTGTCACTCTGAGTGTTTCCTTATGATGATATTAAAATAATACATTTTGGGCACATCCCCACAACACTGACACTGTCCTCTTTGGAACAGTGTTGGGACCATGGAGCCTATGTGTGTAATTAACTGGTGATGTCACCCTTGATCACAAGGAGGAGGCAATGCCATTCAGTGCCATGCTGTAGAGCTATAATTTCTTCTCTGAAATTAATAAGTGTTTGGATTAGTGGATGCTTCTGACATTAGACAAATGCCCAGTTGTTCCTTGGACCTTCACCCACTAATTTTAGCTAATCTGTCAGCCGTGCTGCCTGCTACAGCAATGTTTGCATAAGTGTGATTTTCTCTTTACCTCATTGTTCTGCCTTTTTTAATTGTAATTCTGGAAGGAACCGCCTTCTCCCACTTATTTCTTTATTCACTTAGTTATTCTTATCATTACAGGCTCATAAATACATAACACAATAAAAAGCACAGACAAATGATACGTAATGTACACTTAATGTACCAGTCATACTTATGCAATTCTCCATAATTTGAAAATTTGAACTAAAATCAAAGTACTATTTAAAAAAATATAATCAAAATTATACATGTTGCCTATGTAACAAAAATTATTCCTGTAAACAATAATCCTCATTTTTAGGTAATTAACACACATCTCTACTGGCTGCCTTCATTTTATTGTGAAGTGGTGTTGGATAGTTTCAAATAATTTCTTCATCTAATGCATCCTTCTGTTGTTTACAATTAATAAACATCAACATCAAAGATAAATATTACCTCAGAATAAAACACTTGAAAAATTTTGACACAAATAGACCTAAGGAGCAAGCTGGTGGAACCATTCCAATTGGTAACAAAATAGACTTGAATAGAAAACAAATCATTAGATATAAAGAAGAATACTACATATTCATCCAATTGCTTTGATTCTTATATTGCTTGCCACAAACACGAGGATACATGTTTTTGTCAAAGAAACACATATAAAACTTCAATCACACATTGACCTTCACACATTGATAGCAGGAAACCTCAATACATTATTCTAAGCAATGGAATGGTTATTAAGAAAAAAGTAAATGGAAAAATACTATAGGTACTGGATACCTTCAAACAAAATGACCAAACAAATATGTTAATAACATTACAAATAATCACAAAAGAATAAAATTTATTCTTGTCATGCATGGGTTATTCTCCCAAATTAACACATGCCCAGTCATAAAACCAATCCCTACACATACAGGAAATTTGAAAAACCATATATATTAACAGTCTGGCATATATAATTACAGAGTATCAACAATAATAGAATATACAGAAACCTTTCAAACTCAGGCAAGCTGAGTAATTTTTGTGAGTATTAGAGCAAGATAAAAAGAAAAAAAAAAGAAATGCAATAATAGACTTCCTATAATTAATTGAAAATAATGTAAAACATACCCAAACCTATGGGACAAAAATAAAGTTGGGATAAGAAGAACCTTCATTACACTAAGAATAACTTAACAACACACTTAAAAGCATTAGGACATAAAAGAACTCAAGAGTCATAAGAGGAATATATCATAAAAACATGATCAGCATGAGGGGAAAGATAAATCAGATAGAAACAAAGAACACAAATAATCAAAGAAAAGAGTCTGTTTTAAAAAAAAATCTTAAGAGAGTCACATACTTAGCCATTCTAAATAAAAGATCACAAGAAAAATCCAAATTAATAAAATCAGGAGTGAAAGATGGCCATCAGAAGAAGTACCAAATAACTCTAAGAATCATGAAGGAATTCATTAAAATTCTGTTCTCAATTAAATTGGAAACTTCAAGAGAAATGATTAATATTCTCAATAGTGATCACTTAGAAAATTTTGGTCATGTAACTATCAACATTTCAATTAAACCCACAGTACTGAAAGAAAAAGAAGCAATCAAAAGTTCCCACAGTCTGGCTTCAAGCAGTTTAACAGAACTAGAGTAATGAAAATGTGTTGTATTAGTATAGAAACAGACAGGGTGATCAATGGATTAAAATGAAAATGCCAGAAATAACACTGTACAGTTGCAGACTTTAGCCACCGATGGCTGCATTCGAACGGGTGCCAGGTCACCTGGAAGGAAACTGGAGATAGGAACAAGGTGACAGGAGAAACATGGAGTCAACACAAGATTTTCTGCTCAAGCCTCAAACTTTTCTTGTGGTCTCCAAATAAATAGGTGAGGGAAGACCCTTCTCCCAAAGGCCGGAAACAGGTCTGCAGAACTGGTTCTGCTTGCTCTGCTGGAGGCTGACATCAGGTGGAGGCTAGTGTCTTTCAGGAAGTGGCAGGTTCTTGGAGAACAATGGGCCTCACCTTAGTCTGAGGGCTTCACCCCAGGTGGGGGAGGCTTGTGGCTAACTGAGGTCTGAAAATCCTTGCTCAGAGAGCTGAGGGAGGAGGGCACAGCAGACAATTGATTTTTACAAAGATGCCAAAATAATTCCAAGAGGAAAGCAGTGCATATTCACCACCTGCTGATGGTCAAACTGAATGTCTGCATGTGGAAAAATGCAAATAGACCCACATTTGTCACCCTATGGAAAACTCAAGTCCAAGTGGATCAAAGACCTCAACTTTACATTTGAAATACCTCAGGCCTCACATCCCTAGGGGATAAAAGAACCATGTCATAGGGTTTCTGCTGATGGAGATAAATTAATTCTTGGATATACTCATTCATTCCAATAAGTCAGACAAATGCTTTAACTTAGCATCTCAGAGGGACAGGTTAGAAGTGCGGTTGTATCCCTTCATCCTAGTGGCATTAAGTGCTGAGCAAGTCCTGGGAAGGGGATCAGACAAAACTTGTATTTTAACGGCCACAGACTGAGGGGCAAGTGTGAGGTTACTACTAGAATTCTGCTCTCCTGCAGACTGGCTTTCCAAACATTTATGAGCTGTTGTTCTATAGATGCCCTGATTGAAAGTTTTCCCAGGGGATGACAGTTTGCTTTATTATCAGAAAAACCTGAGTCATGACCCCTAGCACTATAGGACATGCCATCATTACACATTCCTAGAAATGTCAGTCCTCTAACACACTCTAAAAACCAGGCTGGCCTTGGGCACATAACCTGCCTCTTTGCCTTCTTAGTCCTGGAATTAATGAAGTGACCATTTCACAGTGGAAAGTGGTTTTGGTATGAATGGCTTTATTTTCTTAATACAATTCTCACTTGGTATCCATTGGTTCTTCATGAAATATAATTGTGTCCTTGGTAGTATTTGAAAACAAAGTCCTAGAACACATGCATATATCAAATTTTATTGGATATTTATCTTGTTTTGATTTTAGGTTACAAGTATAGATCAAAACAATTTAGCAATATTTTCTGCTTTGTGGAGGAATTCAAAGCATTTTTGGAAACCTAGACAAGTCTTTAGAGCTAGAGAAGTCATGGATAATAGAAGAGAATCTGCTACTGCTGCTTTCATAAACCAACATGATTCCTAACTGCATTGTAAAGGTTTGTCCCTATACCCACAGTACACTGCATCTCTCACCCTTCTTAAGAAAAATATGGATTGAAACAGATAGGTCCCATTATGGGGAACCAAAGAGAACAAAACTCAGAGAATAAGAGATTGTGTGGTGTCTATCCCTATATTATTCATCTACAACACAAATGCATATAAAGCTTACGGATAAAAGTAGAAGTTGAAAATGTGGCATGAGCCAGAGGAACAGGACATTTTCTTTGAGAATATTCTCCTATAAATGCTGGAGGGATGGCCTCCATGATGTCTTATAAATTTGGCATCCTAAAGTAAAATGGAAAATTTGTGACATTGATAGACATACTACCATGGATGTTTTGAATTTCATGAGGACTCAACCATATGAAGAAAACTACAGACTACCAATGAATACAGAAATTGGGAGAAGTAATCTATGGAAGGGAAGAGATTTCCAGTAGGTAATCCAAAACCAAGAATTCAGTTCTGAAATATTTTACACATAAGTTATGCTGTATTCTCTATGCAGGACCTATATCTATATCTAATCTAATCTAATCTAATCTAATCTAATCTATATCTATCTATCTATCTATCTATTACTCATAAATGGACACTATGAATATGCGAGTATTGATGAAAATGATAGTGTTTGAGGAATATACACAGGAAGAATTGAAGGTTTGAATGGAACGGGGACATGATGTAATTATATTTAAAATTTAAAAGTAAAGATACTTCTTTTTTGAATTTTTATTAGATATTTTCTTTATTTACATTTCAAATGTTATCCTCTTTCCTGTTATCCACCCCCAAATAATCCCTATCCCCTCTACCATGCCCCTGCTTCTATGTGAGTGTTCCCCCAACCTCCCACTCCCATTTACCCATCCTGACATTCCCCTATACTGGGGTATTGAGGCTTCACAGTTCCCATGGCCTCTCCTCACACTGGTATCAGACAAGGCCATCCTCTGTTAAATATATGATTGGAGCCATGGGTCCCTCCATGTGTACTCCTTGGTTGGGGGTTTAGTCGTTCAGAGCTCTGGTTGGTTCATATTGTTGTTCTTCCTATGGTGTTGCAAACCCCTTCAGCTCCTAAGTTCTTACTCGAGCTCCTCCAGTGGGGACCTCATGCTCAGTTTAATAGTTGGCTGTTAGCCTCTGCCTCTGTATTTGTCAGGCAATGGGAGAGCCTCTAATGGGACAGCAATATTAGGCACCTTTTACAAAGCTCTTCTTGAAATCTAAAAGAGTGTGTGCATTTGAGGATTGTAAATGGGATGGATCCCTAGGTGGGGCAATCAATGGATGGCCTTTCCTTCAGTCTCTGCTCCACACTTTGTCTCTGTATTTGCTCCTATGATTATTTTCTTCCACTTTCTAAGAAGGACCAAGGCACACTTCAGTCTTCCTTCTTCTTGAGCTTCATTGAACTGTGACTTGTATCTTGGACCACATGTATAATGTCATGCCATGTTTCTACATTAGTTTTATATTATATTAAACATATGCAGGCTGAGATATAAAATGCTAAATGCCTAAACACAGTCTCTAAAGCAAGAATCAAATTGTTGCCAGCTCACTTTGACTTTTTGATTCAAAAATAAACATGAGACACTTGTCAAATACAGTTATATTTTATTCAACTGTAATTTATTGTCATTCTTTAAATTCAAGCAAGTTGGCCTGTATCTGAATGCCATTTTTGCCTTTTCACACAGTTAGCCATTTTCCATGACTAACTATAGTGTGGACAAGATGGCTGAAACTCTCATGTCCATCTGACAAATGAGAAAATATTAAAGAATAAAATCAGATGGGGCAGTAATCAGATTCATTGGCAGAAAGCTCTCCTACCATCCAAATAAAACAACTTTCTGCATTTTAATGTGTCCTATATTAGCACATTAGCTTATCATCTTTGAAACAACACATATTACAAAAATCACATACCAACTATAAAATGATAGAACAAACTTTGATTCTTTTTTTCAGCTAGATTCAGTGCTTTTTCTGCCCTTCATTTTCCATGGCTAACTATAGTGTGGACAAGATGGCTGAAACTCTCATGTCCATCTGACAAATGAGAAAATATTAAAGATTAAAATCACATGGGGCAGATTAACAGTACCTAAGCTGTAATTTCATGCTGTTTTTTAATGGATATAGCACTGACTGTGAGAGTCATTTATAAGTGTACTGTCCTTGAATCATTGCTACTGTTTTCTTTCATTTATGACATACCCAATTTTTAACTGAATCTTTTGCCCTTTAAACCTTTATTTCCTTGATTTCTTTTTACATTTTGTATGTTATGCCTATGATTGTTTGGTGTTAGTAAAATTGTTTTCCTCTTTCTTAGGGATTCAAGATATCCATTTTACTGTGTCTTTTGCCTTCTACGGGGTTTTTTGTCTCATGAAGTGTCAATTATTAATGGTTTATCTTAGTGCCAGCACTACTGATGTTCTGTTCAGAATGCTGTTTCTTGTGCTAGGAGGTTCAAATCTGTTCCCATCATTCACTTCTATCAGGTACAGTGTGTTCCGGTGTTATTTTGAGGTCCCAAAATTTCTGGATATAAAATTAACTCAAAGAAATCAGGAGCCTTATTCTACTCAAAGAATTAATAGGATGACAAAGAAATTAGAGAAATGACACCCTTCACAATAGTCACACATAATATAAAATACATTGGTGTGATTCTAACCAAGCAAGTGAAAGATCCATATGATATGGAGTTCAAATCAGTGAAGAAAGAAATAGAATAAAATCTCATAAAATCCAAAGATCTCCCATGCTCATGGATTGGTAGGATTAATATTGGAAAAGTGGTCATCTTGCCGAAAGCAATCTACAGATTCAATCCAATTCCCATCAAAAGTCCAACTCAGTTCTTCACAAAGTTAGAAAAAGCAATTTGCTAATTGCAATTTGCAATTTGCAATTTGCAATTTGCTAATTCAGGGTAAAAAAAAAAAAGAAACACAAAACAGATAGTGAATACTATTCTCAAAAATAAAATTCTTGGTGAATCAACATCCCTGACCTCAAGCAGTACTACAGAGCAATAGTGATAAAAAGAAACTGTATGGTATTGTTATAGGTACAGGCTCCACTGTGTTCATAGCAGCAATATTTATAATAGCCAGAAGCTGAAAAGAACACACATCTCAGAAAATTTGTTACATCTGCAAAATGTGTTACTACTCAGCTATTAAAAAACAATGACTTCTTGAAAGTCTTAGGCAAATGGAAGTAGCTAGAAACTGTCATCCTGAGTGAGGAATCCAATCACAAAAGAACACACATGTTATGCAATTGCTGATAAGTTGGTATTAGCTCAAATGCTCTGAATACCGGAAATACAACTCACAGACCACATGAAGCTCAAGAAGAAGGAAGACCAATGTATGAATAATTTTATCCATTTTGAAAAGTGGATCAAAATGCCCATGGCTCACAGCCAACCAATAGAATGATCATAGGGTGCCAGTGGAGCAGCTAAAGCAAGAACCCAAGGAGCTGAGGAGATTTGCAGCCCTGCAGGAGGTACAATAATATGTACCAATCAGTACCCCCAGAGCTCCCTGGGGCTAAGTCACCAGCCAAAGAGTACACATGGAGGGACCAATTGCTCCAGGTACATATGTAGCAGAATATGACCATTTTAGAGGAGAGGAGAGGCCATTGGTCCTGTGAAGGCTCATTTCCCCAGAACATAGGAATGCAAGTCAGGAAATTAGGGAAGAGGCGGTTTAGCAGGGGGATAGGGGGTGGGAAAGGGGGTTTTCAAAGGAGTAACTTATTCTGAAAGTGGATACTATTCGACTTGTAAATAAAGAAAATATATTTTTTAAAAAGTGGGGAAAAGAAAAAGAAAAATGTGGCGGCAAGGCTCATGGTGTTTACACAGCAGCCTTTTCTAGGACAGTGCTGGCTTGTGCTAGAAGCTCAGCAGACAAAGTTTGAATAGATGAAAATGTCACCAAGGTACTACTAGACTCACAACCTCACAAACCCTCCACTCAGCTGCTGTCTGTCTGCAAAGTGTCTTTAATGTAACATAATTGCAACAGTGCAGTTCTACTTAAGCAGCCACATATTCTATGTCAGTTTAATTACTGTTAAGGTAAGAATTGTTTAAAAGTCTGTGTCTGCGGGGACAATGCAGTCATATGGCCTCATTCCAATCTTTGTGTTTTCTTCAGCTATATTCATCCACAGACTGCTCAGAGTTTTTATTCCATGTTATAGATATATGGCTTTAAGTTTTTGGTTGTTTTTCCTAACATTTCAATGCTAGGAATATAAAGGCCCAGATTTTAAATATATGTCATGAATTAATAGTTCAGAACTGCCTTTTATATTGAGAAGGTAGATGACTTCTTATAACTATGACTAGTTTTACCATCAACAACAGGTCTTCTTCCATATTTGTTGTGAAACAGACATGTGGTTTGCTGAACAAGGCTTTGCAAAAACACCCATGCCTTGGATCTTAAATAATGGAAGGCACTGCTGTGAGCTTTGAGATGAACAGGATTAAGTTCTATCTTCCATGTGACTGCATCTGCAGGAGGTGTTTGGGAGATAGGGAGGCTAAAATAAAGGAAAAGGGGAAAAAGTCATGCCGAGGAAGAAAATGACCTATAGACCAATCAATGCACACCACTGAACATCGTAAACAACACAGAGGGTGCCACAAGGATGCAGTGTCTATTTTGGTTCATTATCTGTGATAGTTGATTGGCTCTATTACAGAAATGCCTGAATCCTAGTGGTATCATTTTTTTTAATTTGATATTTTATGTATTTACATTTCAAATGTTATCCCCTTTCCTAATTTCCCCCCAGAAACTCTGTATACCAGCACTGCTCCTCTTTAAATGAGGGTGTGTACCCCCACACACCCACTCCTGCCTTCTAGCCCTGGCATTCTCCTACACTGGGACATTGAGCTTTCATGGGACCAAGGGCCAGTTCTCCCATTGATGCCTAAGGCCTTCCTCTGCTATATATAATGCCAGAGCCACCCTTAATGTGGTAAAGGTCTTGTGGGGGACATTTCTATTAGTGATGTTACTCATTTAATGAGACACTTTCATTTATTAATGAAATTGTGTCTTTAAAAAAATTTACAGAGCACAATCTGAAGCTCATTAAACTTTTCTTAAAATATTTCTTTCCTTTTAGGTTAATTGATATTCTTAAGAAATTTCTAGTATATTTTAAAGCTACTCCAAATTCCAGTGATTCTATGGTGTCATATGCAACACTGTCAATGTACTTCACATTCTGCTAAAATTCCCTCTTGTTTCTCTTTTCAAATAAGTTCTTTTGATTGCATCAGAAATATCGGATACCCCAAATCCCAAGAGAGGCATTTTAATATTTAGGTGATATCTTTAATTTTGTTGCTCTAAAAAAAAGCACCAAACAAACAAACAAAAAACACACAATGATCAAGAGAAACATTTGAGAAAACTGTTTATTTTTTATGTACCTTGGTTACAGAATATTGAATGTAGCCAAGGCATGAAATTGGATGTGAGCACTCCACAAAATCATGTGGAATAATGAGGTTTACTGGCTTCATGTCCATGTTGTCTGCAGTCCTCTTTCTTATATCGACAAGAATAACTCACCTAGAGTGGTTACCATACACCATCACTATCATGACCTTATATTAATAATTTATTGAGTACATGGCTTATACCCAAAACCATAGATAAACATGATGGTAGCCATTCCTCAATTGAGATGCCTTATTCTCAATTTCTTCAGGATTATGTACTTATTTATAAACCCATTTTCCACCAAACTTTGTTCATTTGTATAACAATGAATACAAATGTAATACAAATGTCCTATATGTAAGTTCTAATTTGTTTATCCCTTAAAATTTTTCTATGATCAAGTACTACATTTGTTAAGACAAAGAAAAATATGTTGGTATCATCTAACATTTTTCTAATATGAAAGTTTCAATGAAGCAATTTGTCTTTGCCCTTCTGTACAAAATTTGAATCTGGTCTAACTAAAATAACATAACACTTTGGGACAAAGATACACCCTAGCAACCCTGCACTAGAAGCCAAGATGGAGAAGACCTCCACAACCACCATGACATTCCCCCTGGTGCTATGGTAGACAGGGAGGAAGTTGATCCAGACACTGCAGAACACAGCATGCTGAAAGTTAGGAACTCGGCTTCATTGAATCTGTCAGGAAGGTTCCTAGCCAGGAAAGTCACAGTGAAGCTCCCCACAGCCAAGTACCCCAAGTATCCCAGGACAACATGGAAGGCAATGACTGAGCCTTTGTTGCAAATAATGACAATCTTTCCATGTTCAGATTGTATATCTCTGACAATAAATGGAGGAGATTTGAGCAACCAGATGCCACAGAGAACAAGTTGGATCACGGGACAAATGGGAATGACCAAGTTAGGCACCCCTGATGTCAGCATCCCTCTAATACTTCTCCCTGGAGTAGTGAGCTTGAAAGCCATGACCACAGTTAATGTTTTGGCCAACACTGTGGAAATGGCCACTGTGAAAAATACTCCAAATGTGGTCTGCTGCAGGATGCAGGTGGCCTGGTTGGGATGTCCAATGAAGAGCAATGATCAGAGAAAACAGAAGACTAGAGAGAGGAGCAGGATGTAGCTGAGAATGAGATTATTTGCCTTCACAATTGGAGGATCCTTGTACTTCACAAAAATGACTAGTACTAGAATTGTGATGGCCATGAAGGACAGAGCAGTGGAGCCTAGAGCAAGCCCCAATGGATCTTCATAAGCCAGAAATGACACATCTCTTGGGAGGCAGTGGGTTTGCTCCAGGTTGGCATACTTATCATCTGGACATCTCACACACTGTTTCATATCTGCTAGCAAAATGCAATAAAACCTTATACGATGTCATAAATATTTAGTTCATTATTATGTATTTTTATTATTCAGAGGATCTACAATACTTAATTTGTTATCATCCATTCCTTCTTGCTGCAGGGACCACTGACTTAAGATTTCTCTCTATTAACTTCAGATTTTGAAACAAAACACCATAATATGGAATGGAATGGTAAAAATTAAAGAAAAAGAACAAAAATATGATAAGTAATAATATGCATGATCTCAGATTTTTTTCACACTTCAAACCATAAAATCACTATTCACAGACAAGGGTAGTGTGAAGATATTGATGTATGTTGATGAAATATATTATATTTTGTTTGTTTTTTGTGTTGTGCCATTTGTCTGTATCTCCTGTAGAAATCAGTCCATACAATTCCTCTTGCAAGTACTGTCTGCCTAAAGGAATATTTTCATTCTTGATGCTCTATGTCTCATACTTTTTCTTTAAAAACTGGGACACATGTATGTCCTCCTAAATATATTCTGCATACTATAGAATCAGTGAACAGCATATTGTGAGAGAAATGTACTGTTTGTAGAAGATACTGCAGATTATTTGCTAGGACCAAAAGAAGTTGGCGTTATTTAACTGATTAAGTTCTGAATCATGGAGATTTTAAAACTTCAGTTTCCATGTAGGCCATAGCATAGTTCTAGTTTGGAAAGAGAAGGATTCAAATTGAGCATTTCTTTCTGCATGCAAGCATGTACCTGTTTCATTGGAAACCTTATTTTCTGGGCACTGAACACAATCAAAGCAGCAGTCTGCTGTTTCTTTCTGATGAATTTTCCTAAATCCAGCAGTACATTGCACATTACACAAGGAGTAGGGAACCTGAGACAATATATAAACATTATATGTTTGTGAGAGAGTATGTGTGTGATTTTATCTGTATTTGTGTGTGTGTGTGTGTGTGTGAATGTGTGTGTGTGTGTGTATGGGTGTGTAGTTCATGTAAACATAATATATGTAATGACACATAGGTTGACAGATATGTCTATAAATATTCCTTTGTTTACCAGTACTTCTTAACCTTTTCAGGCACATTATTATTTTACATTTCCCTGCAGTACACTGAATGTCACACAATATTTTCTATTCATGTAATATTATATATGTAACTTTCAGGTTGTAGCAATTTAAAGCTTCCTAAACTGATTAATCCAAAAGGAATGCTTATGTGGCATCAGCATTTTTCTTATGATTTATAAATAAAAAAATCAGGATACTGAAGTATATGGAGAAAAAAGGGTATATCCAGAAAGAGTTGTTTGATGAATCAGAAAAAAATATGTTAAATAAGACTGTCCTAAAATTTCTCATGTTTAAATCAAAATCTTGAGTCTCCTATGCCTCCCCCCTTTCCCCTGCTTTTATGACACTCCTGCCTCACTACTCTAGCATTCCCCTATACTGCTGCTCAAGCCTCCTCAGATCCTAGGGGCTCCCCCTCCCCCCCGACAGATGCCAGATAAGGTAATCCCCCACCGAAGAGAGGAAACTGGGAAGTAGGATAAGTTGTAAATATATGTAAATAAAATAAACAATGAAATATATAAATAAAATAGGAAACCTTGAATCTGGAGAAAGGTTTCTGTCACTGAATATATTACATACTTTATTAGGCTATAAATATGTTCACACAGACTAAGAAAAGTCCATGGCATACATATAATTACAAAATTTAATTATGCACCCACCCCCACACACATGCACACATTTGAGCACATTTGTACATGGAATTCAGAGGCATTTGATCCCTATGACAAGATTTACATGAAGTTGAGAGTTATTACATTTTGGTGCTTGTAACTGAGCATGGTCTTTTGCAAGAGGAGCAATTGGACTTAACCACAGAGATATTACTTCAGTCCCTCATATTCAAAAACTGATATATTGAAAAAATACTAAAAATTGTAGAACACCAACCAAATTTCCTCCTGTGGCCCACTGCAAATCTTCAGATATATGAAGTTGTTGCATCTGTGGGATGCAAGGAAAATAGCTTCCTATTTTCACTTTTAATCCAATGCCTTGTGGAAAATTCCAAATGATGAAAATGTCATATTCTGTACACTGATTTTCCCTATGGTTCATGTTCACCAATTCTCCAACAGGGTTAATAAATATCCTGGTCTTCAGCAAGGTAGACACCTAAATGAGATCTATCATTAGATGCTTACATATGTGTTTCAATAAACAGAAAGCAAAATTGAGAATTTCCCCTAATTTCTTAATTACTTTCACAAAAGATAGCTGCATTGAGGAAGTCCTGTGTAGTAAAATATTATAAACCACATTGATAGCTGAAAATTTAATATGCAAGGGTAAAGTGTGCTTAAAAAATGATTAGCATATTAAACATGTAACATGGTTTATGTATGTGTGTGAGTGTGTGTGTATGTGCTCCTGTTTGTCAAAAATATGTTTTCAAAAAAGTAGGCATTTATGTGCAAATGAAGGGGAATTGTGTATGTGTGTGAAAATAAAGAATGGCTGTCTTTCTTGTATAGACAGTAAACACATATGAGGTAAACAGAAACTTAATAAAATGTAGTCTTGATAAATTATGGATTTATAAATAATTCTTAATTTAATTGAGTAAGAATTCATTATAGCACATTTCCTGATTCTCCAGAAATTATTCTTTAGAAAAAGATTCTAGACTAGTCATCACTTAAGTGTTTTATGATAAAACTCTTAATTCCTATTTTAAATTTCGAACTCATTAGTGGAAACATTGAGACATGTTATCAAAAAACTCACTCCTACCATAAAAATTTATTGGCTCCTATTAAATTTTACTTTGTGCATCATATTCATCCATGTAAAAGATTAATTAGGGAGCATTGCAGTGTAGAAAATTTCATTGAGAGAATAATCTAACAAACGTACAGTTGTTTCCCTTGGTCCATTTAAAAGGTCAAAATGATAAATCTAACCACAATGAAATATAAAAAACTTTACTTGCTGACAGTCAGTGGATTCTCCACTGAGTTCTGCTATTTTCTGAGACTCTACTTGTTGAAGGATGTGTTCATGGTAGGTGTGGGCCACAGCATACACAGCATTATAAAACTTGTAACCTTCTTCACTCAGGGCCATGCCATATTTGTGCACTGCTATCCATTCCATGTGTTAATGAATGCAAAATGACCCATTTTACTGCTGTTCTTAGAGGTTGAACAATTAAAATAATTCCACCCCTGTATAGACTTAGAAATGTTTACTGGGTATTTATCAGTGTCCAGAGTCTGCATAAAATTACGGAATTCAACAATCTCACTTATATGATGTGCAAAAGTGACAGTCCCATGGAAGAAATCAAGGCTGAATTTCTTTTTGCTTGTGATAACATCCCATTGTGAAGTAGTGATCCAGATTCTCTGAGCACCTAAATATTCCCATCTTCTAAAGCTGACTTCTAAAGTGGAGTTCATTTCACCATAAATGATAGCAACCTTTGCTGAAGATGTCATAATTTGTTTATCATATATCATAGCCTTTGTCATGTATGTCTGCAAGGTTTCTGGGATTGCATTCACAAAAGCTAAACAGATCCCATGACTTTGCATTTCTTCTCTCAAGTCTGAGAGAAACTGAATGCCCTGGTCTTCATCTGAGATGACCAGTCCTATCCACATCCATCCAAAATGAAACATAAAGAGGCCATGCCATGGGACAAATGTGTGTCCTTGGTAGCTACTTGATGGACATAGGGCAACTGGTCATGGTCATTTAGGTTAGGATTAAATGGTCCACAGAAAAGCTAAAGAATTTGAAGAGAGGATGAAATATCTATGGCAGAACTATGATTATTAGGTTATATGGACTCATAAGCAAGTAACATTAGTCACCTTTTAAAACTCCTTTTAAGGATAGTACAATTATTCTAGAAATAGCTTGTATTATTCCTATTAGATTCTAGTTGATTTATTACAAGTCGTAATGTCCTACAAAACAATTTTACCTTTTGGCCCAGTATATCTATGATCTGGTTACTTAATTTGTTTTATATATAATATTAAGTGGTATGTTTGTGTGTGTGTGTGTGTGTGTGTGTCTGTGTGTGTGTGTGTCTGTGTATGTTTGTGTGTAGCATTTAGCAGTACAATAACAATGTGCTCTGTCCAAGTTTTTCTTGGAGGCACATGTAAATAGAATTTAAATGTTGTTAACTCATGCAGTGTCACACATTCTTACCTTTGGTGTGCTAGAATCACTTGCTAATTTTAAGGATATTTTCCATGATGGTCCAGTAAGTTCTATATCAAAAAATGCCTCTTTTCCACAGATATAATAAATAAAATTAAAACTATAGATTGGTGAATGTATTTGATCAAGAACTTCCAATGTATCTTCACACAGACCAAGAGTGGTTGAGAATACCAAAGATATATTGGGTAAAATATAAGGATTTTTGTTGATTTCATCAGTAGCAAAAAACATTACCAGAAAAACCTCATATTTTCTTTTGGGTATTCTGAAACAAGCCATAAATATGATTAAGGGAGATGTTTGAAACCTAAAATTTCAATTACAGTAAAGTTTGTAATTTGAGACATGATAAATTAGATCTAAATGTCTTGAAATAAGCCTCATAAATTAGAGATCCTTAGAGCAATATAAAATTTAAGAATTCATAGACATAGGGGAGTGTAGATAAATTTTATATTTGTGAAAATCAATAAAGATTGTTTTATCTCTGAATGCCATTCTTGAACTAGTTTTCAGTCTTATTAAGTAAGACTGCTACAAATTATACTTGGAGTTGCAATTCCACAGAATAATAAAAGTGTGACTTAAACCACATGTGATCAACATAGCACATTCTTAGGCTTTTATTATTTCAATGCCTTTAATTCATCAGACTTATTGATATCATTTAGTATTTTGAAAATCAAATAGTCTTTCAGTTGCTATCTGCTCCTGGGAGCTGGAGCTGTCCAACAGCCTTCAATGCACTGGCACTGCAAGTTGAGAGCTAGTCTCTAGGTAGTGCTGTTCCCTGGGCTTGGAGCTGAGATCAGCATTTTTTTATTGAGTGGCTGTTCTAACTGGGCCTGGCTAGGAGCACATAGGGCAGAGGAATGGCAGAGAAGATGGGACAGGGTCCTTTTAGTCACCATGTGCACTGGGGAGCTAAGGCTGTCCCACAGCCCTCTGAAAATGTTACCTTCCAGGGGAGAGTTGGTGTTCGAGGAGTGCTGACAGGGGCATACAAGCACACAATTGGGACTCCAGCCAGAGACAGCAAGATCAACTAACACCAGAGATCATCAGCAAAAGGGAAGTGCAAGAATCCAAGCAACAGAAACCAAGACTACCTGATAACATCAGAACCCAGATCACCCACAACAGCAAGTCTTGGATACCCCAACACACTGGAAAAGCAAGACTTAGATTTAAAATCAAATCTCATGATGCTGATAGAGGACTTTAGCAAGGATAGAATTAACACCCTTAAAGAATACAGGAGAACAGGGATCAACAGATAGAAGTGCTTAAAGTGGAAACACAAAAATCCCTTAAAGAATTATAGGAAAACACAACAACACAGGAGAGGGAATTGAACAAAACCATTCAGGATCTAAAAATGGAGATAGAAACAATGAAGAAATCACAAAGAGATACAACTCTGGATATAGGCTTCGTTGTAGCTAAGGGGTTCTTTCCTGTACGATTAAAAGGAGGATGTAATGGGTGGAGTGATTTGGGAAGTTGGGACTGGGAGAAAAGGGGTGAGAGCACCCTAGATGTAAAGTGAAAAATATATAAATAAAAGAAATAATAAAAAGTAAGCATTGGATATTTTCAGACATCAAAATGTAACATGGACACGTTGTGCTTCTTGGTGTTGTTGGCTTACATAGAATAATTATTTGAATCCTGCTTTGCTCAGCCTATATGAGAAAGCTGGAAGAACTGATATTACATGCTATTGCTTTTGTTGCTTCTTTTGTAAATGATCTTTAATAGGTTATTTATATTTTAACTGAAGAAAGAATTTAGTTATGATTAGTGTTGAATTTTATGTCTCAAGGTGATATTTACAGAGCTATTGTATTACAGGTGCATATTTGGTCTAGATTTCAGACACTAGTGTTTCTACAATCTGTGTCTCTCTGAATAATGAGTATAAATCAGATACTTGGATTCGTAAAGTAGATACTTGGATAAGATCTGCAATGAGAAAATGATATATAATATACCATAACTCTAAATTCCACCAGCTGTTTAAAGCACAAAACACGAGCTCCTTGTTATCATTAGCTAATTGAGAACACACTGTGCATCCCTCCTCACAAGCTACTTTTAAACATGTTTAATTAACAGTTAAGAAAGCTTCCAGTTTTCTCCTGTAAGCCTCTCACATTGTATCTAATTCTAAGGGAAAGAATAGGCTGTAAGAAAATAAGATTCTTTCAATTAGTAAATCCATTAAATCAGTATGTGAAATAATGGTACAAAAATCAAAAATCCACAATAATATTTCTTTATGCTCTTCATAGTGATATCTCACTGGTTATTGACCACTTATATAATGTTGGTTTGATAATTTCCCTCTTGAAACTCTGCCCTGCTGCTTTGTTTACCCTATAACATGTTAGGAATGAAAACGTTGACAAGGAGTGCTTTTGGTCATAACTCAAATTAGAACTTAATAATACATAATGAATAATTTGAGAGTATCCAGTGTTGTATAAATAGGAGTATACCACATAACTGTTAACAAATATTAACTCTTTAAGAATACAGAAATGACATTCATGGGAACAACATGAATTTAGAGAACAATAAATATGAAGATCAAGGTAGAAGCACTACTTTTATTGTTGCATGGCCAATACTCATAAATTCCCACAGGAACATAGGGATATTGAACATCTTTGTAATGAGATCACACTTGAAGAAGTTGGAAGTAACATTATATTAATAGATTAAGTCAGAAATGCCCTGTGGAAATGAGGAAGATGCAATGTGCTCCTTCTCAGACAAGTACAGTAAAAAATTTGTGCATATTTTTTGTTAAAATAAACAAGTTGTCAAAGAGATATGCCACTCAACATCTGCTAAAAAGGAATAAAGGTTTAATTTTACACAAATTATTTTATCTTCTTAAAATGTATGCATATAAGGGACTATTGGAGAGAAGCTGTGGAGAGGATAGAAATATGCTCAAAATATATTGCATGAGATTTTCAAGGAATTAATAAATTGTCTTTAAAAAGAAACCTTGCTTACCTAATTAGGGGGGAAAGTTAATATTCAGAATTAATGATTATACCCAGGTATACTAAGGGGGCATTAAAAAAATACTTTAGAGGTAAAGATCAGTGAAGAGTGAGATTTCAAATTACAAGTATGTATCACTTCAGAACTGCCAGAGTGACCCAGTGATATCTGTAAAACAAATTTTTACAGACAGAGGTGAGAAATGTCTCCTGGGAAATTTGTGGAACACCCTGTAAGTTCAGAAGCTAAAAATCTCAGTTGGCAATTTACTATACTTCTGAAACTCTCCTTCCTAGTGTCCAGAACTAAGTAATACCGAGCAGATTATAATGTAAAAGAATCCATCTTGCAACCAAAAATGTTCTGCAACACTTTGTTCCAATCGTTTATGTAATTATATTTTGGATATATATATATAGAGAATATATTGTAGTATGACTCCAAATATGGTAGAAAAAGCATTTTTTACCAGACTGTAGAATTCTCCAGGAACTCTAAAGTCGCAGATTCCTTTGTGTTTTTAGTCATCCTTGCAGGGAAGACAGATTTGAAACTCTGAGCCCAGACTAAGGATATTTACATATGAAGAACCTTATAGAATGTCCTTGCCTTACAAGTAGGTGTTGGAAAAGGTAGAAAGAATTTACATTTGAGTTGGTACATAGCTTGAATCTACTTTCCCCACCCCAGAGGCCAGGCTTTCTGTTTTGCAACTGAATTGGATATCTCAGGGACATCCACAGCAGACCTGTCTGTCCTGTTCTGCCTTTAACTCTTGACCTTGTTTGTTAGGCAGACAGGCTATCTCTACCCAGGCTTACCTGGATAGCAATGGAAGCCTGTGAGGAACTTTGCAGACCCCTTGCAGGAAACAGGGAAGGGTCAGCTGCAGGGTGCTAATGAATCCTGCTCCCAGTTCTGAGGTTGCTCTCTCCTAGCTGAGGTGAAGCTCTGCTGGGCTCTGGACAGCTTATCCATTATCAAACTCACCTCTCCCTGGGGCATGGCTGCCCCCAGGTGGGCCACACCCCCAGAGCTCAGCCCTGCTCTCTTGCCTTCTGGCCTGTGTGCATTCTTCAAAGAAAAACAAAGGCTGAGTGCGCCTTTGCACTAGCTTTTCTTTTCTCCCAGCTTCCTGGCAGCATCTTTTGGAAAAGAAATGTTTTGCAGCCAAGAGGTTCACTGTGAAAGCATCCTGCACCCCAGGCATAAACTCGCAGCAGCCTCCTTGGATAGCTCAGCAAGGGGACTTGGTGAAGGCTGTAATTTGGGAGGGAGTGCAGCCTAGTGCACCTGGGTGAGTTAGGGACACCATATGTTTCTGTGGTGACACTGGGGGTGCCTGGCCAGCTTATGGGCTCCATACATCCCAGCGCTAACTGCGGATGGGCATGCATAAAGCTGACTCTGCACTCCTTTGAGCACTCTGGCATTCTGGGCAAGGCCATAAACCTCAGCCAGGCTTCTGGAAAGGCTGGGCAGAGGTTCTCAGCCTGCTGTGTTGGATGTTTGGTACTTTGAAGCAAATGGGAAGTCAGCTTCCCATAGAAGATCCAGGAGGTTCTCTCTGATACCTGACTCCCTGGTTGCAATCTTATTCCTCCTTCCCCGGGCCCCATTACTGGATCTCCGTGGCTGGGAGGAGTGATGAACCTTTAGTATGCTCTGGGGCCACAGTTTCAAGGAAGCAGCAGATAATTACTAGACAGTCCAATTCCTCAAGAACTGAAACAACTTGGGCTAGGTGCTCTGAGCAAAAGGAGAGCTGTAGTTATGCTAGGGTTAGGTGCCTAGGTTTCAACATTCTCTGCTTGTTTTATCTAGATCTCTGGTTTCCTGCCAGGATGGTCCTATAACACTGTGTGGTACCCAGGAGTGGGCTGTGGGCCGTGATGACAGCTCACCAAGTAGAGTAGGAATCAGTGCAGAAGCAGCCAGTACCCTCTGTGTAGCGCTCAGATGAGAAGGCCCATCTTTGGGAGAGCTGGGGTTTCCATAGTTACACCAAAATTGGGCATAGACCAAGTGTTACCCTCCACCCCATGCGCTGGTTATCCCCGAGTCATGGTTGTTCACATCCTACCAAAAAGGGATTATTCTTGCCTGAGGAAGCTCACTGGACCATGCCTTGAGCCATGGGGAAAGTGACAGTCTCAGGTAACACTTCTGGAATACAGATGTGGCCAAGAGGGAGTTAACAAATGGGGAGGCAGGCCTCCCTGCTACCATGCCCAGGGCTGGATGAACTTGTGGGTGCCCTGTACCTTCTCTTGTAGAACACTGCAGTCTGCGACAGGTCAGGTGGGACAGTCTTTCTGTCTGAGGAGCTCACATGTTGACATGCAGAAGAACCCTTTGCATATGCAGGGCTGGTGAGGCCTTCTGTATTGTCTTCTCCCCAGCAAATTCTTTTAGGCTTACTGGCTTTGGGAAACATTAATCGTAGGGCACACGGGTCAAGAAAAGTAGTCGCAGAATTGGCTTCAGCCCTGGGGGACTGTAACACGTTTGATTTTTTTTTTTTTGGACCTACACTGCAGCTGGCCCTGGTGGTGCTGTTCCCATCAGAAGAGGGGGGTGGGCCTCCTCTGTCTGTGTGTGGGGGAAGGGATCAGGGACTCTAGTCAGGGAAGGTGGACAGTGACTCTGGCCTAAAGGGCCTTTCTCCTTTAGGAGCAGGTGCCTCGAACTCAGAAATCTGCCTGCCTCTGCCTCCCAGAGTGCTGGGATCACAGGCGTGCACCAGCACCGCCTGGCTACCCAAGGACCTTCTTGAAGTGACTTCATGAAACCCTGAGCACCCTCGATCCCATAACTTCCTACCCAAGCTGGGGTTTGTTTTTTTGTTTTTTGTTTTTTGTTTTTTGTTTTTTGTTTTGTTTTTAACTGTAATCCTTAGAAGTGGAGATGGAGATTTGGTTTTCTTTTGAGAGAGAGTCTCATGAAAACCAGGCTGTCTGGGAATCCACTCTGTAGTCAGAGATGATGACCTTGAATTCCTGACCTTCCTGCTTTGTCTCCCAGGTGCTAAATTACAAGTGTGTGTGCCCCCACGTCCAGCCCTGGAGGCTGAGGTTTAAAATAAGATGAATCCCATATAGACATGGATATATTCAGGCCCCAGTGATACTGTTCAGGGTTAGAGCTCATACCTCAACCAAGAGAGAGTTATATACATGAGGATTGAGGCTAGGTAAGTTGAAACTTGTAGCCACCCTGACGGACTTGAACTTCAGCCCATCCATCCATCCATCCATCCACCCATCCAACCATCAACCCATCCATCCACCCATCCATCCATCCATCCATCCATGCATCCATCCATCCATCCATCTATCCATCCATCCATCTATCCATCTGCCCATCCACCCATCCACCCATCCATCCATCTAACCATCCATCCACTCACCCATCCATCCATCTACCCACCCACCCATTCATCCTTCTATCCACCCACCCACTCATCCACCCATCCACCTACCCATCCACCCATCCACCCACCCACCGGTCCATCCATCCATCCATCCATCCATCCATCCATCCATCCATCTATCCATCTGTCCATCCACCCATCCACCCATCCATCCACACACCCACTCACCCATCCATCCATCTACACATCCATCCACTCACCCATCCATCCATCTACTCACACACACATTCATCCTTCCATCCACCCATCCACCCATCCACCCACCCACACTCCCATCCATCCATCCATCCATCCATCCATCCATCCACCCATCCATCTATCCATCTGTCCATCCACCCATCCACCCATCCATCCACCCACCCACACTCCCATCCATCCATCCATCCATCCATCCATCCATCCATCCATCCATCTATCCAACTGTCCATCCACCCATCCACCCATCCATCCACCCACCCACCCACTCACCCATCCATCCATCCATCCATCCATCCACTCACCCATTCATTCATCTACTCACCCACCCATTCATTTTTCCATCCACCCATCCACCCACCCACCCTCCCATCCATCCATCCATCCATCCATCCATCAATCCATCCATCCATCTACCTACCTACCTATCATTTGTTTTGGAAACAAGATCTTAGTATATATAGCCCTATCTGGCATGGAGCTCACAGAATTTCACCTGCCTCTGCCACAGTAGTGCTGGATCATTTTGTCTTGACTGTGTGAGGATGTGGCTATGTTGACCTCACTAATTTACATTCTATCCCCCACAGACACTTGCTATAGACTTTCATCAAAGGATGTCAAGTAAAGTGCGCTCCAGGAGACACAGCTAAGAAACTTTGGAGATAGGACACAGGTGGGGCTGTCTTCTGACTTGAGGCCACAAACCACTTTCTTTATTGTGTTTTGTTTGTTTGTTTGTTTGTTTTAGGTGGTTATGAATCTCAGCATGGAAAGGGCCTTTATCTGCACCAGCCTGTGTCAAATCTGTAGATAAGGAAGTTGGGAAGAATCCCCCCACCCCCTTTTCAGAGGCAGAATGGTCCTTGTTCTGTCTGAACATGCTGTGGCATTGGGTGGTGCCCACCTGCCCGGGCATTAGTCTAGGGAAAGTGTCTTTCCTGAATTAATGCAGCACCATTGTTCTGCCTGTTGCCTGTTTTCATGTCATCCAGGAGCCACCAGCTCTAAGGTCTCCAAAATGCATCTCAGAGTTTTGCCTCAGAAACATGGAGGCAGGAAACGGAGTTGTCTGTGCACATGGATGCCTGAGGCTGGTCAGGGCTCTCAAGGGGACAGGCAGGCAGGATGCTGGGTGTCTAAGCAGGGAAGGGCCCTGGGGGGCCCTGGGGAGATCGAGGTGTCCTGCATTTGGTATATTGGCCAGTCCAGTTGTTTCCTGCTAATAGAGTGGTAGACAATGTCACAGTGACTCACCTCTGCTGTCCCTGTGAACAATGGCAGCTTTGCCTGGTTGGGGGTAGGGGTGGGGGGGGTGTCAGCAGGGCAGGGTTGTTATTCTTGTCACATGCTTGGTCCTGCTGGGAGGAGCCACTGTTCCTTGAGCCTCTTCCCCACTGGCTCCTCCTGGTACTCCCAGACCCCTGGCCTGGCCAGCCACTTCTTTGTGGTCTGCTGTGCCTGTCCTCGTCCCATCTGTGTGCAGCTCACTGGGAGCTCCTGGACTCCACTCTGACCAGCTGCCCGCTGCCAGACTGGCCATGCTTACTGTCCTCCCTTGCCCTGGGGCTGAAGTTCAGGGTTTGGCACGCACCTCATGGTTTGAGTCCCTGCAGGCATTTGGGGCTGGATAATTGTCAGACAAGTGAGACAGCTGTGTGAGTCTTTAATCTCCTCCAGTGGCAGAGGATTAGACAATTTTTTGGTGGTTTTGTTATGTATTATAATTTTTTTGAAAGAACTATCATTTGTTTTGTATCTTCTAGGTTCTTATCACAGTGACTGAACACTTCTCACTTTCCATCACTAATCTTTCCAGTAATTCCAGAGGGAGGTAGCCTTACTGTCATGTCACAGACTAGGACTCTGGAATACCAGAGGCTGTGTCCAAAGTCCCAGATCTTTCTTACTTCAGATTCTTTGGACATGTGACTTTCTGGTAAGGACAGGGATATGAAGAGTTTAAAACTAGGTGGTGGCCCATCTGCAGTCCAAGCTACTTGGGAGGCTGAGGCAGGTGGATTTCTGCAAGTTTGAGGCCAGCCTAGCTTACATATTGAATTCCAGGACAGCTAGAGCTGTGCAGAGAGACTCTGTCTCACCCCTTCCCTCAAAATAAAAAAAAATAAATAAATAAATAAAAGCAGGTGGTGACCCACCTACAGTCCCAGCTACTTGAGAGAGTGAGGTATGGTTGCTTGACCTCACGAATTTATAGCCAGACTGGGCAGTAGAAAATTGTGACTCTGTCTGTTTAAAAAAAAAAATGGGGCTGGGGAGATGGCCCAGTGGTTAAGTTGTAAGAATTCCAAATTCTTTGTTTGCTTTTGCATAGGACCTGGGTTCAGTTCCCAGTACCCACATTTAATTCAAAACCAGCTGTACCTCCAGTTTCATACCCTCTTTTGATCCCCAGGGACTTATATGTGATATACTTAACATCACTTAACACTGGCAAGAAACATCCACACACACAAAATTAAAAAATCAATTAAAAATAGTTTGGGAACTGTTGGTGGAAGATGAAAAGGTCGAACAGGAGGATAGAGTGGGGAGCAGAGCTCATCTCTGCCTGCATCCCCAGGGTCACAGCATGGTGCTCCTAGCAACCAGGCATTAAGTGCTCTATGAGGTGGCATGACCAGTGCTGGCAGGAACGCTTTCACACTGATTCCAAGGTGCAGTCCCACAGGCAGAAGTGGGAGCTGCTCAGCCACGGGACAGATCCCAGAGTTGTAGTGTCCTCAGCTTGCCCATGCATGTCTAGAGCTGCACCCGTGCTGCATTGCACGTCAAGAGCTGCACCTGTGCTGCATTGCATGTCTAGAGCTGCACCCGTGCTGCATTGCATGTCTAGAGCTGCACCCGTGCTGCATTGCTTGCTGTGTTTATTGCATTTATTCGGCAGCTGGTGTCAGGAGCCTTAGAATTGTCCATTCACAGTTCCTTTTGCTGGAATTATCCCAAAGAAGTT
Organism: Apodemus sylvaticus; assembly: GCF_947179515.1. NCBI lineage: Eukaryota > Metazoa > Chordata > Mammalia > Rodentia > Muridae > Apodemus > Apodemus sylvaticus. Next base: position 641,845 of record NC_067476.1, read on the forward strand.
TTGTATCCATTCAGCGAGATGTCATCTGTAATGGGAAAATATTCTAAGCATACAATAGAAAATGTGTGTTTTATACAGCAAGCTGCAGTCAGAAGAAGTTAGGTGTGAGCACACACATGCACACATAGAATGAAGAAGTGGATATAATTAAAAGAAAAAGATGTTCTGGGGAGTGTTATCCAGCCAGGTGTCTGTGGATAATAATAATACCATGCCGTATATTTTAAAAATTACAAGGAAGAATCTTGAAGGCTTTCGCCATAAAGAGATGAAAAACACTTGTGTAGTTGTAGACATTTAGCTGGTGTGAACCACACAGCTATTGAACTGTCCTGTAATAGGTGGTCAGTATGTTCCGTCTACACTTTTATCCCTCAGCTGAGAAATGAATTCAGGCCTATAATGTAGCACTCAGGAAGGTAAGACAGGAGGATGTAGGATTTAAGGCTAGCCTAGGCTACAAAGCAAGTTCCAGACTAGCATAGGCTAAGTTATCTTAAGAACAAACAACGAGGGAAATTTAAATATGTGGTGGGACGCCTTCACGTGAGGGATTGTTGTATAACCTTTCAAAGAAATCATGTCTTCAAACGTGACACAGTAACACAGCTCCCATTGCTATGAAAGCTGAGGCAGGAGGAGAGTGAACTCCAGGCTAGCCTGTGCTAACCAAAGGAACACCCTGTCTGTGATTCAAAAAATGCTTCTAAACACCAAGTGAATACGGGAAGAGATAAAGGTGTTTATGCTATGTACACTGGCTTTTTAGATTTATTTATTTCTATGCATATGTGTTTTGTATGTATGTATGTATGCATGTATGTATATATGTATGTATATTTGTACACCATGTGCATGCAATGCCTACAGAGGCCAGAAGAGGCCATCAGATTGCCTTGGACCTGTATGTATATTTGTACATCATGTGTATGCAATGCCTACAGAGACCAGAAGAGTCTGTAACTCCAGGTCCAAGGCAAACCTGGAGTTACAGACCTCAGCCACCCTGTGGGTGCTGGGAGTCAAACCTGGGTCTACTGGAAGCAAGCACAGTCAGTGAGTGCTCTTAACTAGGAGCCATCCTTCTAGCCCAAATACTACTTTTTATTTTTTTGTAAGCAAAGAACAGTAGTGGTAATAGCTAGTGAGTCTTAGTGGTTTTTCTTTTCTCTTTTATGTCATAGACTCTCTGTGGATGTTAGCAGCACAGAAAGGGGAGATGTGCACTGAGGGCCGCACCCCTGCTGTGTAGAGCTGGCCTCTGACAGGGTGGCAGGCTGAGTTCAGGAGACAGGCTCTGCCTTTCACCTCCTTCTTCCTGGTACTCAGTCTTCTCTTTGCTTTTCACCCTTAATTGGATGAAAATGTAAGACTGGGGGATGATTTCTCTTAAAAATACATATTGTTTTTGTTGGTTGTGTTTCCCAAAGGCTGTGACAAGAGAGTCATTTTAGATTTCTCACTCTGAAGAAACCCTAATTTAAGCTCTTCTACTCACGTGATCAAGATTGATTTTTCTCCCAGTAGTTCAGATGGTTTTCCTCAGGGAGAAGACTTTCCTACTCCTGCCTTAAATGGCCTCTGAAAGCCCAATTTGAAGTGATGGCTCGCTTCCAGGTCCTGTTGGGCAGGTCTGGCTGGCTGGCTCTCCCAGGAGATTTGGGGGAAAGGGGGGAGGGGAGCTTAAAGTTTTACAGTTTTGTGGCTGCAAGTTAAGTTTGAAGGTGACTCACAAGTGACCTGAGAACGCTTGTGGTCCTTACCCCAAATCAGCCTTGCTAGTATCAGGGAGTGTGAAAGGGGACTGAGAATGTCATAGGGACTTAATTAATGGCCTGGCAGCATGTGGCCTTCTGGGTAATGCTGACTTTTGTGTCATTGTTCACTCCTAAGGGTGCCTTGAGTATGCCAGGCAAGCCCGAGCTATATTCAGTGTGCAAAGCGAGTGGCGACTGCCTGGGTTTCCACCTAGCAGGAAGGCTAAGTCAGGAGGATCTCAGGAGCCCAGGAGGCTGAGGCCAGGCTGAGCAGCCTAGTAACACACTGTCTCATAAAGTCAGTTAGCCACCTCAGTAGTTCAGACGGTAGGGTTTGGATCAGAGGCCAAGCGTTGGCCTCACCACTGTGGTGACAGTGAGCTGCTCTGGGCTTCTTGGAGCCTCATTTCCCTCTCTGTAAAATGGGAATTGTGCTGAAATAAAAGCTCTTAGGGATGACACACAGATTAACTGTGTGAGAGCTGATGAATGCTCATTATGTGAGCAGTGTGTATCTTACAGGCAATAAGTGGTGATACTGATTTAGAGGAGGGGTCCTCCCCGCTTGCTCTGAGCCAGGCATGTGGCTGAAACCGAAGTCTCAGGGAATCTGCATCCCTGGCCACAGTCTCTGCCCCAGTTCAGCCTTCCAGCTCTCTGCCCTCATTCCAGATGCAGGCTGAGCTCACCTTTCTTAGATACTGGAACTCAGTGGGGAATAGCCTTCAGATCTCACACAGCCTGTTTTCCATTGCTTTTAAGGTGGCCTTGAGCCTGACACTGACCTTGCATTGTCTCAGGAAGAATGCCCCAGGCTCCTAAATAAGTCCTCCATCTCTACTGGGAGACCACTTTGCTCCACAGAGCATGAAGCAGATGTAGCATTTAAAGTCTTTCAGGACACGGGCATCCTATGTATTGGTTTTTAACAGTTATTGTGATAAAATACATACGGTATTTTATCCTTTAAGTAAATTGCAAGTTTTGAGTTGAGTGCCCCCCCCCCCTCCCACATACACACACATGCATCCTTAGGCTTCAGACTGTTTCTGTCTTCCCAGACTGAAACTCTGTGCCCATTGAACAAGCAATTACACCTGGACTTCCCTCAGTCCCTTTACTACATCCACTCTCTAAAGTCTGACTCTTCTAGATACTTTATTCAAATGGACTCTTCTTCTGTACTTCTCCTGGGTAGATTTTTTTTCCCACTCAGCATAATGACTTCAGAGTTTATCAATACTGTAGCTTGTGTCAGAACACATTCCTGTTTATTTATTTATTTGCTAAGGAGTCATATTTCATGGTGTGCCTCTACCACATTTTGTTTACCCATCATCCATAAATGGTCATTTGGTTTTTCACCTATTGTGAAATTCCAATATCCCCGTTTCCCCTATTTTAAAATTAAATAACCACTCTCCTCTTTGCAAGTCATCCTAGGGGCCTTCCAGAGCAGGTGTGTAATTGCTGTGTAGTTGAAATGATGGGCTCACATCCTGAGTAAGAACGTGGATGCTCACAGGTGTGTCCCCGAGTGCTGGGGCCGTGTGCCCATTTCCTTTAATGGACTGAAAATTATCTTTATTAACTTGTCACAAACTCCTCAGGGACTGTTTTAGGAAGTGATAACAGGTCTTGGTTAAGGCTGCGGGTCCTGAGGTCAGACCACATGGCCTTGTATCCTGATCCTACAGCATATTAGCTTGACAGTGTATATGCTGCTTAACGCTTGGATGCTCTGATTGTTGATGGGGACTGGTTTTACGTTTCAATTAAACACCTTGACGTTTAAATGAGATGATCTGTGTCAGAGCCAGCTTAGCATCTGATGCATTAGGAGTCCCAAAACATTAGTTTAAGATAAAATTAAGGAGTTTGTTTGGTTTTGAGCAGAATTTCATTGTGTAGTTCAGGCCCACATGGAACTTACAGTGTAGATTGGTCTGGCTTTGAGCTTACAATATACCTACTTCACCCCTTAAGAAATTAATATTTATCCATTGTGTGTGTACACATATATGTGCTTGTCTTAGGGTGCATGCGGACGTGCCAGTGAACAACTTTGTGGAATTGATTTTGTCCTATTACCACGTGATCTCATGGCTAGAACTCGGGTTTTCAGTTTCCATGGCAAATGCCTGTATCCATGAAACCATCTTGCCTGGCCCTGCTTCAGTCTCTGAAGTGCTGGGCTCCAGGTCTGCTTCTCCATGCCAGGCTAAGACGTCCACATCTTGAGTTTGGCTCTTCCATGCTCATCGCCTCCTTGGGAGTGGCTGAAGAGTCAGGTGAAGGCGCCTGCTCCTGGGCTGGCATTCCCAGGAGAGCAGCCATGGGAGCTGCGCAGAAGCCCTGCTCTGTTTGGCCCTCCGGTGCTTCCTCCTCTGTCCCTCCCTCTGCTGGCCTGCCATGACGGGCTCAGCCTTGAATCTGGCCCTTCTCAGATGTCTCCTCTGCTCTTCCTTTCTTGCACTGCTTGGTAGGATGAACTTGGCACCTGGGGGAGGCATTTGGAAGCCACCTGCCGTTCCTTCATTGCAGCACTGTTGGGATTGCAAGAGTGTGACTTCCCTGTTGCTTCTGCTTCCCTGGGTCACTCAGCGCTCCATGAACCATGCACCCAGTGCATCTTGCTTCAGCTCTGGGGCTTGAGGCCTCTGTCCAGCAGAGCAGCCATGTCCAACAGAGAATCCGGCAATATGTGAGGCAGACGGCGATTTCTCTCTAAAGCTGGTAGAGCTGGTGAAAACAGAAGCTTCTGTGTTTTAGTCTCTATTTGACTAAAATTTCCCAAATATTTATCATCTCCTCTCATCCCTAACATCAGCTTCTAGATGGCTTTGTTGAGGCCAGGGGCTGTCTATATTGTTCTAGCCCAGTGACTTGTTCTGGAAGATTCTCCAAGTGCGGCTGAGACTGAGGGAAGGAACCCAGGAAGAGTAGAGTTGGAATATGAAAGCAGACACCTCAGTGTGTGACCTTAACCAGTCTTCTTACCCCTGCTGGTAGGATGGGGTTAATAATAACCTGCCCTGTGGAGATGTGAGGTGGCACCAAGGGAGTCTGTAAAGTGCTTAGTGTAGCATCTGGCACACTGAGAATGCACTAAAAATGCAAGCTCCTTCTATTTTTGTTGGCGAGTTTTCTTTCTGCTGTTTCCAGCCTTCCTTCTTACAGCTTCCCTCTCCTGCTAACTCTGATGCTGTTAGCATCCCAGTGTCCTTGAACTTCGACCCGTGCCCCCCACTAAAACCACTCCCTGGCACAGGGTCTCATATAGTTGCCATGCCAGATTTCAAGGTCACTGGGACACTGGTTCTTGGTGTGGGGCATCCTCTCCTGACCTTGCTTCCCTGCTTGCTCTGCCCACTTTCCATACACCTGCTCAAGTTCTCCATTCAGTCTTTGCAATTGCCTTCTACCCTGAGGGTGGAAAGGAACTGAAGGTTCGTGGAGCCCTGTCTTGTGCAGGAGATTTCAGGCACACTCAGTGTATCAGTCCATGGACCATCATGGCATGACTTGGGTTTCTTCAGAGAAAGAAATGGAGGCACTCCAAAAGCAAGTCACAGGGAGGAGGGGTTGCATGCAGATCACAGTGCAGGACTTGGCTAAGCCTGTGCTGTCCCCACTTCCTGTTGCTGGGCATTGGGGATGACAAAGAGGTAGGGGGACCACCTACAGTGCAAACCAGCATCTCAGCTGCTCTGATGCTGATGTTGGAGACACTGCAGGTGCTTCAGCCTTCTTCCCCAAAGCTGCACACATGAGCTGCCCCTCCCTCCTGGGGTTGTTGTGTGATTCAGTAAGCATTGGAAAAGCACATGCATGGACATCACAAATGTGTGTGAATGCTCGCCAGCCAGGCCGGATGCTGTGCTGGGAGTTTGCCTTCTCCGACTCTGACGACTCTGACTCCTCATCCTCTGAGCAGGGCTGGCAAGCCTTGCTGCTGCGTGATAACAGGGGTCTCTGCCTGGAATCCTTTTTTAGGCTTGGGATGTTTGTTCATTTTTAACGTGGCAAGAGGCATATCCCAGAGACTGTGCCGTGTGACTATTTCAGGGCGTTTTGTTGGCGTGATTTGTTCATTTAGTTTTTGAGATAGCCCAGGCTGATATCTCACTTGCTGTGTAGCCAAGAATGACCTGCCTCCCAAGTGTTGGGATCACATGCCCATGCCACTACTCTCTGATCTCACTGTGACCCTTTTAAAGGATGCAGTTCAGTCCTTAGCATGCTCATTGGGTTGTGAAATGACCCTGCTGCCTTGTTCAACTTTTGCATCAGCCTGTAATTCTTAGCTATTGCTTGCCAGTCCTTCCCCTGAAACTGCTGTCCTTCCTCCCCTAAACTGCAGTCCTCCCTCCTTTAAACTGCAGTCTTCACTCCCCTAAACTGCAATCCTCCCTCCTCTAAACTGCAGTCCTCCCTCCCCTAAACTGCAGTCCTCCCTCCCCTAAATTACAGTTCTCCCTCCCCTAAGTTGCAGTCCTCCCTCCCCTAAACTTCAATCCTCCCTCCCCTTAATTACAGTCCTCCCTCCCCTAAACTACTGGCAACCATCTACCTTCTTTCTACTGGTGGTTCTGACATTGCACGTGTATCAGTTGTGCAATACAGCGTGTGGTCCCTTGAGCTGGCTTACTTCATTTAGATAACTCCCGGGCCTGTCTAGATAGAAGAGTGTAGATGTGCTTTGTTCTTTTATGGCTGAGTAATATTCCCTTCTATGCACGTGCAGCATTATGTTGATAGATTCATCTCTCGATGGGCATCTGGGTTGTTTTCCTCCCCTGAGACTTTATAAGGAGAGCTGTTGTACTCATTCCTGTATGAGTGTTCGTGTGGGCACCTGACTTTGATTGTGTAGGGTGTGTACCCAGATGGAGAAACGGATGGATTATATGGAAACTCTGTGCTCTGTACAGCAAGAGGTAGGCAGACAGTTTTCACAGTGGCTATCACCCTGGTTCCCACCAGTCATGTGGGAGGGTTGCAGGTTCCCCACATCCTTGCCAGCACTTGTTACTGTCCCTTTTTTCTTTTTCTTTCTGTTAAGGTGGTCCTAGTGTGAGGCAGCCTTTTGCTGTGACTGATTCTATTTCCCTGATGACTAAAGACTCAGAGCAGTCTTCTGTGGTGTTAGTATTCTCGTTTTCTCTTGACCCAGTTCCGTGTCTCTTCCCCAATCCACTCACACCTCTCCAGACGAGCTCCCAGCTCCTGGGCAGGTCTCCAGCATGCCTGGGCAGGCAGCCCGAGGTGGGTCTCCCACTTTATGCCAAATGCTCCTTTGTCTCTTTGGGTTGTCTGGCTGGGGACTGGTCCTCTCCTGCCACCTCAACTGCTCTTCAGAGTCGTCTTCTTCATCCCACTGGTTGTAGGCTCTTAGCCTTGTCCCGTTTGGTGTTTACTCCTTCCACGCAGGTGCTGATGAGAGCCCTGGACACTGGCACGGGTGCTTTGTCCTAACCTTCAGGGCAGGGGTAGACCCACTGGGTTATTGCTGGCTCCAGCCCAAATGCCCCTGTCCCCCTGTAGGATTGTCCTGAGAGGCCCAGGAAGAGCCGCATGTGCTTCCAGGGCCAGCAGCTGTTTCCTCTGAGTTTCCTAAACCCCCTCGCTGTTCTCTCCCCCACCCCACCCCCCACCGTCACTCTGTGTACAATGGTGTGCCCCCCCCCCCACACACACCATAGGTTTATAGTTTCAGGACTATTTTTGACCATAGAATCAAAGCTGACCCCCTCCCCATGAAGGAATCCTAGGCAGGAATAAGCAGGTGGAAGAAGTATTTTGGGGCTCTGAGGGTTTATTTAGAAGCCCCTTCACCATCTGCCGATGGTAGAGACTCCACCCACCATGGTCTCTTCCTCTGAGGCCTTTCTCCACCTCCTTCTCCAGACCTAGCTGCCTCAACAGGCTCCTTCCACCAGGGTAGGTTTGAGGCAGTAACACCAGGTACTCAATTTATTTAAACAGCCGCATAGCTGTTACATGAAAAAAATGTGCTGTAAAAGATAAGATGGTTCCTGGAAAGATGTGAGAGCCTCCGTTCCCTGTGTAGCCTCCAATTATAGCGCCCTTCTGTGGGAAATCACAGAAATCTTCAGTTCTCATCTCAGTTCCAAAAAGGCCATTTGAGAGGACATGGTGAGGGTGGCAGCTTGGTGAAAATAACTTGCTGGAGAGGAGAGGAGAGGAGAGGAGAGGAGAGGAGAGGAGAGGAGAGGAGAGGAGAGGAGAGGAGAGGAGAGGAGAGGAGAGGAGGTGAAACTGAAGGCTACCTGCTGAGGCTCTACCATGATGGAAGAGCAGCACTGGCCAGCCTGGCCAGTTCCCAGCAGACGCTCACTGGCTTGCAGTATAGACCTGTCCTGGATTGTCGTTCCCCTAGCTAACAGTGGCATTCACTCTGCCATTGTGAGAGGTGATCCTTGGAGCTGCTCCCAGAAGGTGTCACATGAGGTTGGCCACCCTGACCTATTTGGAGGTCAAGCTCCAGGCAAGTGCTTTCCTTCTTGTGTAGCCAGTATTGACCTTGCATCCCCATCCCCCATGCCATGGCTGAACCGGAGCTCAACAAGTCACAGTGTTAAAAACAGCCTCACCCCTCACACATATAGCACGCTGTTTCTGTAGCTGGATGGGTGATGGATCAACACTGTCTTCCCGGTTGCCAAGTTACCCGTTACTGACATCTTAGTGTGAGTTAGTCTTGTAGATGTTTTGGCCTCAAAGGACCCATGTAATGATCCTTTGTTGTGCAAATGGGGATGTGTTGAAATTTTAGGGAGGAAGGAACATCCTGGGCATTTGGCGCAGACATTTAGGGGTGAACCAAAGCATGAGCAGAGCCCACTGTCTTCTCTCAGGATAGCTGCTTTACAACGGAAGGTTGCTCAGGCTTCAAGGCCCACAGACAAGCGGACAGACGGACGGCCTTCTGTAAGGCAAGAAGGAGGCCTTGGGACAGTGGCAGCTGGAGCTCTTTTGAGTTCCTCAGTCTTCCAAAGTGGGAAGTAGGGTCTCTGAGCCCTAGGCCAGACTGTGAGGCCAGCTGCCTCACAGGAGGGCGACCACTAGTGAACACGAGGGAGGAGAAAAGATGAATGGGTGAAGCAGTGCCTGGGGCCCAGGGCGGAAGGATGAGGGAGGCTACGTGTGATGTGGAAGGGACAGCCATGCTGGCCCAGATGGGGAGGGAGGGGCTGCATGAAGACACGTGTGCAGCCTGGGGGCTGCCCGGCTGTGGCGAGTGAGAGGAAGAACAGCTACAGGGAACCAGAGGAGGAGAGGAGGAAAGGCCACCCCTGACAGTAGCCGTGGCCAGGATCGACATCTTGTTCTGGCTGTGGATTCAGGCAGCATCTCCATTCCAGCCTTTCTGCTGTTCTCCTAAGGCCTTGAATGGACTGCCAGCAGGTCTTTTGTTTTGTGTGGGCGTTGCCCTTTTGTTTTAATCTGACATCGATGGCTCCTACATAGGTGCTACTTCATCTGGGGGTCACCTAGTCTCAGTCCGGGCTTGTTGGAGAGGGACATGGTCCCTGAGACTTCTTGGTGGCCTTGTTGTGGTGCCTGCTCTTCCATGTGCTGGCCACTAGATGGTAGCAGGAAACATGTTGGTTCTGCCCAGCAAGCAGCTTTATTCAATCTGGCTCTCCTGGTCATGCGCCCCTCTGCCTCAGGCTCAAGTCACAGGTTCATGGATGGTTCGGGGCCAGGCTGAGTGAGAAGAAGGCACAGCGGTCTGCTTTTGGGAAGTGGCTGTCTCAGGGCGCTGTCCCAGACTTGCAGGTGGCCTTTCAGCACCCTACCTGTGGCCAAACCCTTTGTAGTGAGTTCCTGCTGTAGAGTGAATTCTAGTGTGCATTCCAGGGCTGTGTGGGAGCCAGAAGCAGAGAACTGGGCTCTGAGGGAGTCGAAACTCCCCCTCCTCCCCACCATCTCCCACCCCAGACCTCAGCTTGGCAGCTTGTGTGGACAGTGGATGGTGCTGGTTATGGAGGGAGGTCATGGCTGGGGTGGGGCTAGCCTGGGAACAGCAGCAGTATAAGGTCAAGGACACGCTTTCCAGCAACAGGGACACATAGCAATAGCAAACCCCCTGGCCGCTCAGCTAGAGTTACATTTTTTATTTATTTTATTTTTTACAGGACTTATTTTTTTACAGTAATTATTATTACAGTTCACTGTAGCTGTCTTCACACACACCAGAAGAGGGCATCGGATCACATTACAGATGGTTCTGAGCCACCATATGGTTGCTGGGAATTGAACTCAGGACCTCTGGAAGCTCAGTCAGTGCTCTTAAGTGCTCCAGCTTTGTATTTACAAATTTTTATCTTCTTGAATTCATGGGCTTTTTCACAAGACCATGTGCTTCTTACTTATCCATGAGGTTGTGCCTTCTGAGGCCTCTGGGCACCTAAATTTCATATTACAAGCTGAAAATGTCCTTTATCATTTGCTGAATCTTGCTGACCATTGTCCTGTTTCCATGCTGGTAAATAGCAGGTTGTGAGCTGCATTGAGACACTGATGTAGGGAAGGACTCCAGCCCTCTTTCAAGGCACTGACCTGCCTGTCCTTAACATGTGTCTCGTTCTGGAGAACACAGATTCATTTAATGACATTAGTATTCATACAATAGCATTTTACTTATTTTATTGTACTGTGGAAAACCAGTAAAGGTCACTATCTCATATGGACATTAGATCATGTTATAATCTAACTTGGTGCAGATAGTCTACATATATGCAAGACACTGTCATGAGGTGTAATCTAAAGTACAATTTAGACTTTGTTGTGTCTGCCAGTTGGTGTCCCTTAAAAAAGATGGTCTTGTTTGTTTCTCTTCCCTTTGTAACCTTTTAAAAGTGATTTGTTCCTACCCTGAGCTTTTTATTAAGCTATTTTCTTTCCATTTCTGTCTCCATGGTCATCTAACTTACAGCTTTCTTTCTTTCTTTCTTTTTTTTTTAATTTTTTTTTTTTTTTTTTTTTTGAGACAGGGTTTCTCTGTATATCCCTGACTGTCCTGGAACTCACTCCTGTAGACCAGGCTGGCCTCAAACTCAGAAATTCGCCTGCCTCTGCCTCCCAGAGTGCTGGGATTACAGGCGTGTGCCACCACCGCCCGTCTAACTTACAGCTTTCTATGTGGTCATTTTCAGTGGCCTTTTTCCTCAACCATTCCCAAGATTACTGCTGTTTCTTTTAGAAAAAGCAGAATCATTTTTATAGTTTATGATTTGTTAATATCATTTAGCATTATGCCATATAATTATAAACTGCCCTATATAATGTGAAGTAAAATTAAGCATTTTTCTATTTGATCATGTTTAATAATTAAGGTTCTCAATAACTTAGGTTTGCCTACTAGCTATTTACTGACAAACAAAACAAAAAAGGGCTTAAATGTAGTGTTTGGACTAAAAATTTTTAGGTAGGGTAAGGTAATTTCTTTTGCATGAGGAATCTCTCTCTCTCTCTCCCCTCCCTCCTTCCGTCCCTCCCTCTCCTTCTCCCTCCTCTCTCTGTCTCCCTCCTTCTGACACTCTGTCCCTCCCTCCCTCCCTCCCTCCTCTCAAAAGAATGATTTTACATCATATGTATGAGTGTTTTGCCTACTGAGTCATTGCTCTAGCTCTCTCAACAGTGTTTTAGAATACATATATTTGAGTGTTTGCTTTGTATACAGTTTGTATTTTTATAAATATTCCATAGTTACATGAAAATATATTACTACTTAATCATATAAGTATTTTTACTTTATTATTCAAGGTGATATATTTCTGTATAGGTGACTGTTATTCTGACCTATGTGACTTAAGTTTTCATGTCATGCTTGTCTCAACCAAAAAATATCCAGCAAAATTATTTTGGTACTCATCAATTTAATTTTTAGATAAAAACAGTACTTTTGTACTTGACCAAATCATCAGTCCATGCAGTTACAGCGATTGAATCAATCTATGTATATATATAAAAGTACACATACATATGTATTAATTTGCCTTTTAATTTTTTTGTATGCATGGTTTACCTACACTATGAATAAACAAACCAGAAATTAATAAGACTTGTAAACAAATGAAAATTCTTCTAAAATAAACAATAATTATAATAATAAAATGGGATCATGGTAAAAGACTAGCTACAGCTGAAATGAAAGGAACTAACTGCTTGTTATGCAAATGAGTACAACATAAAACACAACATAATTAACTATACATTTGATATTAGACATGTGCCAATGTGTGGTAAATCATAAACGCAGTGGCTCCCATATACAAATAAATAAATCCTGTGACTATAAAACACCTTGTGATCATACTTGCCAGCATTGGATCCATGGGTCTTCTACCTCTGATGTTTAAAATGAAATATCTCACAATTGTGTAGGTTTGCATTTTAAAGTATATCTTCAAAAATTTTCATATTCTTGAATCCATGTACCTTTTCCTGGTAAGCCCACCTCCCACTACTCTATTTATTTTGATCTGTCTTTCAAGTCATGTAAATCCTCAGATTTCATATGAGAAACTGAAGAAAATGTCCTGACATGTGTCTGGCTATTATTTCACTCTGTCAGGAGTGGGGGACTAATTTTAGGAAAGATTCCTGCTATTTATATGTTTTTCCTGTTATTATGCATTTATAATAATCAATAAGTAATAGCACACCCCTTTGGAGCAGATCTCTGCAGATCCACGAAGTCTTATAATGATGCTGTGTAGACAAATAGATGACTTTAGTTTTAATGATGATCCTATAAGAGTTCCTAAAATTATCTCTGTGATTATTAAGCTCTTTAATAGTGGAACTTCTATTAGGTCCTTTTCTGATAGTTACAACTAAAATGAGAACTCTGCCAGTCTCCCAAGTGTCACCCGTTAATTGCTCTTAGATGGCAATCAGACTTTCTCCTACTCAGCACATTCCAAGAGGCTGTAAAACAGTTAACCTGCCTGCTGGTGGTGGTGTACAGATGCCTGAAATCCCAGCACTTGGGAGGCAGAGGCAGGCAGATTTCTGAGTTCAAGGCTAGCCTGGTCTACAGAGTGAGTCCAGGACATCCAGGTCTACATAGAGAAACCCGGTCTCAAAAAAACAAAACAAAACAAAACAAAACAAAAAAACAGTTAACCAAAGGTCATGAAAAGGGAAGTTGGATATATAATAGGTGTTAGAAGATAAAATATTGACTGGGTTTATCTATACAAAACTTTACTTATAATGTAGAGAAATAATAGATGTCTAGCTAGATAATTACTCCTAATGGATATGCATGTAAATATTCTCTATTGTAAACTTCTATTTCAATTTATGACGGTATTTTGTGTGAACTTGTGATGAACTTTGTAACATGTGATCATGTATTCTGAAAGATGTTTAAGGGCTGAGGACAAGAGAAGTCAGGGCAGAAGAGTTTAGGAGAGGAACAGAGCTGAGAGAAGAACTGAACTAAGAAGTTTTTAGTCAGAAGAGAACAAGATTAGGTGAATGCAGAGTGGAATAACTTAGAAACTATAGATAACGTAAATAACTAAGAGAACAATGTGTAGGATGCAGAGGGAAAGAGGAAAAAAGAAGATGTTGCAGAAAGCAGAAGGAACAGGCAGTCTTCTTACCGTGGGACAGGACAGGTCCCATTAAGAGAAACAAAGCCTTTTCCTTACAAATATGGATTTGATTCATTTAGCATTGAAAAGGTGGAAACTTTTTCTTTCTCGATGTAATAAATACTGGAGTCCATTTTTCATACAGAATGAGTGAGTTCTTTCTGCACTGGTGCTGGTCTTTTGCTCCATATGCATATGTAAGTATGGATGTGTGTGTAAGTATGTAATTGTGAGAATGTATGCATGTATAAGTATGAATTGTGAGAATACATGCAAGCTGGGCCCAGATTACTTCATGAAAATATGTATGGAGCTGTATGTATGAATTTCTGTGAGATTATGCATATTCACTTATGTAAAAGTTTTTCTTTCTGCAAGTGTTATTCTCTTCTCCTGGCTCAATAGAAATTTACTGCTCCTCACTTCACCCTAGACTGACAAGCAAAAGGCATCTGGACAATGGCGAAAAGGCTCTAGCCACTAATCCTTTAATCTCCTGCTGTTTTTGGGTGAAGTGCTAAGTGCCTGAGACTGCAGTCTCTGGCTTCAGAGGAACACAAAGGGCAGATCTACATTAGCATAGTAACTTAGACTTAGATAAATAAACCTTTTATTATACAGCACCCCTAAATTTTTGATGCTCTTCCCCCCTCTACTACCTCAAGAAAAAAACCAAGAAGAAAAAAATACCTCTGCTGGGACTGACTCCAGGCTCTCTCTCTCTCTCTCTCTCTCTCTCTCTCTCTCTCTCTCTCTCTCTCTCTCTCTCCTTACATTCTAGATGCTTGATTGTTTGATCCCCTGTCTTGAGAGCATGAGAAACCAAAATGACACTGGGTGGTGAGCAGTGAGCAGAGAACCAGAGCCCTCCCCACTAGAGTAGCACACTGTCTCACAAGCTCTAAGCTATTTTGACACTTCTAGACTCTTGGAATCATTTCAGGATCTCTCCTCCTCTTATTATTCTCCCCTGCACATTGATCTCTCCAAGCCAGGAACAAAGGGTCTACAAGGGCAGAAAGAATGTATGTACTCCCATCACCAACAACATCCCAACTGTTCCTTTCACACCACTAGACTGTCTACCTGTTTGCTTTATTCCAAGGGGCCAGAGAGACCTCAATTGAGAATCTCCACGAGGTTCCCAATTTTCTCTCTGACTGCATCTGATGTCTGGCTGACCCTTGGGAGGACCAAAGGAAGAAGGCTGGCTTGCGGATGATGGCATGAGCCTTTGAAGGCAGAGAAGACAAGGTCAGTCCCTCTAACCACTCTGATTATCATCATCACTTCTCTCTAGCACTTCTCTCTAGCTCCTTCTGCCCCCTTCCTCTCCCTCACTCTCTCCAAGCCAGGCCACCCAGTATTGCCTTACTTTGTTTCTTTACTTGTTTCCTTAGTTCAAGGTTAATTATATCTATTTATTTTTCTCTTCATTTCATTAGTTGAGGGTGCTTAGCCCTTGAGACCAGTACCTAGATCAGGCCTGCCTCCAGGTCATAGAGCTCTGCCTGTCTCCATCTTCTGTGTCGTGTGATTAAAGACACACAGCACCACACTTTTTTCATTGTACATGTAGTTTAATTTCAAATTTTATGAGAGAGAGAGAGAGAGAGAGAGAGAGAGAGAGAGAGAATTGTAGGTTACAGTTCAATTCTTTAGTAACTGTGTGACCACAGGCCATGTTTAACTTTCTGTAAGATAAAGCACAATGGTACTGATTATATAATACTGCGGACTTCCACTAAGCAAGCTGATTTTCACAACTCCTCTCTGTCTTTTAAAACTTTGACGAAAACACCAGGGCTCCAAAGACGTTTGTTTCTTTCATTTTCTTCTTCTTGATGTTCTCTTTTTGTTAGAAGTCAGAGTCAAGGTAAAACAGGAAAAAAATGACCCAAAGTGATTAATGTGTCACCCTCTGAGTTCTTAGTCCTTTCTTTTTTGTCTTTGCTGTTCTCTGTGCTTGCTATCCTCTAGATGATAGGGATGTAAATCCAATTTATATGTGGTGACTTGTAAGGAGGCTCTACTGATCTAGAGAGTACCCTTGAAATAAGATGAGAATCAAAACAAGAACTTGTAATAAAATATATAGACAAAATACAATTTCTATTATTAACCCCCCCCCCAAAAACAGCAACACTTTACTGACTAGACAAGTTCCTTTTCTCCACATCAATTATCTCCCCAATAGCTAGGTAGTGTGCAAGTCTGTCCTAGTTTGACTATCGAGGTTAAGAAAAGTAAACCATCATCAATACTAGTTAGTCTTACATATATTAAAGGACAATGAGTTGTAATATATTCACACTAAAATTATGACTGATTTCATGCTGAAAACTGTCCACTGGAAAGACATAGCTCAGAATTTAAGAGCACTGGCTGCTCTTCTATTCCCAGGCCAACTGACACCCTTCTCATAGCCTCTGTGGCCCCCAAGCTTTCTCAAATAGTTTGCAGACCAACAGACATGGCAAACCCCCTCACACATACAGGGAGATGTAGTTAGGTGTGTGTGGCAGGTATAGGTATTGAGGGTGAATTTAACTAGCTTGAACAAATATATAACTGGAAAGTTCATTCTTTAATTTACTTAATTTTATTAAGTGTACAGTGCAAGAAGGAAAATGGGCTGCACCATATTTAGGGTACTACCTGTAGATCAAGAGGAAGGACCATCTTCTCTGAGATTGTTCCATCCCTTGGGAAGAAGGACAGTCAGCCCAGATGTGCTGGTATTCCTGGTTCTTTATCAAAAAGACTTTGACTCTGACCTTGCTTCTGATTCCCCAGTGCAGGTTAGGAATCCAGCACAGATAGAAAGCGAAACCACACCAAGGAAGCAAGCATGCAGGAAAAAACTAACCAGAAAACATGTTATGTTGGACGCAACAAAGCAAGCTCATATTCACAAATCTGTGAGCCTAAGACTCATCCCTGGCTGGAAGGAGAGAACTGAGTGTAGCACACACACAGAGTTGGTCATCTCTGAGTCCATACTTGCCCAGCCCCGATGTTCACTTCACTAGGCCACAGGCTCTAACACCTCACTTTATTACAGATAATCATGGTGGCTCAAGCCTTTAATCTCAGCAATCAGATCTCCACTTTCTGGGTCAGCATGATCTGTGGAGTGAAAAGAAACAGATGGAGAAAAAACTCAATATTTCTTTGTTAGAACAGTTATTGTAAGTTTTAAGGAATATAATAGCTTGACATTCAAAGTCTCTGGTTCACTATCACCTTTCTCACATGTCTAAGCCAATGCTTCCTAATGAGTTCTTCCTTCTCCATGACTGCCCCCCATCCCTGGGTGTTGTGTAGTGAATGTGTGTGTGTGTGTGTCTATGTGTGTGTATGCTCGCACATGCACACAGGACTACCATCACTGGAGGATTAAATATAAACAAACAAGACAGGAAAGCTGGAGGAATGATAGAAATAGCCGAATATTTTCTTTTTTCTTTTCATAGGAAGAAAAAGGGAAAAAGAGAGCTGCCACTGCAGCAACATCTGCCACCATCATCTTCACCACCACCACCAACAAAAGATACTTGTCAATCTCCTTTTATTATAATAATTAAAATTTAAAATTGTGTGTGCTTGTGGGTGATCTATAGCACAACCCTCACAGGAGGATTAAATAAAATTAACCAAGAGATCCAAGGCTACATAATAAAAATGCTAAAACATAGATGATAGACAGACAGATAGATATATAAACAGAGACAGACAGAGATAGACAGATAAAGAAGAGAGGAAAAGGACAGAGCATAAGAAGGCTAACAACTCATAATGGCCCCTCGAAAACAAGGAAGGCTGGAGAGAGAGGTCAACCTCCTTATGTTTATTAAGGCAAAATCAAAAGAAAAAGTGAAATGAAACAAAACAAACCTAGCCAAATATTTTATTTTTCTTCAGATATTAAAAATCTTTTTAAAAAGCACACAATCATCCAAAA
The DNA here is from genome assembly GCF_947179515.1 of Apodemus sylvaticus. NCBI lineage: Eukaryota > Metazoa > Chordata > Mammalia > Rodentia > Muridae > Apodemus > Apodemus sylvaticus. The sequence goes on from NC_067476.1 coordinate 659,202, forward strand.
GGAAGAGAGAGAGACAGAGACAGAGAGACATAGTGAGAGAGAGATGAAAAGATCTATTTTTTTTTTACCACTTTTTATTGTAATAAGAAAGTAATGACTTTAAAAATTAAAGCTGGCCCATCTTACTTTAACACTCATTAATACAATTTATTCTGTTGAGTAAGACAGGGATACGTGGTCAACACTACCATAATTTAATAAGGAATATTAAACAACCAAGAAAACAGCCAGTAAACTGCTTGAACTCATTATGGTTTTTATTATTAAAAAAGAAGGAACAAAATAAAGGTTAATGGTTGTATTTTCTAATTGTTAATAAATAATCATTAAATATTAAAAATCGGTCCACTTTTCTAAAAAAAAAAAAAAATGGTCCATCTTATTATTCACTGTTGTATCATGAGTACTGTACTAAAAACAAATTTTGGCTTTAATAAAAAGGACAACTTGTCAACTAGGAATCAAGGTGACATGGAGAACAGAATACCAACTTCAACATTGCCCTAATGCTAGAGACCAAGAGTGATATACACAACAACCAGGCAACTAGCTGACAATCCTCTTAGGAAAAGAAAAGTTAAGGAAAATGGCCAACTTAAACTCATTTAAATAAAGAAAAAAAAAGTCCAGATTTGACATCTGGTAGACCTGGGGTGGAGGAAATTATGATCCAGATGGGCAGAAATCTGGCCAACATAGTAACATACTGGGCTGGAGAGATGTCTCAAAGGTTAAGAGCACTGACTGTTCTTATGAAGGTCCTGAGTTCAAATCCCAGGAACCACATGATGGCTCACAACCATCTGTAATGAGATCTGACACTCTCTTCTGGAGCATCTGAGGATAGCTACAGTGTACTTACATATAATAAATAAATGAGTGTTTAAAAAAAATAAAATAAAATTAAATAAATAAATAAAAAACATAGCAAAATACAAAACAGAAGGAGGCAGGGGTGGGGGTGGGGAGACTGATTGCCTCTCATTGCCTTTCCCCTACCCAACATGTACCATATTGTCATCACGCTTTGAGGGAATATAGAGAGTGGAGAAAGCGCCTGCTGCCAGAGATCCGCACATCCCATCTAGATGGACACCAAGCCTAGGAAGCTAAGGTTCCCACAATTCTCCAGTGCCCCAGGATGAAACACAGAGATGGGTTGGGGCACAAGAAACATGAGGACCAGGTCCTTCCATGAGCAGACTAGTACCTCTTCCCACAAGACACTGTGTTATTCCCAGCTTGAAGGAACTAGCTATCCATCCCTCCAGGACAAAGAGAAACCTCAAGCGAGGTGGGAGGGCTGGAGACCAGAGAGACATAGGTTTTATCCCTCACCTTCTCCCTTGCCTGCACCTCTGAAAGGATGCTCTTGGCTATGGTAGGATAGGAGTGATAAACGACACTCAGCTCCACCTACAACTCCCCTACCACCGCTAAACTTAAACATGCTTGTACAAGACCAGTGGATAGCAGAAGTGGCAGCCACAGGAAACAGTCCACATGGCTCCTCTGAAGGAGGAGCAGGGGAAGCAGTATTGGTAGCTAGAGAAGACCAGAAAGGGAGACCCCATTGCCACCTTGTACAAAGGTATGCTTAAGAAACTAACCACAAACAATGAAGCAAGGCCTAAACAAGTTAAGAAAGTTACCCCATGATCTACTGACAAAAATCACTAAATCTCAAAATATTCTGAAAACAGATAACAGCTAATAAAAGCCTTAGAAAACTTGAAAAACTCATTATATATATAAAGTATAAATGTGTGCCTACAATTATGCTTCCCAATACACTGTGTAAGCAGATGATTACAATCAAGAAAGACTAATTCCAGAAAAGAAATCCAGATGCCTAGACTCTGTTTTGCCTCATCTGGGTCTTTTATAAAATAATCCCAGTGTTTTATATCTGACAAAACAGGTAACCAAAGTAACTTGGATAAAACCCAACTCTAGATCCTTTCTACTGTGCTATATATCAGTCTTCTGGTAAATGCTTCTCTAAAAGAATGATTTTTTTTAAAGATTTGTGGTTTTAACAATTTATTCCACAAGGAAACCAATGAGAAAGGATTCCCAATTTGTTTCAAATTGTAATGCAAGGTAATAAAAACACATAAAGGTCTTATGAATGTGAAGAGACTAGTTTTCTAAGACAGCTATGAAAATATTTCTTCTAAAAAACAAGTTCACTCAAATGAGGCATTTAGATTCTGGTTCCAAAAGAGGTTGTGTCCTTTCTTAAATCAGGGTTTCCCTACTCTGTAGCCTTCCCTTGAAAATACTGTTCTCCTGGTGCTATCTCCCAAAGGCTGGGATTAGGTGCCACCGTGTCTACCTTTAAATTCTTAAAAATACTGAAGAACACAAACTTCAGTGTCTTCACTGTGACATAAGCCAAAAGGCTAATAACTTATTTAGTTAATACGAAAACAATTCACACCATGCTTTACGATCCCAATCTAAATTTAGACACAGTAGATTGGGTTTCAGGAAAACACCATCATCCAATTCCAGAAAACATAACTATGCACTGGTCATCTGCTCAGATTTAGATTTTGTTGTGATTCAAGTTGTCAGTTGTAGAAGTTTGGACCTAGGTCCAGCAATATCCAGAAGCCATCCAGAGGTTGCTATGGCTTTTAAACACTCATGTGTACCTGCTTCTCCTTTCAGGATTTTATTTTGGTAATACTGCCACTCCAGCTGGATGTTAGCACCACGATGAAAAGGTGACCTTCCTGTGCCATGGTTGCTGACAGAGCCACTGTTTTTCCTGTGAGAAAAAAAAAATTGAATTGTTTCTCTAAGTACAAAAGGATGTTAAGGTCATGTAATGGAATTTTTTCATGCAATTTTAATTATATAATATTTGTTCTTTAATCACTTATGCATTAAATCTTAAAAAGCATCACCATATAACATCACCTAATGTTTTTTAAGACAGGGTCTTCTGAAATTCTCTATGTAGACCACGCTGGCCAGGAACTCACTGATGTTCACCTGCTAGGATTAAAAGCATGCACCACGCATGGCTCCAGCAATGTTTCTGTAAACCGACTCAATCTAAAATCAGCAGAGTCAGTTTTCCATGGCTTTTCATTTCTTACAATGAAAAGCAGACAACTCAGATCCCAGGCTCAAATTGTAGGAATAGACAACAAAACAAAAACTATAAACAGACTTTTACAATTCGGATATAAATACGTTTATACTCCCATTTTATTTTTCTTCTAATTTTATAGCAATAGAAACAAACTGGAGATTCATGCACAGCAATAAAAATCTGATGTTTAACATATAACCAAATGTGAATTTCAGACCCCCAGATTTTGCTTTGGTTAAGAACATTACTTTAATGTATCATTTCCTTTTATGTATAAAATTACAAGACAACAATAATGTTGTAAAACTGATGTGCAAGTAAAACACCACAGGCTTAGAAGGCAGGAGACTCAGAACAAAGAAACGCATAACACAGAAAGTCTTCTTGCCTCTCCATATAAACTAGAAAAAAGAACAATTTACTAGAAGGTAAGTTGTCCCAAGGCTAAAACTAATTCTTTCAAATTCAAAATAATACTTTTCAGAGCTAAGTCACAACTACCTAGGACAAAAATAAAGCCTTGTTGGGAATCTAGAATTTTCTAGGATTTTCACATAAGAGAAAAACTGACTTTAAAAAGAAAACACTATTGCAGCTATCTTGTCAAGAAAGAACTAAGGAAAAATCCTAAATAAATGTTTCAATACTAGTAAGTAGTACACACATAAACCTAAAATTTCATTTAAAAAAAAAGCAGACTGCCCAGATGACTCACCTCTAGAGTATAAAATTATCAAAACCCAAAGATTAGTATGTTTACCTACATTCATAGAGGAGAGTTACTTCAACAGAAGAACAGAAAGTCTGAAGACACAGGATAATAGAAATTTTCCCTTAACAAACAATAAAAAGATATGAAAAATATCCAGAAAATATCCTCATCTATTTGAGATAATACAGTCCTCAATTTAAGATACTCTTCTCTGTATATTTCAGCTTACACCAAGCAGTAGTTTTCTAATTTTCCTACACTTGTGAATATAGGCTCCTGCCAATTTGAACAAAGGAATAGATTTGACTAAGAAAAATCATAATACTTTCCAAAGAATACATTGTTATCAATTCACACACACACACACACACACACACACACACACACACACACACATTGATATGTATCAACTTTCTTAAAACAAACAAGAATACAGACCTTTGAGATCTGTTATATTTTTTATAGGCCCTGAGACAAAGAAGCAATCAATATCAACATGCCTTACAGAGCTCTGCTGTCTGGGCCAGCTCAATTTGCCTAAAAGGAAAAAAGAACATTCAAACCCAAACTAATACTTATCATTTAAAACAGATTAGTTTAGAAATCACATTCAAGAAGAATGGTATCATAACATAATATGGAATATACTATGGACTGTATACCACCTTAATAGATGAATTTCAGTTTCTCTAGTTATCTGATAGAATTTTAAATCACTTCTCACAACACCATGGTATTCTTTCTTATTCTATTTTCTAATTGTCTTCTTTTAAAATTTAATTTTACAAGATAAATTTGATTATTTGTTACAATTTTGGTATGTGTAGTTTCACATACTTAGCTTTAATAAGCTCCATTCTGCACAACTCTACAAACTTTATTTAATGAAACAACAATAACAATGGCTACTGCCTCCCAGTGTTCTTGATAAGTATTAAAACAAAGAGGTTTACAGGGGGATAGATTAATTCTCACAGCACTATGGAAAACATTACTACTACCCCCACCTTTTATAGACTAGTAATTTAAGTCCCACAGCTGATGAATGCCCAAATTGCAATTTAACTCCAGTCTGCTTGATTTCCAACTTTTTAGGCTATCATACTACTCTTCTAATTAGGCATATTTCAAAAAGTCCACAGAAAAAAACAAAAATCTACATACAAAGGGAATTTTTCTTTCACCATTAGATGTTACTAGTTCTGCAGCACGTTTATTGCATTTATGGAGCTGAAAGTTAATATTATCTCGTAAGGACAATTACTGACTTAGAAAAACCAGAGATTGTTTATAAGGATTATTATAGTCCAACTATTAGGATAACATTACTTTATAATAATTTTATTACAAATACCCCTCATGGTGTTCCAAAATATAATTGTACAGGTCCTAAATCTAAGAATCTAAACTCTAAGAACTTTCTAAGCTTATAAGAAGTTCTGATTTCAAAGAATATGCTTGCGTATCAGCTTTAAACAACAAAACAAAACAAAATAAAAAACTTACTCCCGAACAACTGAGCCACTTCACGTACTAACTGTGAGGCGATTGTCTAGTCCCACTAGGTGCAAGGCACTGAACCTTTCTCCCTGCTGCTTTTAAGCAGATGTATGCTGGGCATCACTGATTCCTGTCGTTCCTCTTGCAGAGAGGAAATAGGCAAGAAAGGCAAACACCCATGCATGCTCCTGTCGCAGAAAGTGGCAGAGCAAGGACTCAGATCCAGGTTACACTAAATCAAACTCTTGCCATTCTCTATGTAAATTTCACTAATCATGATCTTTCTTTTGTAGAACAAGGTATCAAACTCGGGGCCTTGAATATGTAAGGCAAACAACAATCACAATTCTACTGTTCAAAGTACTATGAAACAGAAGGTAAACAACCTAAAAAATGTTAAATATTTAAGGGGTACAGAAGATTTAAATAAAATGCCTATCACATGGTTTCTTACAACATATAAATTTAAAAATTTACTCCCATTCATTGACCTAACTCATAATAGTATTCTAAAGCTTTCACGATCAAGTGACCTTTGGTTTTAAAAAACCAAGAAACAAATAACAGATGGCATTATTATGAAATATTCCAAACTACTGGCTAAAAGCCTATTTAGATATACAAACAAATAACATAAGAGCAACAAACATTCACATAGAAAGACCCTGCAACTTTCTAAAACCCCATTAGCATCTCCCTCTTTATGCCTCCCTTTCCACAGTTATAAAGATTACTATCATATAATCTTGAACCTTACTTTTTGCCCACAAAAAAAAAAAAAAAAGAGAGACCAAAACCTTTGTCAAAATAACTGAACTAGAATCTAGTTTAAGTAACAACTATCACAAAACAGCTTCCTGTTGGATTGGGATGACAAGTGTTAGCCACACACACAAATGAGACAATCTACATAGATGTTAAACCAATCTCCCTAAGTTTACCACATAGTTACAACAGGTCTATTTCAATGTTAATTTTTAAGAGTGCATTATTGAAACAGCCTTCTAGAAAATCTCAATTACCCTTACCAATCAGCATCATTCTCACAGGAGATTAGGAACGGAATATAAAATGTCACGTTTATACAGCTCATAAATTCAGCTGTTTATAAAGTCCCCATGAAGAAGGAAAGCTTGGAATCCCAGTGCATACAGCACTGAAATGACCTGACATTTTGAGGTAGCCACAGTTAAGTTTAATGGGAAACATAGTAGCAAAGTTTTCAGTTATAGTTACTGTAACTTATATAACCTAACATTCCTAGAGGATTTTTATATTAAGAAGTTTGGAATGATAAGAATACCAATAAGAACATCAGAATGAAAGCATCAAATAGAACTGTTTTGAAGAAAACAATTTTAGTACCTACCTGTGTCAGGTACAAGGGAAGACCAGCCTGTTTTTATTTTGTTCCAAATCAGAGGAAGCTTGCCTGTTAAGATAAAGGATTGAGCAGGAAGTGAAGATCCACTTAAATATATTTAAAGCGCAAATTTACTAGGTATCACCAAACACCCAGAAGTCAACAAAATGATGTATTTAAAAAAAAATCAAGCCAGGTGCAGGACTTAAACCACAGCACTCAGAGACTGAGGGCAGGCAGATCTCTGTGAGTTCGAGGGTAACCTGGTCTACAAAGTGAGTTCCAGGACAGTCAGGGCTATACAGAAAACCCTGACTCAAAACCAAAACAAAATTCTGACAGCTAGCTTTAGTGTTGAACCATTATGACTCTAGATATCAATAGTAGCATATCTGACAAACAAATATGCATGTATTACTGGCAAGAAAATACACTGTTAACAAAACATGTCTATGCTGCTACAGCAGACTAGACAAAGGCATATTTGGAAAACAGCTGTGTAAGAAATATAGTAAAACACACATTTAAATAACTAACACTATTTGGATTTGTATTAAAGAGTCAGACCACACAAGCAGACCATCATGTACTTAGGTGATGCCATGTGAACCTTCTCTCTATTTTAATTGGTCAATCAAACGTTAGAGTCTATGATTGGGTAGTGGAGGGGAAAGGTGGGATTGGAGGTTCAAAAGGGGGAGCAGGTAGAGGAAGAAAAAGAGAGAAGGAAGAGGAGAGGAGGAAGCCACTATGGACCACATGGATGGGAGAAAGCACAAATCTTAGTGATTGGGAAGTAAGTATTTTGCCAATGAAGACATATGACTTATAATTAAAATATTTGGATTATGTGTCATTTATATGGGCTATAAGGGTTGGAAATTTTAGCAACAAATTCGTGCACCTTATATCCAGCTTAGAACTGAACTAAATTGAGAGGAAAATCCAGCCCCCTATATCCTAAACAACCAGAGGTAACAACGCAGCCCTGAGCTGGGCCACAAGGTGGCGCCAATGTCACAGCATAGTTGGGGTTCCCTGAGCCTGAGAAAAATTCAAGGACCCAAAATCAATGCTGCCTGAAAAGCAACATTCACAGCTGAAGTTCAGCAATTGAACAACAACAGCTATCTTTCCAGAGCTTTCTTCACAGACACAGCAGACTGATCTAGGTGTTTCAGCCGCAAGCCAACCTTCCCCTGCAGCTTTCGAATTTCCAATATCCCCCCACCACACTTCTAAATAGGGCACAGGACAGACAAACCAGCTCTCCCAAATGCTTACACTGCAGGCTGCCTAATATCAACACACATGCTGAAGGCTATAGGCCAGACAAAAGATCCAGAGGGCTCAAAAACACAAAAGCCAAGGATCTTTGTGCGGTCAGCCCCTCCCTACTAATTAAAGACCAATAATAAATACTAGTAAAGACTAATAAAAGGCCAATAATAAATACTAATAAAAAACTAATAATAAAAGAACCACAATTTTCTAAATCCAACACCAGAGGGAAACAAACATACCAAATAATAAGACCAAATATTAAGAAATAAATAGTAATTACTGCAATTGTTTTCTCATTCATTTCCTTCCACATGAATAAGGTGCTACAGAGAATTAAGGAGTTTCTTAACTAGTGATTATAAAAAGCAATGATATTATTAAACAATTTTTTGTTTCTCAGAGTATATGTGACCGAAGTCTAGAAATTAAATTTGCCAAGGTACATTGAAGAAAATTTTGCATTTTCTAGAGACTAACTCTAAAACCTGTACTAGGATAGACTCTGAAGTAACACTTTACCAGCAAAACTTGTAATTATAAACAATATGATCTACCCTCATTAAGCATAGCAAATATTTTGATTGATTAGTACTCAGTTTTAACTCAACAAACCTGTCCCTAATAGTTAGTTTCAGTCATCACAGAGACAACAGTACAATACTATACTAATGAAAATGTAGCTCTAGCTTTTGTCTCTATAACAAGGACCTACACTAAGGACTAAAGAGTGCTAATAATCACATACATTAAGAGTCATAGCCCAGAGAAACAGATGACACTATGTACTAGATACTTGTGCAATGTTCCTAATTCTCAGTATTACCAGCAATGCTGAGATAAACTAAAATACGTTAAATTGTTCTATGCAAAATATCTACTTCCTCAGGACAAAATTCTTGACAGTAAAGTGAACTTTAAGAGTTACAGTTTATGAACACTGAAAACACAGAGTTGGTGTATAAAGTCACATCATACCTGAAACCATATCATAAACTAAAAAGAAAATAATTGTCTAGACATGTAACTGTCTTTATTCATTAAACACACCCATTTTCCCAGTCATCATTCTCAGATTGCTTCCTCCAACAGCCCTGCCTCGTGGTGGGTAGAAAAAATTAAGTCAATTTTATATAATAATGTACTCTTCGTTGATATTTATCAAGGGAAATGGGAAATTTGAAAATTCAAATGTCCAATTAACGGAAGACAAAAGATTAATGCCAAGTAAATTTTGTCAAATGCATTATTTTCAGGATGCTTTATCAGTACAATCTGTCCAGAGAACTTCCTCCCTACAGTTTAAGCCTCATATTTAAACACATTTCAACCTTTCAACTGGCTGAGTGAGGTCTATAGAGAATGAATCCATGCCCTCCTGAATAACAGCACTTAACATTCACTTTGCATAAAACATCAATAAATCAAATTAACAGTCACTTACTTGTTACCACTATTTAGTTAAACAATCTACTAAAATATTCTCTTTGGAGTGTTTGTAGAAAGATACAGAGAGGAGGGGATATGTTCTATGGTGATGTGGTGAGGTATGGGAGAATGGGGTGCCTCAGCAGGGCCATGCCAAGGCATCCCTTCCCCCTGAGGACCAGCCACATGATGGTATAGTATAGAATAGAGTTTATTAAGGGCATGGGGAGGGGAGTTAAGACGGTGGTAGAGGCAGAGAAAGAGACACTAGAGAAGTAGAGTAGAGAGGTAGAGGCCAACCATGGCACGTGGAGAGAGAGGGGGGAAGGCAATGAGAGAAGAGAAAAAGGGAAGCAGGAAAAGAGCAAGGGAGGAGCAAGAGACCAAGAGGGCAAGAGAGCAAAGAGGGGGCAACCAGGCTCTTTTATAGTGGGTCAGGCCTACCTGGCTATTGCCAGGTAATGATGGGATGGAGTTTGGACAGAATGCTAACATCCTTCATCATCTGACAGAAAATGGCTCTTAAACTAGGTCATACTAGCCACTCAAGAAAACACACACAGTATAACACACCTGCCATACAAACTGCACCCCGTAAGAAGTTCATTAAAAGAACACAGCACAAGGGACTGATTATCAGGATAAAATATGTAATACATGAGGCTGAAATATAATACAGCAAGGGGGTATTACTGCACACCCATGCCAAGATGTGCTCTTGAGAAATTACTACATGCAAGAGATCAGGTGTGAGGAGGTTTACTGGGAGATAGCAGAGGGGTGAGGACCTGCAGACTGGGTAGAGGCAGACAAGAGCAGAGCCATGAGGGCAGATAAGGGAAGAGGGGGCCAGAGGACAGAAAACACTGGCAGAACTAAACTGTACCATACAACACCAGGATTACCAAACACTGACACGTCTCTAGCTTCAGTCTTAGGGACTAACTAGTAAGCTCATTATTAGACCAAAAGAGGCAGAAAGTCAAATTTTTCTAGCCACAACTTAGACTATCACTGCATTACATTTCATAAATTAATGCAATATTTACACTGCTTTTGGTAATTATGCATGTTTATATCAAAGATTATTATATGAAGCATTAAATATCCTATTAAAGTCAAATTAGCTTTTGTAAGATTTATAAGAATCTTTAACACTTAAAACATATTTTATCCACACACATGACTCTTTAGTTTTTGAAATGACCTTTGATTTGGTTTCTCTTTCTGAAATTTGTATTAATGACATATTATATACATGAAATATGGCTAAAGACACACAGAAGTTGTCAGCTAAGTCATAGGAGTAAAAAAGAAAATTTAAATGTTTTAGGGGCATATGGAAAAGGCCCTGAGAATAAATTACTAATTCTGCGAACAGAAGAGTTTTGCTTTCAATTTTGCTCCAGGCAGGTGTGAGGGTGTTCAATGGTGTATTCATTACAAGCCCAGAACTGCCATGTGTTTCTCTCAAATTCTCCTTAAGTAGCTTATTTACCAGTCCTGAAGACTTTATCCCTTAAGAGTCAGAGAAATTCCTATTAGAAAATTACTGTTTCCAAGAAACTCTGAATCTATACACCTACTTTTAAAAGCAAATGACTTGAGAATTCTGCTAATGTGTATGTCACAGTCATTAATGTAACTGAATAAGAATGTCCCCCACAGACTCAGATATTTGGACACTTATCTGGTGGTGCTCCTTGGAAGGGATTAACAGATGCGGCCTTGCTGGAGGAAGTGATTCCCCAGAGGTCAGCTTTGAGAGGTTAAAGACTGTTGCCATATTCAGTCTGCTTTCTCTGCTTCACACTTTGTGCCTGCAGACGTGAGCTCTCTGCATTCTACTCCAGCTGCCACGCCTGCTGCTTGCTGCATTGCTGCCCATCATGATGTCTATTAAACTATAAGCAAAGTTACTTTCTCATGGGAAGGGGAACAGGAAGGTCGCTTCCTCAGGTTTGCAGCTTGCTTGGGAGAACATCAGGTTCTCTGCGTGAGGAAGTGTCTCCTCTGTCTTGGTCGGCTGAGAATGACAAAGACCCTAGGTTGCCTGGAAACTAGCAAGCTGCGAGCAATCTCCTCATGCGATTTCTCTACAGATAATAAAATATATCTTCAAATTTAAAGCCAGGTATGGGGTATTACACCTATAATTTCAGTGTCTGGGAGGTAGAATGAGGAGAATCAGGAGTTCAAGGACAGCTTCATTTGCATAATGAGCTCAGGACCAGGCTAGGCTACAGAAACAGTATCTGTTCTGAATGAATACATACATACATACATACATACATACATACATACATACATACATAAAAAATTAAAAATAGTAATTCATTTGATTGCTCATTTAAGAGCACCTATGCTCACCAAGGTTTCTGCTGTGAAAAGCCAGTGAGAAAATCCTTATTGATGGTGTAATAAGGAGGGTAGACAGGTCTGATACTCAGATAGATGCTTAGACTATAGATATGGGTCAGGAGTGCAGTACTTGCCTGTCTTTCAAGAGGCTGTGAGCTTGGTGTCTATATTGAAGGAAAAACAACACCAAGCAAAGCCCACAAGAAACTAAAACTGTTTTCTATACAAAATTGTCCCAACCAAAGACACCTCCCAAGTAATGGAAATTAGTCAAGTATCAGAAGAGAACAAAATTTACAAAGATCTGCTACTTCTCCCCAAATGGGGTTCTTTCCACTCTGAGACCAATCTGTCAACTCCAGAGGAGTGGCTGAAAAGTAGCCATGTTTTTAACAAACACCATACTAAGAGAATGAGGACTGCAGTCTACAAATCTTCCAAATATTCTGATCTCTATATAAGGGGTTAGTATCTCAGAAATAAGAACAAACTAGAAGTAAACAAATCAAGTTTTCCAGAAATTAAACCCCACCTCACTTTAGTTTATCTGTGAAGTGGACTGAAGTAACTGGCAAGAAGCAACTGGCAAGACCAACTATATTCCATGTAGCAGCTATCCCTGGTGGTCAACTTGACTATATCTGGAATGAACTCTGACCTGGATCTTGGCTTAGAGATCTTGAGACACAGTGGCTATGAATCCCAGAAGATTTTGACAGGGAAATCTCTAAGTTCAAAGTCATCAGGGAGCAGGGCAGTGGTGGTACACACCTGTAATCCCAGCACTCTGGGAGGCAGAGGCAGGTAGATTTCTGAGTTTGAGGCCAGCCTGGTCTACAGAGTGAGTTCCAGGACAGTCAGGACTATACATAGAAACCCTGTCTCAAACAACCAAAAAAAAAAAAAAAAAAGGAAACAAGAGTTGAACCTAACCAACTCTACAGTCTACTATCATTCTATACACTTAAAGAAAACAACACATACAGATACACACAAACACACCCACAAACACGCAGACACAAAAATCCCTTCATGGGCTAGAGAAATGTCCCACTGGCTCCACAATTTAGAGAACTGAATGATTGTTTAAAAAAAAAAAAAGGATTTGTATCTAGTACCTTTATAGGGGCTCACAATCACCTGTGACTACATATGAACAGATACCATAGGCAAAATGCCTGCCATATTCTTTAGTTTTACCCTCCCTAGTACAGAGGATCAAATTCCTCTAATCTTTTTTTTTAATTGAATTTTCGAGACAGAGTTTTTCTGTATAAACCTGGCTGTCCTGGAACTCACTCTGTAGACCAGGCTGGCCTCAAACTCAGAAATACGCATGTCTCTGCCTCTCAGAGTGCTAGGAGTACAGGTATGTACCACCACTGCCCGGCAAAATCCTCTATTCTTAAAGGAAGTTTTGTTAATACAATATCAAGAACAGATTTGTAGAGCCTGGCGGTGGTGGTGCACGCCTGTAATCCCAGCACACTGGGAGGCAGAGGCAGGTGGATTTTTGAGTTCGAGGCCAGCCTGGTCTACAGAGTGAGTTTTAGGACAGCCAGGACTACACAGAGAAACCCTGTCTCGAAAAAATCAAATCACAAAAAAAAAAAAAAAGAACACATTTGTAAAATGTTAATATCTGGGAGTGGTTGGATATGCAGAGAAGGAACATTTGTAATCAGTTTAATTTCTTTCTCTTTCTTTCTTTCTTTCTTCCTTCCTTCCTTTCTTTCTTTCTTTCTTTCTTCCTTTCTTTCTTTCCTTCCTTTCTTCCTTCCTTCCTTCCTTCCTTCCTTCCTTCCTTCCTTCCTTCCTTCCTTCCTTCCTTCCTTCCTTGTTTGCTTGCCTTCTTGCTTACTTTTTTTTGGATTTTTCGAGACAGGGTTTCTTTGTGTAGCTAGCCCTGGCTATCCTGGAATGCACTCTGTAGCCCAGCTATTGTTATGCATTTTGATTAAAAAAAACTTTTAAAAGGTTTGGTTCATCAGGCACTTAAAAGAAATAGGCAAAAAGCAGGAGAAAAACATGTGGCTGTGACTTCTTTCTGGTGGCTTAAGTGAAAAACTCTCTGACTGTGAGTTTGAGGCTAGCCAAGTTGACAGAGCAAGTTCCAGGCCAGGCCTGCAGGGCCTACTCAAAGAGAAACACTATTTTGAGGCCAGACAAAGCAAAGCAGAAAAGGTTCTGCTTTTCAATTTACAGACATATGCTTTTTGTTGTTGTTGTTTGGTTGGTTTTTGGGTTTTGGTTCCCCACCCCCACCCCCAAGACTGGGTTTCTCTGTATAGCCCTGGCTGTCCTGGAATTCACTCTGTAGACCAGACTGGACTCAAACTCAGAAATCCGCCTGCCTCTGCCTCCCAGAGTGCTGGGATTACAGGCGTGCGCCCACTGCCTGGCCTTTTGTTTTTCTTTTTTTTGGGTTTGACGTATGCTTTTTCTAGTACTATTGACCATAGAATTTTGATCATGAAGGCGTGTTGGATTTTGTTTGTTTGTTTGTTTTGTTTTTTTGTTTTTCGAGACAGGGTTTCTCTGTGTAGCTCCAGCTGTCCTGGAACTCACTCTGTAGACCAGGCTGGCCTCAAACTCAGAAATCTGCCTGCCTCTGTCTACCAGAGTGCTGGGATTACAGGCGTGCATCACCACCGCCCGGCAACAAAACCAACTTTTAATAAACAAGTAGATACCAGGAAATGCTCACAAAAATACTTAGCCTTTATTTCTCTTTCCTATAACAACCATTCAAAGAATGCAGAGACAATAGTAATTTTTAATTTTTATTTTTTCGAAGTAAAAAAAAGGCCTCAGCCTGGCGGTGGTGGTGCATGACTGTAATCCCAACACTCTGGGAGGCAGAAACAGTCAGATTTCTGAGTTCAAGGCCAGCCTGGTCTACAAAGTGAGTTCCAGGACAGCCAGGGCTACACAGAGAAACCCTGTCTTGAAAAAACCAAAAACCAAAAACCAAAAACCAAAAAAAAAAAAAAAAAAAAAAGCCTCAAACCAAGACAACTACAAGATAATTTTATGAACATATATCATAATGAAATCCATTATTTTGAATACTAATGAAAAGGAATAGATTTTAATTGTTCTTACTAAAAAATTAGTGAGGGAATTAATGTATGCCAACTAGATCAAATTTGCTATGGCACAGTATCTAGATATTGTGCAATATCTGGCTTCTCATAACCGTATTTATCCTACATATTTCAAAATAATCCATTATACATAGATTATACAAAATAATCCATTATACATAATAAATTTTTATTTTTATGAAAATGTGGACACAAAGAGATGCATATATGTAGTAAGTTTCACGTTGAGTTTTATTAAGAGAGAATAAAAAGGGTAAAGGATAGAAGGAGCAGTTATTAGGCAAATACCTTACCGCAGCATCTACATTTGCAGGTGAGTCTCCATTAGGATCTGCCAGCATAGAAATGACACTAATCATGATGGTTTCCACAGTATGGATAGGTAACCAGCGTTCCTCTGGCTTCTCATAACCATATTTATCCTCCCCAGGCTCACGAAGAATAGAAATGAAAAACATCACCATTTTTATCAACTGTAAAATTATAGAATAAGAATTGTTTAAATTTGGTTACACATAATCTATTACAAATGTGATACTTATGTATATAAAACATTATTTACATGGAGATTTCCTAATGTAATCTACTAACTTTTAAGAATGTTACAGATTAACTATATTTTACATTCTTTAAAATTACAAGTAATTGCAGACCTCCGCTGCTGTCCCTGATTCAAAGGACATGCCGTCTCTTTTCTACTTCTCCAATTCTTTATTCTCAGCATTTACAGTTGTCTTTCTCTCAAATTCTAGTTAAGATGGTCCTCAAGGTTCAGCAAATAAAAATTTTAAAGGGGGAGGGTGATGTAATAATAATAAAAATTAACAGACTCAAAGAAAGACACACATTGGAGAGATATCTCAGTGATTAGAAGCATTGGCCATGAGCTGGAGAAATGGCTCAGCGGCTAAGAGCACTGACTGCTCTTACAGAGGTCTTGAGTTCAATTCCCAGCAACCACATGGTGGCTCACAACCAAATGTAATAAGATATGATGCCCTCTTCTGGTGTGTCCTAAGTCTGCTATAGTGTACTCACATATATAAAATAAATAAATATATCTTTAGAAACACTGGCTGCTCTCACAGAAGACCAGAGTATGATTCTGAGAACTCACATGAGAGTTCACACCCTACAGTCCCAGAGAATCTGACACCCTTTTCTGGCCTCTGTGGATACCAGGCATGCATGTGGTATACAGACATATATATATAAGCAAAACATCCACATACAAAAAATAATAAAATAGGGGCTAGAGAGATGTTGCAGTGGTTAATAACACTGGGGCTCTTGCAGAGGACCTAAGTTTAATATCCAGCATCCACAAGGCAATTCACAATCATCTGTAATTCTGCTTCCAGGGGAGCCAACACCTTTGTCCTACATCCATGGGTACATGGTACACATACATATATGCAGACAGAACACTCATAAACATAAATATACACAATAACAAAAGCTTTAAAATAAATAAGTGATACTCATAATCTACTTCACAAACTCATTTTAAATGCAAGTTCCATATAGTAACAGTCAGTGGGGTAGAAATACAGAAATATCCTCAATTTTATAGGGGATAAAGAAAGACACAACTATATCTCACTTTGCACTATTTTATCCAAAAGTAAATATTCTCAAAAAATCCTACAGTGTTAATCTATAAACATATTCAAATAATTATATCAGCAATTAATAAAAGTAACTTTTCACAGTAAATGTCTTCTGTCAAAAATACTATTATTACTTGAAGAAGTTTACAAAACAAGTAGGAATAAATAAATTTTCTGAGTATAAAAAGATCCACACATCAAATGAGATACAAGAAGAAAGGAGGAGTGGCCCCTGGTTCTGGAAAGACTCAGTGAAACAGTATTCGGCAAAACCAGAACGGGGAAGTGGGAAGGGGTGGGAGGGAGGACAGGGGAAGAGAAGGGGGCTTACGGGACTTTCGAGGATTGGGGGGGCTAGAAAATTTACATTTCAAAATCATTTGAAATGTAAATAAATTATATCGAATAAAAAAATTAAAAAAAAAAAAGAAAAAAAAAGACTGTTATAAGACTTTCAAAAAAAAAAAAAGATTTCAATCAGTAATAACATATGTATGCTTGTTTGGTTGGCTGTTGTTTTGAAAGAGTTTTAACTGTCCCTGTTAGCAATCTTCCTATCCCACCTCATGGTTAAAGAACACAGGGAGACTGAGGGAATAGGGAGAGACAGAAACAGAAGGAGGGAGGGAGGAAAGGAGGGAGGGTGGGTGTTTGTATGTCAAGGGATATAAAATTAATCAATCCAACAAGTACTTTTGGAAGCCCTACTGTAAAGCAAAATTACTCTTCACATGTAATAAAAAACTCATGTTTTTGCTGATTTATACAGAAACTTCCCTTTAACTGAGGTTTCTCTTCTTAACCCACTCCCATGGCTTGTGAAATCCAACACAATGGAATTAACAAATAAAAAAGGAACAGTATTAAACATTGTTAACATTCAGCCCAAAATGTTGTTTATGTTTTCCCCTACGTTTTACAAAATAAGGAACTGTCTTTGAAAAAATGAGATTGAATAATTGTATATAATTCCATCAGAAGGAATCTACTTAAGATCAAGATTTGGAAGATAGGAACTGAAGGGTATATGTAGCTCAGAGAAAAGAGGACTTGCCCAGAATGCATAGCCTTGGTCCCACATCCAGCATCCTATAAACCAGTCATGACAGCACATATTTATAAGTTCAACACTCAAGAGGTAAACATAAATAGAAAGATTAGTAGTTCAAGGATATCCTTAGCTGCAAGATCAAGGCCAGCCTGGAATGCATTAGACCTTGTATCAACCCCCAACCCCCAAATCATTAATGGGTCTGTTAAGATTACTCCATTGTTAAGAGTATTCGCTGTTCTTCCAGAGGACTTGAGTTTGATTCCCAGCAACTATGTGGCAGCACAACCTTATATAATTGTAGTCCTAGGGTATACAAAACCCACTTTTGTGATCTTGAGGCACCAGGTACACATATACAAGGACCCACCTACATGCAGGCAAAGCACCCATACACACAGAACAAATTAACAATAATATAGTGTGGTGGCCCATGCCTTTAATCACATAATATAGGAGGTGGAAGCAGACAGATTTCTGAGTTCCATGCCAGCCAAGGGTAGATGATAAGACCTGATAGATAGATAAATAGATAAGATAGATAGATAAGATAGGCACAATAGATAAGATACATAGATAGATAAGATATATAGATAAGACAGATAAGATAGATAGATAGATAATAGATAAGATAGATAGATAGATAGATAGATAGATAGATAGATGATAGATAAGATAGATAAGATAGATAGATAGAAAGATAGATAGATAGATAGATAGATAGATAGATAGATAGATGGATAGATAGATACATAGGATAGATAAGATAGATAGATGGATAGATAGATAGATAGATAGATACATAGGATAGATAAGATATATATATATAGAGAGAGATAGATAGATAAGATAGATAGATCGGATAGATAGATAGGATAGATAGATGATAGATAGATAATAGATAAGATAGAGAGATAAGATAGATAGATAGATGATAGATAGATAAGATAGATAATAGATAGATAGACAGATAAGATAGATAGATAGATAGATAGATAGATAGATAGATAGATAGATAGATAGATAGATAGATAGATAGATAGGATGGGTGGATACATACATACATATGTACATACATACATACATACATACATGCATAAGCAAACCCCACAATAATAATAATAACAATTTTAAAAGAAAATGACTTTTAGAAAGCAATCATTTGGTAGAACAGTAATGGTGAATGTTTTTTGTCCCAGTACTCAGAAGGCAGAGGCAGGAAGATCTCTAAGAGTTAGAGGCCAGTCTAGTTTACAGAGTGAGTTCCAAAACAACCAGGACTACACAGAGAAACCCTGTCTCAAGAAACAAAAACAATTACTAGTCATTTAAATTTGAATCATTTTAGATTTAAAGCTATAGAATCTTAAAATATTTTAATTTCACACGTCACTTCAAAAATCTATCTCATTAATTAACAGATTAATATCTGTTGACATGAAATTTATTTTTATTGTACTATATATAGCAAATAAAATTACAATTTTTTCCATTTCTCAGTTAAGAATTAAAAATCACAATGATACACAATTACAACCACTATACATCTTCCTCAAATCAAATTGCCTATACAAATTCTTTACTTTCCCTAAATCTTCAGTATCTA
Organism: Apodemus sylvaticus; assembly: GCF_947179515.1. Lineage (NCBI taxonomy): Eukaryota > Metazoa > Chordata > Mammalia > Rodentia > Muridae > Apodemus > Apodemus sylvaticus. Next base: position 678,327 of record NC_067476.1, read on the forward strand.
AAATGCCCCGTTCTATTTTAATTAAATATTTCACTGAAGCAGAATCACACAATCAGTTTTGTTCTTTTAAATTTGTCATATTTCAATTATCATGTCTTCAAGATTCATCATTAAATGTTGGTAGAATGCATTCCAAGTTGAATGACCAAAATTAGAATCATGTCGAATCACACTTTTAAAATAAATATGTCATTTATATAGTCATCAGAAATAAACACTGATGCCATTATGGCTGTCTTATTCAAGACAAAAGTTCTTCTATACTGACACTGTTTAAATTCTAGTGATCTCTGATTTAAGCAACGTTTCCAAAAGTATGTTGAATGACAACTATGTTCTCTGTGAGATGTTAATTATTAACTCTATAGCTAGCTATACACTTAATATTTACATTTATCTTGCCAAAATGCTCTTAATTCCCCATACAATGTTTTGTCTGTTATTTTTTCCCTTTCATCTCATTGCTCTTTACAGATGGATTTATTTCTAATACTAAATCTACTTGAAAACCCTGTATGAAAGCTAGGCATGACAGTACAAATCTTTAATTCCAGCACATGACAGGCAAAAGCAGGATAATTTCTGAGTTTAATGCCAGCCTGATCTACATACATAATTTCAGGCCAGCCAATGTTACAGTGACAACCTGTCTCAAAAATAAAAGAACCAACCAACCAAACAAACAAACAAACAAAAAAAAACTAAACCAAAATGACAAACAAGTAAAAACCAACAACAGAAGAGAGAGAGAGGTCTAAACTGAAATACATCTAAGCTACACAAATTACTATTTGCCATGTAGTGTTTTGGAAATTATTTTATTATTATTATTGTGTGTATCTATGAACACATAGGCCACAGACCATGTGCAGAGGCCAGAGCATAACTTAGTGGAATGCGATCTCTACCTTTATATGGATTCCAGGGATCAAACTCAGATTACTCGGCTTCCATGGCAAGAACTTTAACTCACTGAACAATTTTACCAGCTATCCCCATAATAACTTTAACACCCAACACATTTTTCATCTAGTTGAAGCATACAATCCAATTGTTTCTATATAGTACACTTCTCAGTTATACAACCAAAGCACACACATTTTTAGGAACTTTTGTCGTCATTACCACCCCCACAAATTCTTTTATAATCTATATTGACCCTTCTCCCCTTCAAGCTGTCCAGCAGTCCTAAACAACCATGAATATACTCTTCAGAGTTGCATATTCTTGAAATTTCATAAGTGGAATTATTAAATGATTGCTTCCATCTGTTTGTTAATTTGAAAAAAAATATTTATTTTCCATGTATGAACATATGCCTGTGTATGGCCGTGCATGTGAAGGCAGACACTGACAGATACCAAAGGCATCTGGTTTAACTTTTTTGTTACCAAATCATACCAAACACTTTTATAAATCAAATCACGTTTCATTATATGTATATGCAGTATTTTGCTTTTACTTTCACCAACTGATAGGCACTAGTATTATGGCTCACTTTTAGCCATAACTTTTTAGCTAACATAAATAATTCTGCAATCTATAAGATTTTGGGATACACCTTTACAACTTTCTTTGTTATATAGCTAGAAGAATACATGTTTGCATCATTACCACATATATTTTATGGAATGTTGAAGAGCAAATCTAAGATTTTGTGCATGCTAGGTAAACACTCCCAGAGTGTGGTAGTGGCTCTTGCCTGTAAGCTGACCAATTGGCAACTTAAGACACAATGATTACCAAAAGTTCAAGGCAAACTTTAGCTACATAGTGAGGTCCATGCTGATCTGGAACTCAAGCCTGCTACTCCTCATCTCCAAACAAAGCAGAAAACTAAGAAAAAAGAAAGAAAAGGGAAGGAAGGAAAGGAAGGAAGGAAGGGAAGGAAGGAAGGAAAGAAGGAAGGAAGGAAAGAACCTAAGAACCTTTGTATTTAGAGTCAATTACAAGACCATATGCACAAAAAAACCATAAAATCACTTAGCACTTTTACTGAGATAGTTGTGAAATCTTTAGTGACAGATCATTAAACTTGCAAATGTGAAAATAAAATTAGAATACTTACCATTTGGGGGTCAAATATCTGTAATGAATTTCATTTTAGGAGGCCGGAGGGGATAATCTTTTGGGAAAATGAGATAAGCCTTAAAAACACCACCTTCACTGAAAAAATAAAAGAAAAACCAGGTTCATGAATTTAAGTTATTCTTTATAAGTACTCAATCAGACAAATAAAAGGGTACAGATGATAAGCCAACAAAAAAGGTAGACAAAAATACTAGTTTCCTAAATACAAATACACAATTCAATAAACTACTATAAGTTCTGCTTTGCTAAACTCTTAGGTAATTAGTAAAACTAAAAGGAACACTTGGAAACAGAGGTGTCCAGATCAGATTATTGGTGATATGGTAAAAGTCTTTTCAGTATATGTCTTCAAATGAAATTCAGGAAGTTTAATCTTGTCTACATGATTCAATTTGCTGAATTTTCTATATTGGTTTCAAATAATCTTTCTTCTATGATCTGCTCATACCCAGACCTCTTTCTCATCTTAAAGTTTAGGCATATATTTTGTGATTTCCCTTTCTGGTATCAGATTGCCATACTTCTATTTATCTCGTTTGTTCATTTCATCATATATTAAAACTTCATTAGAAGGACAGTAATAAATAAAAACGTCTCCCAGAGAGGTTTTATACTACTAACTTTCCAGAATGGAAATGCTGCAATATTGATACTCTGTCTGTACTATCTAATGTACTACCCAGTAACACTCTGAAAATGGCTTGTGTCTTGGTTAGTTTTTATTATCTACTTGACCCTAGAACCACCTGAAAGGAGAACACTTCCATTAAAGAATTTTCTGGGTCATATTTGCCTATGATAATGTCTGTGAAAGATTGTCATGACTGATGACTGACATGGGAGGACCCAGTCCACTGTGAATAGCAATCCCTGAGCAGATGAATTATGTGAATGCTAACTGGAGACTACAGAAATTATTCAATTGTTAAGAGTACTTATTCTTGCAGAGGATATAGGTTTGATTCCCAGCACCCAAATGGCAACTCACAATTAACTGTCCATACAGCTAGAAGAAATCAAGTCAGCCTTAGGAAGCAAAAATGACTAAATGGTGATATTCACATGGAATTCTAGCACCTGATATCTAGCTCAAGGTCATCCTGGGCTACGCAGCAAGACCCAATCTCTAAAAGGTGTGTATTAGACTGATAAGATGGTTCAGGAAATAAAGGCACTTGATACACAAGCCTGACACCTGAGCTCTGTCACCAAAACCTACTTAAAGATGGATGGAAAGAACAAACTCTACAAATTTGTCACCTGGCCTCTTTATCTATGCTGTGGAGCACATACCCACATACACATTATGCACACTCACACTAACAAGTAATTTTTAAAAGATGGGGACAGACATAAAAATAGAAACACAGCTGTGGTCACAGCCAAGTGGTTAAGGCAATAGACTAGAAATCCTTTCTCCAAGCACAGGTTCCAATCCTGCTGACTATTTGCTGGTCTGTTTAAGCCCATGTATAATGTTAACACTCAACAGAATGCTGTTCTTCATCCTTCAAGTTTGGGGGAAGTCTCTAGTCACTGTGGTTATGAGCTTGGAGGATTGTAGTGCGGGATTATGAATAGAGATATTGCTATATATGTATACTAAAAAAAAGTGAGGGGCTGGAGAGATGGTTCAGCAGTTCGAGCACTCATTGATTGCTCTTCCAGAGGTCCTGAGTTCAATTCCACATGGTGGTTCACAACCATCTGTAATGGGATCTGATGTCCTCTGATATATGTGAAAACAGCTACAGTGCATTCATAAACATAAATTAATCTTTAAAAAGAATATAGGAAAGAAAAAATGGCAGAGATCCTATCTCAAAAGAAAAAAGCCAGGCTCTGAGTTGGAAGCCAGCCTGGTTTCCAGAGTGAGTTCCAGGACAGCCAAAGATACATAGTGAAACCCTGTCTCAAAAACAAAATCAAATGATGATGATGATGATGATGATGATGATGATAACAGCAATAATAACAATAAGAACAACACGTTACATGTAACAGTTATCAACTGTAGGATATAAGACATGGGATCCTTTTAATGTGCTTTGCACATTTCAGTACAGATTGAAATTTTAATTATAAATTCTGGTTTTTATTACTTTTTTCTGCTTAAAAAATGTTTGAGATTATTAAGCAGTTGAGGGAACTAGCTGATATTCCAGAAAACCAGGCTTTAATTCCCAACACACACAGAGACAAGCATCTGTAACTCTAATTCCAAGGCTATCAGCTGCCCTCTTCTGGACTCCATAGGCACTGCATGCACAGGGTAAACATTAAAGGGGATGTGGGGAGCTAGGGCATGCTATTAATATCAAATATTTCCAAATAGTAAGGAGGTAAGCTGAGGGCTCAGAGTCTGAAAAGAAAATCACACTTGATGAAAACAGTAAGAAAAAGTTCATAAAAGATTAAATGGAAAAATGGTAAAGCGCACAATGAAGGGGATAATTTGGTGAAAAAATTAACATTTATATATGGAGAGTCTGTGTGGTTGTGCATGCTTGGCAACTCAAGGTGATTCTCATAAGTTCAAGGCCAGCCTAGTCAAATAATAAAGACCATATCAGCCTGAGAAAGATCTTTTCTCTTGATTTTAAGGGTGGGGGATTAAAAGAGGGTGGTATATAATACAAATAAAGGTCTCTAAAAAAGGAATAAAACTAGTTTCTGAGGCAATGGGAGGAGACTAGCAGAAAGACAACTAGGAACAGAGGTCCTCTAATATATAGCAAGGTACTGAAGGCTAGTCTTGGATACATGAGACCCGGCCTCCAAATAATAAGTCATCAGAAATTAGCTAGAAGTGAAAAAAATAAAATAAAATAAAGCTAGTATAAAGCATAACCATGAAAAAGGAACGATGTAAGGCTGGAGGAATGACACAGAGCACTTACTACTCTTGCAAAGGCTCAGTTCTCAGCATCTGCATGTGGCAGCTCACAGCTGCCTGGTCCTCCAATTTCAGGGATCCAGTGCCTTCTTCAGGCCTCCAGGGGCACCTGCACCCATGTGATGTTTATATTACCCATTCAGACACATGAACACAATCTTTTTAGTTTTTTTAAAAGCTGTCTTTTTCCCATGGAGGGATGAACATAAAATGTAGCACAGATATCAAGGATTAAAAAGAAAGTAATTAGTCTTAAAAATAAGCATTTTAAAATTAGAGTAGAAAATAAGTAGACAGACAGAATTTGAGAAAGCTAGAAATCCATAAAAGAGCCAAGAATATATGTAAAGGGGTATTAGAAAAGTCTCTACAAAATATCTGCACCTCATTTCTCCCAGGTCATTTCATTTTGGTTGATTTAATTCATTCAAAAGCTTCACAATATCTGACTGGAATTCTCATGCTAAAAAGTAGCTACTACCCCTCTAAATTGTGTAATTAAATAAGTAATTGTCAAATTTACTTAATAGTGTTGACCTAAAAAAATTTAAGGCAGATGTTTTTCTAATAATTACGCCAGTTCTCAAATATTTTTTTTAAATGGATTCACTTATCCTCTACTTTACCTAAGGATCATCTACCTGTTCCTCTCCTACCTCACTTTACCCACTCCCCAAAAAAACCACCTTACATAAATAAATAAATAAATAAATAAATAAATAAATAAAAAAAATAATTAATAAATTAAAAAATTAAAAAAAAAAACCCACCTGGCTTAGTGGCAGCCAATTTGTGAGTATACAAACTTTCAGTGTCCAGTTAGGACAGAGGAACTAAAAAACTCATAGGTAAAAATCACAAAGTAGACAGACAGACTGTATTTATTATTGTTCACACATAAAAAGATTTGACTATGGGGACGAAAAAAGACATTGAAGTAGCAGTGAAGTAAAAATATTTCTCCATGTAGAAAGTATTGGTAGAAAGTATTGGAACAATTAACATGATGTTAAGGAATTATATAACCAACTGCTGAACATTTGAAAACCAAGGTCATATTTCTGGCACAAAACCTCCTTTTGTTATTTTTGTAAATTAAATCACAAAAGTCTTAGCTGGGTATGGCACATGCCTATAATCTAGCATTGGAAAGTATGAGGCAGAAGGCCTACTGAATTTAAAGTAACCCAAACTACATATCAAGACCCCCCTTTCAATTAAAAACAAAAACAAAAAACAAAAACTCTATTTTGGGGTTCAGAATCTGTCAGTGGTCCAGCACTTGCCTAAAGAGCTTGGTCCTTTCTTTCCAAATGTTATACACATAAGAAAAGTTACTTGGAGGAAGCGGTTTGGGTCAAGATAGGGTTTCTCTCTGTAGCACTGACTGTCCTAGAATTCTCTCTATAGACTAGGCTGGCCTCAAATTCAAAGATCAGCTTGTCTCTGCCTCCTCCCAAATGCTGGGATTAAAGCCATGCACCACCAAACCTGGCTAAGAAAATCTATTCTTGGCAGCACTAGAAAAATTCAATATTGGATACAGATTTTAAAAACATTATGCTAGGTGAAGATGGGGAAAATAACTACATGTCTTAGGGTTTTACTACTGTGAACAGATACCACGACCAAGGCAAGTCTTAAAAAAGGCAATATTTAATTGGGGTTGGCTTACAGTTTAGAGGTTAGTCCATTGTCATCAAAGCAGGAATCCAGATACTCACTGGTACAGGAGAAGCTGAGAGTTATATATCTTCATCTGAAGGCAGCTAGTAGGACTGACTTCCAGGCAGCTAGGGTGAGGGTCTTAAGCTCACACCCACAGTGACACACCTATTCCAACAAGGCCACACCTCCGAATAGTGCCACTGCTTGGAACAAGCATATAAGCCATCACACTACATAAATACTCAGTAACTATCAATCTTTTTGTTTTGTTTTTCAAGATGTTTCTCTCTGTAACAGCCCTGGCAACTATCAGTCTTAAAGTAACACTTAAATGTACTAGGCACTGATTACACAGACTGTAAATAGTGTGGAGTGTCCTTTAGTAATTAAGTGAAGGTTAGTTATACTATCACAAAACAGCATACCATATTTTTACAGAATTTTGGCATAACACTTTCTCTGAGTTAACACCTCAGACCACTATCACTGAGATTTAAATACCACTCAAATCCATGCCAACTTATTTTCAATCAGTCTATCCTCTTCACATTATTGAAATAACTACAAGATCACTTTCTTGCACTTAAGTCAATAAGTGCTTTTTAAGAACATACTATAAAGTACTTAGAATTAACAGCCTTGTAAATGTCATTTAAGTCTGTCTGCTTTTCCTTGTCTTCTTTATCTTTTTTTTATTCGATATATTTTTTACTTCCATTTCAAATGATTTCCCCTTTTCTGGCTCCCCACTCCCCGAAAGTCCCATAAGCCCTCTTCCCTCCCCCTGTTCCCCCATCCACCCCTTCTTTTAAGGTTTATTTATTTTATATATGAGTACATTGCAGCTATCTTCAGACACACCAGAAAAGAGCATCAAATCCCATTAACAATGGTGGTGAACCACCATGTAGTTGCTGGGAATTGAACTCAGGACCTCTGGAAGAGCAGTCAGTGCTCTTAACTGCTGAGCCATCTCTCCAGCCCTTTATCTTTCATTCGTAAGCACACTTCTCTAACACAGTAGTTCTTAACCTTCCTAATGTTGCAATCCTCATGTTGTGGCAACCTCCAACAATAAAATAATTTTTTGCTGCTACTTCATGACTGTAATTTTGCTTTTGTTATGAATCATAAATGTAAATATGATATGCAGGATGGTATCTGATATGACCTCTATGAAAGGGTCATTCAACCACCACCAGGGGTTGTGCCTCACTGGTTGAGAGCCACTGCCTTACCACTTGGCCCTTTCCCCAACATTTTGTGCTTCCTTACTCTTTTTCTAAGCTCCCTCCCACCCTCCACCACAGCCATGTAAACTAACCTCTTATGTGGACAGTTTAAATGGCAGGGTCTTCTCCTTCTCTCCTCCGTTGTCCTCCACTAAGAAGCTATTAAGATTTAGTTTGCCAGATCTCGGGTTTTTCTTTCAAACTCTAATAAAATTGTCCTAGTACCTATCTCCCCCAACAAGTAACATTTTAAAAAGCTTCCATTTATAAAGTCTTTCCCTGTCCTTTGTCCTGACACCTTTCTAGCTATTTTCTCAGGACCTGTCCCAGGCACACGTTCTCTTCTTCCCTAAACAAAAGTTACAGATTTCAGAAAAGCACTGGATAAAGTGGCCAGTGTCTCATTAGTACATTCAAAGTTGCCACAAACATGTCTGCTATTCACATTACAAACCAAAAGCCAACACTTTTAGAAACATACAGTGAGAAATACATTTTATAACCCACAACCAGAGTTGAATAGATGGCAGATGGTTCAGCAGTTAACAGCATTGATCTGTTTAAGGAGTCAGGTGGCTCACAACCACTACAAGCACAGTTCCAACGAGATCTTACAAGTTCAACCTCTGAGAAGCAACTCCACTCACATACACATACCTACACAGAGACCTGTATATGTACTGGGTTGGCTTGATATTGCTTGTATTCTAGTGCTAATACTGGTTCCTCAAGACCAGTATTAGCATTGCTCCAAAGACCAGAGAGTCCTAAAGTAGAGGCAATTGATGCTATGTGACCTGGGCCCCAAGTTATTTCCCATTGGTAAATAAAGATGCTCACAGCCTACAGACATAGGCAGGGATTAGGATTCCAGGGCTGGAGGTCAGAGGAAAACCTTGAGAAAGGGAAAGAAGGAAGTGAATGGAGGAGAAGCTGCCACCAGTTAGATTAATCTTGAAATAATGGCCATGTTGTATGGCCAGTTAGAGTTAAGTGCAACCCAGAAGAAACATGGCAAATTATATAATAGGACTATTGGCTGGGAAACAGAAATAATAGTATAGAGGATAGATATCTCCCCAGCTCTTAATGCTGATTAAGGCTTATTACAAATACAAAGTTTGAGTGTGTCTTTTATCCAGGAACTGAATGATCAAAGGAGGGTAGAAACTCGGGATTGGGATTTAAAATTTCTACAACATGAGCACATAATTATAGATAATAAAAATAAGCTGGGCAGTAGTTATACATGCCTCTAATTCCTGCACTCAAGAGACAAAAGCCAGCAAATTTCTGAGTTTGAGGCCAACCTGGCCTCACACACGTGCGCGGGGAGGGGGCAGTAAAATGGGGTGTTAATAAAAAGAATGAGCTGTTAACTAAAATGGTCTTACTATATGGACTTTATATGAGACAGGGTATCACTATGGAGCCCTGCTGCCTGGTGCTGGGATTAAAAGTTTGCACCACATGCTCGAGTAGCTATCTTTTAAAAACCCAGAAGTGTGTGTGTTTGTTGATCAAGTAATAATACTTGACACAAATGCATGTAAGGATAAAAAATTCAGTGATCCCTAAAGAGTTGAAGCTTTAAGCCTGGATTCCTAAACAATGTTCCATAAGAACTTGGTTTAGGAGAATAATTCTCATTATTTTATAGCTACACTAAGGGTAAAGGAATCCTATCATCAAAATGTTCCTCTGTATCCCCTAGAGGTACTGTGCCTGGAGGGAATAAAACCAAACACTATTTTAAACACAGAAGAATAAACATGAAGAACAGACCAGAACTGTGTTAGGATCATAGACCAGGTTACTTACATAGTATGATTTGCAAAATTTATAAAATTTACCTCAAATAACAATGTGATTGTGAGGGAGTTATCTCTAAACTGGTTTCCGGTGGCTACTGGCAGCTATGAAAGAATCCTAATGCCATGCCATGACCAGATTCACCTAAATCAACTGGCAAAACTGATGGATGCAAATATATCAATTTTCAAAGAAACATATGTTGTTTTCAAAGAAACATATGAAGCCGGGCAGTGGTGGCGCAAGCTTTTAATCCCAGCACTTGGGAGGCAGAGGCAGGCGGATTTCTGAGTTCAAGGCCAGCCTGGTCTACAGAGTGATTTCCAGGACAGCTAGGGCTACACAGAGAAACCTGTTTCAAAAAACCAAATCCAAAAACAAAAACAAAAACAAAAACAAAAACAAAACAAACATATGAGCAACAATGACTGCTAAAAACTATAACAAAGCATGAACCACCCTTTTCCCACTGTGTAAAACATGAACTCCCACATTGCTTTAACTTTTTCCTCTCTTTTTCCACCTTATTTTTGAGGGAGCTTCCCTCATTTCTGCCAAATGTCTACTCCAAGATAACTGGGTTAATTCTCCTATTTCTATCTCTCATCTTGCAACAGGAGTGTTGGGATCACAAACACAGGCTACTACATTACACTTTTTTACATGGGTTCTGGGAATTGTCATCACATTTCTATAGCAAACATTTATTGAGTCATCTTCACCAGCCCTTCTTTTCATATATATCCACTTTTTGAAAAAAAAAAAAAATATATATATATATATATATATATATATATATATATATATATTCAAACAGCTACTTGAGGGCTAGGGGGAAGGACTTACAAGAAGGAAGTGCACTCCCAAAGAATTGCAGATGTAAAGATCTGTTATCATTCTCTAGCTCATTCGCCTCATTTTCAACAACTGGTAGTTAGTTAATAAGTTATTTTATGTCCTAACACTAAACTAACAAAATATAGTCTTATAAACTATACTCTGTGAAGACCAGGTTATAAAATTATTAAAATAGACCTTGAAAGTTCCCTTAAGTTGTAAAACACAGATATACAGAATACATTCTATGTAAAAATCTCAGGGCCAGAGAGATGTCTCATTAGTTAAGAGTACTGGCAGTTCTTCCAGAGGCCCTAGGTTCAATTCCCAGCACCTATTGGTGGACAGGTCACAGCCATCTATAAGTACAGTTCTAGAGGTTCCCATGCCATCCACCTCCTCAGATACCAGACAAACACAGTGAATATATATGCATGCAAAACACCATACACATAGATATTAATTGATTTAATTACATAAAAAGGAGCTGTTTTTAAAAAGAAAAAATTGCAATCTTATTCTTTAATAAATAAGGCATTAAGAACAGTAAAACTGGGGCTGGAGAGGTAGCTAAGCAGTTAAGAGCACTGGCTGCTCTTCCAGGGGACCTGGGTTCAATTCCCAGAGCCCACATGGCAGTTCACACTTGTCTATAATTCCAGTTCCAGGAAATCAAACACCCTCACACAGACCTACATGAAGTCAAAACACTAATGAACATAAAAGAAAAATAAATTATTTTTAAAAAGTGGTGTTAAAAAAAATAGTAAAACTGTCATCCTTAATTATGGTGTTTCCTTTGGGGTCAAGGCATGGTAAACATGAGAAGGAAAATCATTTCCATAGGGAATTGAACCTAGGACCTCAGTACTCTTAACTACTGAGAAATTTCTCTAAATTGCATAGGACTTTTTTCTCTTTTGGCTGGAGCAATGGCTCAGAGGTTAAGAGCCTCTAAAGGATTTGAATTTGATCTTAATACTCATATCAAACAGTTTATAATCAGGTGTTACTCCAGCTCCAGGGGATCCAACAGCTATGGCCTCCTAGTGCACCTTCATTCACATGAACATAATCTCACAGAAGCACACATAAATATATAATTAGAGATGAAATTTTCTCTTCTCCAAGCTTACAAAAATTAATATCCTAAATTATAGAAGGTGTGTGTGTGTGTGTGTGTGTGTGTGTGTGTGTGTAAATTATTTACAGTCAGGCAATAGTAGCACACAGCACACATCTTAAATCCCAGGATTCAGGGGGCAGAACCATGCAGATCTCTGATTCTGAGGTCAATCTGGTCTACAGAGAAAGTTCCAGGACAGCCAGGGCTACACAGAAAAACCCTGTGTGTGTGTGTGTGTGTGTGTGTGTGTGTGGAGGGGGTTACATATAACCTCACTAGAAAAAGCTTTTCATAACATATTTATTCCAGCAGCAAGATAGCTTAAATTTCTGAAGCTATCTTTTTAAAAACATGTTTTAGACATTAGAGCTTCAAGCATAACACAAGGGCACATGATCACATTGAAATGATACTCGCTATAACCATTTTGCTTGCTACTTTAGAATTTTTTTCAATTTTCAAAATTAAGTTTTAATTTTAGTTGAAGGAGTGATGATGTCAGTTCCAGTATACTTACTAAAGTGTATCTGGAGGACCAATAATAAGGACTTCCCAACGATAGAGATCATTGTCATCTATTAAACCTGCTGAAAAGCCTTCCACTGGATTTTTGTTGAGTTCTGTGGAAAAAGAAAATTTCAATAAAAACTTTAAAACAGTTTTTTTCCAACAGGTAAATTAAAGAATGACCATAAATAAGCTATAAACTATGAAAACTATTAAAATGCTGCTTCATAACTATAACATTTCCATACAACAAGGAAGCCATGGGTATATTAACCTATCCAGATGGAATTGTTCTATCTTCCTACATCTACCTTGGGATTCAACCAAAGCTCTTAGCATTCTGGGTAGGTTTTATGAGAGGCAATCAAAATGCAAATAAGGCTGATTCTCACAAGAGATTTTAGTTGAAAGAAAATCAAAAGTCAAATCAAATCAGAAATGGCAAGTTTTCTATAGCCTTTAAGACAAATCCTTAAAAAACAACCAAAAGCACTTTTACATCAGAATTGCCGAGTTTTTTCAACTCTTACTTACATTAACATCTGTCTGATTGCCATGATGCCTTGAGGTACATTCAACTATGCAACAGGAATAACTTTCTAAGAATAGCTGGTGCCTACAGAAATAGTGATGGTATCATAAGATTCTTCTCTTCTAAACAGTGTGCTGCCATGAAGAATAGATGATGAGGGCAGAAAATTAAGAATCGAGACAAGGAACTAGTAAGGTAGAAAAACAAAGGCCAACAAAGGATCATCAAACAACAGGTTAGAAAGAGTATAACCTTAAGAGTTTACAGAGATGGACTTAATAAAATAAGGATGTCTTTGTAATGGGCAGATCGCATGAGTTTTTCAAATAGCCTTAAGTAAGTGTAACTGACATTAGAGGTATACTATATATACCTATATAATAGGTATATATAATAGGTATATTATATAATTTGATAATTTTAATATACTATCATCTTTGAAGGCAGGATAAGAATCATGATAGTAAGTATACACAACAATCACCAGAAAAGTTATTATTTTGTCAAGAGAGCTGAGGACTGACTGTTTCAAACTGGGCAGTAAGTAAGGACAAAACATGTTTAAGAGCAGTTCAGAAAGGACTTGCCAGAAATCTAAATGAGTACATGATTCTCATACAGTACTTGCCCATCATCAAGATAAGCCATCTAATCATGAAAGCAAATATAATACAACACAGAGTACTATAAAATGCCAAACAGTGTGCTGGTAACTATGGAAGCACTAACTCCATAACTTTGAGCAATCAAAGGTGGTTTTAATTCAACAATTACAACTTCATATAGGGCTATTAGGTCCATCTTCATTTGTCAATCTACTGGAATTTGAAATTACTTGGGAGACACACCTCTTGTGCATGTCTGAGGGTGCTTCTAAAACAGTTTAATTTGGAATGTGGTTGGAACTATTCTAAAAGGATTGTGAAACAGAATACAAGACTCATACCCACTCCCATCATTTTACTGCTGTCACATTGCAGCTATCATACCTTCCCAAGCATGAGGAACTAAATAATTGATGAACCATAAACAATTCTTCCTAAAGCTCTTTTGATCAATTATTTTGTCCAACTAACAATAAAGTAATTAATGTACATCACAACATGCAGACAACAGCAACAAAATGATAAAAATAAAGAATTAAATTGTATTTTAACACAAAGAACCTCTTTTCTTGGATTTTGAACACAGATTTTATAAATCTAATAAGCAAAGCAAACAGATAAAATCTGTATTTTAGAATACCATTAAGATATGATTTGCATTTTAAACTTATTATGTTTATAATCATATACCTTTCACTGAATCCCAACTATGTTGCTAGCTACTAAAAAAGAATACACATACACACTTTAGTATTGATGGGAATGGTTCCTTTGAGGTCTAGCTCAAGAACTACCCTCCTATCTTTGAAACCTTTTTAAAAATAATTTATTAAATAATCTTGACTTCTGTTAAAAATCCTATTCATTATAGTTGCAGCCTGTATTGTATTACCTAGCATTTGACTATCATGGGTTCATTGTTCCAGAAAAATATATAAGTAAGGACAATGTGAAATGGGTAACCTAAAAGCAGTACAAGGAATAGGGGTTAAAGAAGTACAAAAGAAGGGCATATAACAATCTTTAATAGCTTAAAAAAAAAAGGCAGGAAGAGCACCACAACTCTGAGGCCAGCCAAGTCTATATTGTGATGTCTAGTCTCAAAAGTTTAAAAAGGGGGAAGGGGGTGCAGCACAGAGGGACACACACATTTTATTCCAGAACATGGGAAGTAGAGGTGGGTTAAGTTGCAAAATGACTGTGACTAATAATGAGACCCTGCCTTGGAGGGAGAAAGGGAAAGAGAAAGACTTATAGGATATCTACAATGAAGAACTGGGCCTATACTGAACAAAGAGGCATAAATGAAACAAGATAAAATGGCAAAAACTGGAAAGTAAAGGCTTTTGTTAGCCATATTAAGTTTCAACTTCATACATGGAGCAATGATAACCCTTGGAAGAATTGGAATGTGTTTGTTCTTAATACATTTTCAAAAAGTAGGGCGAGCTTGGGAGATTTAAATGTTCAAAAACCAGTTTTAGAAGTTGGATAGATAGCCGGGTGTGGTGGCGCACGCCTGTAATCCCAGCACTTGGGAGGCAGAGGCAGGTGGATTTCTGAGTTCGAGGCCAGCCTGGTCTACAGAGTGAGTTCCAGGACAGCCAGGACTACACAGAGAAACCCTGTCTCAAAAAACCAAAAAAAAAAAAAAAAATAGTTGGATAGATGGCTCAGAGCTTAAAAGATGATATACCAGGGAGCTTGAGAGATGGTTCATTATTTAAGAGCACTGACTGCTCTTCCAGATGTCCTGAGTTTAATTCCCAGCAACCATATGGTGGCTCACAACCACCTATTATAGGATCCGATGCCCTCTTCTGGTATCTGAAGACAATTACATTGTACTCATATACATAAAATAAATAAATCTAAAAAAAAGAAAAAGAAAGAAAGAAAGGAAAAGAGAGGAAAAGAAAAAAAGAAAAAGAAAAAGATGACATAGCAGTTGCAGAGAACTTGAGTTTGATTCCCAATACCCATATTAGGTGTAACTCCAGCTCTAGGGGAGACAATGCCATCTTCTGGCCTCAAATGCACAAACCCATATACAGACACAAATGTATACATAGTTAAAAAAAAAGCAGTCATTCTTTAAAAACCATGCTAGGCATGTTGGTACATACTTATAAATAACACAAATACTGAAGATACTTGATGAAGTGGTGAAATGGTTTTGAAACTAGAAAAGGTTAATGGTTGTATAATACTGTGAACATAGATATGTTTATCTACTATTATTTGTATATATGTTGTTTATTACATTTGAACATAGTATATCTCATCTTAGTTCTTAAAATGACACAAATGTATTAAAATAGGAAACACAAGATGAGATACTTGTTTGAAAGGGGGAAACTTACTTAATGTTAGATTTCTACAGCACATATATGTTGTATATGTTGGGAGAGGGGCTGTATTTGCAGAGTTATAGACTGTACTTTGGACCTTGCATACACTAGGCAAGCCTGCTACCACTGAGTGACATCCTCAGAATATATCAGGGTTTTTGCCAGAGAGGAAAGCAGGAAAAAAAGAAGCTAATATGTTTAACAGAGTAAATAGCCAACAATGATAAGTGCACTCTTCTACAGCATGGAAACGTTATTTCAATTAAGGCCATTGGGTTCAAATAAGAGAGCCAAAACTATCTTCAGCATAAGCAGTAAAGATAACTAGAACAACACTAACAAGGTTAAGGTGGAAAAGTGCAAGTGGAAATTGTTTCTCTAAGGTTTCGATAGATAGAAAAATTACAGTAGCCATAGCGACGAGCAAATGAAATTCATGCAATCAAGTAGTTTTATTTGGTTGATTTTTCAGGTTTTTTTCTTTTTTTTTTTTCTTTTTTTTCTTTTTTTTTTAATTTTTTTTTATTCGATATAATTTATTTACATTTCAAATGATTTCCCTTTCCTAGCCCCCCCCCACCCCCCGAAAGTCCCGTAAGCCCCCTTCTCTTCCCCTGTCCTCCCACCCACCCCTTCCCACTTCCCTGTTCTGGTTTTGCTGAATACTGTTTCACTGAGTCTTTCCAGAACCAGGGGCCACTCCTCCTTTCTTCTTGTACCTCATTTGATGTGTGGATTATGTTTTGGGTATTCCAGTTTTCTAGGTTAATATCCACTTATTAGTCAGTGCATACCATGATTCACCTTTTGAGTCTGGGTTACCTCGCTTAGTATGATATTCTCTAGCTCCATCCATTTGCCTAAGAATTTCATGAATTCATTGTTTCTAATGGCTGAATAGTACTCCATTGTGTAGATATACCACATTTTTTGCATCCACTCTTCTGTTGAGGGATACCTGGGTTCTTTCCAGCATCTGGCAATTATAAATAGGGCTGCTATGAACATAGTAGAACATGTATCCTTATTACATGGTGGGGAGTCTTCTGGGTATATGCCCAGGAGTGGTATAGCAGGATCTTCTGGAAGTGAGGTGCCCAGTTTTCGGAGGAACCGCCAGACTGATTTCCAGAGTGGTTGTACCAATTTGCAACCCCACCAGCAGTGGAGGAGTGTTCCTCTTTCTCCACACCCTCTCCAACACCTGCTGTCTCCTGAATTTTTAATCTTAGCCATTCTGACTGGTGTAAGATAAAATCTTAGGGTTGTTTTGATTTGCATTTCCCTAATGACTAATGAAGTTGAGCATTTTTTAAGATGCTTCTCCGCCATCAGAAGTTCTTCAGGTGAGAATTCTTTGTTTAACTCTGTACCCCATTTTTTAATAGGGTTGTTTGGTTTTCTGGAGTCTAACTTCTTGAGTTCTTTATATATATTGGATATTAGCCCTCTATCTGATGTAGGATTGGTGAAGATCTTTTCCCAATTTGTTGGTTGCCGATTTGTCCTCTTGATGGTGTCCTTTGCCTTACAGAAACTTTGTAATTTTATGAGGTCCCATTTGTCAATTCTTGCTCTTAGAGCATACGCTATTGGTGTTCTGTTCAGAAACTTCTCCCTGTACCGATGTCCTCAAGGGTCTTCCCCAGTTTCTTTTCTATTAGCTTCAGAGTGTCTGGCTTTATGTGGAGGTCCTTGATCCATTTGGATTTGAGCTTAGTACAAGGAGACAAGGATGGATCAATTCGCATTCTTCTGCATGCTGACCTCCAGTTGAGCCTGGGCGGCAGCACCACATCTCCAAGTCCTGCAAGAGGCTAGCTGGGCTTCCGGGCGGCCAGCTGGGAGAAGTCAGTGTGCTCCTGTGAATCCAGTGGGCCCCAGTGGGAGCCTTCGGGTGCCTGCTTTGGGATCTGAAGATCCTGGGCAGCAGCACCCTGTCTACAAGCAGTGCAGGAGGTAAGCTGTGCACCAGAGGCCAACTGGGAAGGAGCCGCTTGCACTGGTGAGTCCAGCACTGACAAAACAAACTAACACCAGTGAGAACTAGATGGCAAAAGGCAAATGCAGGAATGTCACTAACAGAAATCAAGGCAATATGGCAACATCTGAACCCAATTCTCCTCTACCAACATGTCCTGGATACCCCATCATACCAGTAAAACAAGATTTGGATTTAAAATCACTGGTCATGATGCTTTTTTTTTTTTTTTTAAAGACACGATTTTGTCTTAGTCGGCCTGAAATTTGTATGTAGACTGGCTGGCCTTACCCTTTAGCCTCTTTGCTAAGACTACAGACATATGACACTGTAATGGTTGTGGTTATTGCTGCTGTTGTTTTAAATAGGATCTTCCCTTGCAGCCCAGGCTATAGAATCAGACCTCACTCTGAGAAATAATCAACTAATTTGGGGCAGGGGGAGAGGCATGAATCCACAAAAACTAAGAGTAAGCATAATAGTGTATACTCTCTGATTTCAGCTTTTGGAGGGTGGGAAAAGAAGATCCTGTCAGACATGTCTCTAAAAAGATGAGAGCATATGAAAAGTGAACAAACATGAATTATTAGGATCAATACAAATTCATAAAGTGTTTTTTTAAAAACTAGGCTTATACACCAGAAAAGGTTCAGAGAAACAGTCATCTCAGTATGATGAACATTCCTAGTATCCACAATATGGTCTTCTAATACAAATTTACAGCTAACAGTGAAGCAGGGTTTTGTGAAGAAATGACAGATTCTAAGTCTGAGGCATAAGGAAAAAATAAATGTGTTAGGCTCTTCTCAATACTCAATATAACAAAAGCTATCAGTTAGAAGCCCCACTGGCTAAAAATGTTATGAGTTGAGTATTAGTATGAATAATAACCGTGAAGGATAGACAGATGTATTTCAATACATGAGTAACTAACATACACACACAAAACCAACCAGCCATGGCTGTTATAATTAGGTGCTAGTAAACCATTTTGTCATTTTGATTTGGGTCTTATCCCACAGCTGGCTTAATGCCAGCACTCAGGAGGCAGAGGCAGACAGATATCTGTGAGATCAAGGCTAGCCTGGTGTATAGAATGTGTTCCAGGACAGCCAAAGCTACAGAGAAAAAAGGATGGGAGGGAGGGATATACTTCTTCAACCATGTAAAGAATCAATCTCAGGTCAGCAGGCTTGGTAACAACATCTTTTCCACAGAGCCATCTCATCTTCCAATTCTTTGCCCACTATGTGCAAGCAATACATTATTTTGAAAACCAAAGAAAGTTGAAGAACCTTGCACTCTATTATCAAATACTGAAATAATAATTATGTTATCAAATAACATCTCTCTCTAAAAAACTCCAGTTATGCGATTGTTTATGGAGCCCCTGGGTATGGCTAAGTTGAACATGCCCAATTTTCTGAATTACTCAAACAAATTTAACTTTTCCTAACTCAAAAGACATAGCTTCTTCTTCCTCCTTTTTATCTTCCTACTTTAAGAAGCTGCAGAAATTTAAAGTTTGCCTTCTCTGGGTTTTTGGGTCTTGTTTTGCTTTTTTTTCTTTTAAAGCAAGATTGTCCTCTGGCTTAAAAAATAAAAATACATTAAGCTGAAAAGTTTCACAAATGTCACTTTATTACTTTTTCTACATTTTTTAAAATTTCTATGCAAAATGAATAAGCCAAATAAATCTTTAAAAGATAAAAGTCATTATTTTTGAGGTATTCTCATGTAGCAAAACTGAACCTGTTCAAAGCTCATAGTAAGAGTCAAATATAAAACGGGGCGTGGTGGTGCACACCTGTAATCCTAGCACTTGGGAGGCAGAGGCAGGTGGATTTCTGAGTTCAAGGCCAGCCTGGTCTACAGTAGAGTGAGTTCCAGGACAACCAGGAAGAAACCTGTCTCAAAAAAACCAAAAAAAAAAAAAAAAAAAAACCCCAAAAAACAACAACAACAACAAAAAAGAGTCAAATATAAAACACACAGAGAAACACGTTAAGAGAATCCCTGTTATGAATATAACTAACAGAAGCTACATGTGAGAAATTATAAGGACAAGACCTGGGATTGTAAGCAATTTTCTATAGAATCTAAACATTAAAGAAGTGAGAGATGTTTATGAGTTAACTGAATATATAAAATCTGACTAGATAACAGATATTAAGAAATATCTGCCAGGCAGTGGTAGCACATGCCTTTAATCTCAGCACTTGGGAGGCAGAGGTAAGTGAGCGAATTTCTGAGATCCAGGCCAGCTTAGTCTATATAACAAGTTCTAGGATAGCCAAGGCTATGCAGAAAAACCCTGTCTCAATAATAAACAAACAAACAAATAACAATGATGATAGTAATAATAAAAATAAACATTTTGTTTTTTTAGACAAGGTCTCACTGTCTGTCCCTAGATAGCCTGCTCTGCCTCCCTAGTGCCCCAGCACTAGGGTTAAAGGCAAAAA
The DNA here is from genome assembly GCF_947179515.1 of Apodemus sylvaticus. Taxonomy (NCBI): domain Eukaryota; kingdom Metazoa; phylum Chordata; class Mammalia; order Rodentia; family Muridae; genus Apodemus; species Apodemus sylvaticus. Next base: position 698,430 of record NC_067476.1, read on the forward strand.
TCATGACCCCAAACTTAGAGTCCCATCTTTACAGCAGATCCTCTTTGAATCTTTTTTTTTTTAACGTTCCATCTTTGCAAGTTTCTGGTTTTCTGAGGCAAAGTCTCATTATGTAGTCTAGGCTAGCATTGAATTTATAATCCTGCCTCAACTTAGAATTGAAATTACAGAAGTGCACCATCATGCCCAATTCTTTAAACCATTAAGGTAACAGATAAAACCTTTTATCTAAATATTCTGTAGATTCTCTTAAGTAAATTATGATTTACCAAAATAATGTTACCACTCTATCACAGGAATTGCTACACATCTACTGTAATAGTGTTGAGAAACAGAAAAGAGGTGTGTTTTGTAATTACTGTAACTACACAAACAATCATTTCCGCAACCTTCATTAATAAATCAATATTGAAAAAATACCAGTGGTGGTTCGAATGAGAACAGCCCTCATAGGCTCATGTTCATATACCTGGTTCCCAGTTTGTAGAACTGTTTGGGAAGGATTAGGAGGTATGGCCTTAATGGAGGAGATGTGTCAGCAGCAGTGAGCATTGAGATTAGCACTGTGTCTCTTGCTTGCTGTTTTAAGAGTCAAATTCTCAGGTGTTCCTGCCACCATGACTTTATTCAACCATCATAAATTCTAATCCTCTGGAATTGTAAGCCCAATTAAACACTTTCTTTTATAAATTGTCTTGGTCATGGTGTTTTTTCACAGTAATAGAAAAGTAACTATTAAAGTGATATATTAACAAACAACTGCAAAAATTTTATTACATTTCTACTATAGTTTTTTTTAAAGATCCAATCTAATAATCTTTATAGATTTCTAATCAACATTAAAACTGCTTACAATTAGAATATTTTTCTTTACATTTGAGTCATAGGCTACAGTGAGCTGACTTCCTAACTGGTTAAAAAAAAAGGGGGGGGGGGGGACCATGGAGCAGACAGGCAAAAAACAGTCATTCCATATTTATAAAGACTTTCTAATATTCTGCCAAAAGGATTTTCTTCCTTAGAATTAACAGGTACATTCTACGACCTACATCTGACCATGGTGTGTCAGACTCTGATAGATCATTCTCAGGTTAAATAAAGCTGTTCTGTTGTTAAAGTCATCTAAATTCTCATTCTTTCTCTCTCCCTACAAACTTAAATGACTCTTATATTCTAAACATATCCTGATAAGTTTATCTAGACATATCCTGATGCCCTTTGTATGTTGTAGCTTGTGCTTAAATACAACATCATCAGCATACTTCTCTGCTGAAATCTGATGCAGCAGGAATTCCTGAGAACAGAAGACCATATACATTATATGGTATTATATGTCAGGACTAAGTCTGCATTTCAATTCTCCTTAGTCTTGCCAAATTTAGTCATCTCATTTTTTTCCCAAGCTTCATTTTCTTATCCATAAAGTAGGATAAAACCTATAGTGGTATTATAAAACAGAAAAATAAGATGTGTGCATATAAGTGCTTGAGTCTGGAAGGCAAGGACCAACAGCTGGTGGTTTTAGTTTTGAGACAGGGTCTCTCGCTGAACTTTGAGCTCACTGATTTGACTAAATTGGCTAGCCAATGAGCTCCAGGGCTGCCCCCCCCCACCCCCCGGCCCTTCTAGCATTAAGTCCCTGCAGGGAATCTTAACTGGGATCCTCTCAAGCTTTGGAACAGGCAATTTACTGACTGAGCTGTTTCCTCATCACCAAAAGAAGACACAAAATATTGTCCTATCTTAGGATACATGTAGAAAATGTTAATTATCCATTGTCTTCCCATAGTCTAACAAATACAATGTTCTTTAGAATCTCAAGAACAGCCTCAGGAAGTAGAAGGAGGGTCTTTGAGTTGACGGGTAGGTAAGACAGCATGGAGAGCCTGGCGGTGGTGGTGCATGCCTGTAATCCCAGCACTCTGGGAGGCAGAGGCAGGTGGATTTCTGAGTTCGAGGCCAGCCTGGTCTACAGAGTGAGCTCCAGGACAGCCAGAGCTATACAGGGAAACCCTGTCTCGAAAAAAGCAAAAACAAAACAAAACAAAACAAAAAAAAACAAACAAACAAACAAAAAAAAAAAAACAAAACCAAAACCAAAAACAAAACAAAACAAAAAAACAAAAACAAAAACAAAAAAAACCAAAACAACAAAAAAAAAATCTCAAGAACAAGCCTATACCTTCGCTACCACCTTTTAAGAAAAATACTAGCCAGCTCCAAACATCATCCAAACTATGTTTCTAATGAGAGTTGCTGTGAGCCCTCCTCCCCTGACTCCCTGCTTACAGTAAAAATATTCTAATGTCCAATATTCCTGAGGGAAGACTTTTTTCCTCACCATTTGTAAACCTACAAGACATCTATTAATACATGCTTAAACCTGTATTAAAATGTTTACTAAACTCTGTCTGCTTCATAATATGCTGTCTAGTCCTGACTTCTTTTCAAGTCAAATTCACAAATGCTGGTTTGGCCTGAGTCAATTTTCCTAAAACTCTTTGGGAATATGTTAGGCTGCTGAGGTCGACGGTGTGAAACTGCCTCCTTTACCTGTATCTCAAAACGCTGACAATAAGATACTGTATAAGTTTACTTTTAAAATGTAGTTTAAAAAATAAAAATGACTAACTAGAAAAGTTGAAGCTAGAGAAATGTCTCAGTGTTTAAAAGTCATATATAAGCTTTCCGTAATAAATACAGCCTAAACTAATTCACAAAAAAATAAAAATATAGAATAAATATAACATATTTGAGCAAGAAGTACTAAACTTAAAGCAATAACATGGGCATCTAGGAGAAGGAAATCAAGTAAAAAAAAATGTGGGCAGAAGAATCAAGTTGGTCTCAGATTTATTTCTCTATAACAATGCATAGCTGGTAGTGACAAAACTACAGAATTCTAAAGCAAAGTGTGATACAAAGAATAAGGAAGTCAAAGAAATCAAACTAGGATGAAGACAAGATTGTGGATGAACCTTAGAACTTGTTTCTTAATTTTTTTTCTTTTTTACATCATTTATAGTGTGAACGTGTACACTGCACCATACTGTACATGTGGAAGTTAATGGACAGGTTGTAGGACTTAGTTCTCCCTTTCTACCATATGAATTGAATTTAGGTGGTCAGGCTTCGGGACAGGAACCCTTACCCAGTGACCCATCTCTCTGGCCTGCTTCTTGCACTGCTAAAAATGAATTTTGTAATCTGAAACACAAATAATAATTACTGAGTCCACACAAACACCCAAAACTAAAAATATTACCACAAGCCTAAAAATAAACATGATTGCTCAGCAGTTAAGAATATTTATTACTTGTGAAGGTACCTAGGTTTGGTTCCAGCAACCAAATCGTGGCTCATAGCCATCTGTAACTACAATTTTCAGAGATCAGATACCCTCTTCTAGACTCTATGTGCACCAGGCATGCACACAATATACGAAAATATATGCAGGTAAACCATGCATACAAAAAAATTAAAAGGCAAATTAATACATATGTATGTGTACTTTTATATATATATACATAGATTGGTTCAATCTCTGTAACTGCATGGACTGATGATTTGGTCAAGTATAAAAGTACTGTTTTTATCTAAAAATTAAATTGATGAGTACCAAAATAATTTGGCTGGATATTTTTTGGTTGAGACAAGCATGACATGAAAACTTAAGTCACATAGGTCAGAATAACAGTCACCTATACAGAAATATATCACCTTGAATAATAAAGTAAAAATACTTATATGATTAAGTAGTAATCTATTTTCATGTAACTATAGAATATTTATAAAAATACAAACTGTATACAAAGCAAACACTCAAATATATGCATTCTAAAACACTGTTGAGAGAGCTAGAGCAATGACTCAGTAGGCAAAACACTCATACATATGATGTAAAATCATTCTTTTGAGAGGAGGGAGGGAGGGAGGGAGAGAGTGTGGGAAGGAGGGAGACGGAGAGAGGAGGGAGAAGGAGAGGGAGGGACGGAAGGAGGGAGGAGAGAGAGAGAGAGAGAGAGAGAGAGAGAGAGAGAGAGAGAGAGAGAGAGAGAGAGAGAGAGAAGAGAGAGAGAGAGCATTGAGAGCTAGAGAGCTGGTTCAACACCTAAGAACACTTACTATTCTTGCAAAGGACCCAGGTTCAGTCTTAGTTAGCATCTATGTGGCAGCTCACAACCACCTATAACTAAAGATCTAAGAGGTCCAATAACCTTTTCTGGCCAAGGGTGGTACACTTACAAATATCCAGGCAATATAATCATACACACACAATAAACCTATTTTTAAAAAAATCAAGCCGGGTGTGGTGGTACAAGCCTTTAAAGCAGAGGCAGGCAGATCTCTGAGTTCAAAGCTAGCCTGTTCTACAGAGCAAGTTCCTGGACAGCCAAAGCTAGAGATTTCAACAGCCCCTACCCCTGCAAATCTTCCACTACTTCTTAGACCTAGGTGTATGGGAGAAAATAATCTAAGCTAAGCATCAGGCCATACCAGGTTCAATACAAGGCATATCAAGTAAGACAGTATTGAACCAGCTATGATACACTCTATTATGGTTTAAAAATATATGAAACATCATGTATGTTCACGTGTGGAGCATTTGGCCACCAGCTGGTGTTGCTGTTTTGGGAAGTTGTGAAAATTTGAGGATTGTGGCCTAACTAGCGGAAGTGGACTGGTGAGACAAGGCTTTAAAGGTGATAGTAATTTCTGGTTCTAGCACAAATGCTCTGAATCCTGATCCATTAGGCTATAAAGAGCTCCAGGAAATTGATCTATCTTCCTGCTGCAACACTATTCCTGACCATGAAAAACTATACTTTTTAAAACCATAAGCAATTGGGTGGGTGGTAGGCGGTAGAATTTTGGTGCGGGGGGGGGGGTGGGGGGGAGAAATAGAACCATGATCCAAACAAAACAAACTTTTCCTTAAGCTGATTCTGTATTGATCATAGCCACAAAGAAAGTAATGAATATACAGATGCATATTGATTCACTTTCTGGTATATCCCTCTATCATGCTTTAAATTCATTTTCAAATCTTTACCTAAGGTGATGGAAATAATATACTTCTGTGACCCGAATCATGACTGACTTTATCCCTTATTCACTTTCTAGTAATAAAAGGGAGAGTTCTGACCATTCAGAAATGGTATACATGCAATCAATATAATCTTTACTGAAAGGTATTCTGGGCCTTTTCACCATTAAGAAGCTTTGAAGAAAATAAGACATTATATAAAAACAATGAGTATAGGCAGGAGGCCTAGGAAAGCACATGAAACAAAATAAAAGAGCAAAAGGGAATGAGGGGATGAAAATATATGTGGACATTATGGACGAAGTATGGAGGTTCTTCATAACCTCAAAAACTAGGACTGTCCTATCCAGCTACATCAATCCTATGTATATACCCAAAAGAATCCAAAAACAGCATTACCACAAAAGGTACCTGCACGCACAATACTTACTGCAATTCTATTCACTATTAAAGATACAAGTCAGCTTAAATGTCCATCAATAGATGAAGACAAATAAAATGTAATTATGTTTACAAAATGGAATTTTATTCAGCTATAAAGGATACAATGGCTTAAAGGGCAAAGTACTTGTCATACAAGACCAACAGCAAATTTAATAAGCAGAATCAACATGAAAGTGAAAGAAGAAAAACAACTTGACAAACTTGTTCTCTGACTTCTACAGGCACTCTGTAGTACAACTGTGCAAATACTTACCCAGAAAATATAACAGTTTCAAAAAAGTAATAATTTAACATTTTAAAAAAGGAGTGAAATATGTAACTTGCAAGATGATAAATGGAAATAGACCCCATCATATGTTGAGTGAAATAAGCTAAACTAAGATAAATATTTAATGTTTTGTCTTATAAATCTCTCAAGACTTTATTATGCATGTATATGTGCACATAAGTATATTTGCATGTGTTTGTATATCATGAATATAGAAGGAATGCTATTTGAGAAGTGGAAGGAAACAAGCAGTAGGGGAGAGGAAAGAGAACAATAGAAGTGGTCATAGTGCAAGTGCGAAAACCAAAACAACTTAACAATGAACAAAGCCATAAAAAAAAGCACACATTAAGATTGTTTTCATGGGACTGGAGAGATGGCTCAGCAGTTAATAGCATTGACTGCTCTTCCGAAGGTCCTGAGTTCAAATTCCAGCAACCACAAGGTGGTTCCCAACCATCTGTAATGAAATCTGATGCCCTCTCTTCTAGTGTGTATGAAGACAGCTATAGTGTACTTAGATATAATAAATAAATCTTTTTTTTTTAAAAAAAGATTGCTTTTATGTTAGCTCAGTGGGCTCATGCTAACATACATAAAGGCAAAACACACATACACATAAATTTAAGCCAAAAAAAAACCCAAAAACCCTCAGCTGGGAAGTAGTGATGCAATCCTCTATTTGCAGTACTTGGGAGGCAAAAACAGGCCTATATCTTGAGTTCCAGGCCAGCCTGGTCTACAGAGGGAGTACCAGGACAACCAGGGCTACACAGAGAAACGAACACTGTCTTGGGGGTAGGGGAAAGGAGATTGTTTCTATGCAAGAGAAAAGTGAAGGTGAAGATGATTTACACGTTTTCTGAAAACAAGTGGTAATTTGCGCCACAGATTTATAGACACAATCAATATGGACACTGCTGAGCACTGCATGAAGAACAGTTGTTCAGTATCTTCATAGTTCTAAAAGACAAAAGATAAGTTGCAAAGCAAGCCATGAATTATTTGAGAAGATTAAAAACTATACCTGGAGGCTAAGAGGATGGTTCCACACTTGACTTATAAGCACCAGAACCTAAGTTTGATCCCAGAACCCACAAAGAATTACCAGGGTTACAAAACGGCACATAGTTAGTTGTAATCCTAGTCTTGAAGAGGCCAAAACTAGAGAATCCCTGTGGCTCTCTGATCACCTATCTCAAAGGAAATTGAAAGTGTCCTGAAGACAACATATAAGGTTGTTCTCTGGCCTTCACATGCACACATATGCACTGGTATGTTATGTGTACATACACATATACACTTTTTTTAAAATAAAAAAAATATTTTTTGAGACAGGGTCTCTGGCTGGCCTTGAACTCAAGAGATCCACCAGCCTCTGCCTCTGAAATGTTGGGATTAAAAGGATATACCATCATCCCCAGCCTTAAGATATTTTTAAAATAATCCATAAGGGGGACTGGACAGATGGCACATTGGTCCTTGCTGCTCTTGCATAGTATACAGCACACACATGGAAGCTCACAATCACTTGTAACTCCAATTCAAGGGAACCCAATGCTCTTTTTTGGCTTTCTTAAGACACTAGGCCTACATATGGTATGTATGTATACATATATACACACATACATACAGGCAAACCCTCATTGTTAACAAATAATTCTTAATATATAATTAACTTTTAGAAACCTACAGGTAAACACTGTAGCACAGAAAGGCCGATAATTCCAGCAACTAGCAAGCCTGATGGAGAATACCTAGGGTTCAAATCCAATCTGGGCTACAGAGTGAATTCAAAGCCAGTTTTGGCGTTAGAAAAGAGGAAGAAGGAAGGAAGGAAGGAAGGAAGGAAGGAAGGAAGGAAGGAAGGAAGGAAGGAAGGAAGGAAGGAAGGAAGGAAGGAAGGAAGGAAAAGAAAGAGAGAGAGAGAGAGAGAGAAAGAAAGAAAGAAAGAAAGAAAGAACAAAAGAAAGAAAGAAAGAAAGAAAGAAAGAAAGAAAGAAAGAAAGAAAGAAAGAAAGAAAGAAAGAAAGAAAGAAAGAAAGAAAGAAAGAAAGAAAGAAAGAAAGGGGAAAGACAGAATGCCCCTCTAGCTCTTGCAAACTTGCCTAGCATGTTTAAGGACATAGGTTCAACCCCTGGTACCACAAAGCAAACAAATCTACAAGAATATTTAAAAGTCAGTGATAAAGCAGTTTATACAGTTAGCACAACTGTAATAGACTTCCCAGCTAACTATAGAAAACAATTATTAAACATGAAAATATTTAAAAAATAAATTTCGGGAACCTGGAGAGATGGTTCAGCAGTTAAGAGCACTGACTGCTCTTCCAGAGGTCCTGAGTTCAATTCCCAGCAACCACAGGGTGGCTTACAACCATGTGCAATTGGATCTGATACCCCCTTCTGGTGTGTCTGAAGACAGCTACAATGTGCTCATATATTAATTAGGTAATTAATTAATAAGTCTATCTTTAAAAAAAAAAAAGGTGAATTTGAAGTAGTGAGATGGCTCAGTAGACTGCCACCAAGTCTGATGATCTGAATTCAAGCCCTGAAACCATTACATGGTAGAAGGAAGAGTACCAATTTCTACAAGTTGTCCTCTAACCTCCACATGAGCACATTAAACACACAATAAACACATTGGGGTGGTTTAAACTAAAATGTCCCCAACAGGCTCATGTATTTGAATACTTGGTCACCAGCTGTTGTTGCCATTTTGAAGATGTTATGAAAACTTTATGAGATTTGACTTTGCTAAAAGAAGTCTATCACTAAGAGATAATTCCTATTTTGGCCATGTGCTGCTATGTTCCACAGCCCCACACCCTTGACATTATATTCTTCTGGAACCACAGTCAAAATAAATTCTTCTCTAAGTTGCATTTGGCCAAGGTATTTTATCACAGAGAAAGAAAACTAATACATGGATAAATATAACAAAAAAATTTAAATGAATTTACAATCCCAACCAAAAATTTACAAAGTCTTCTAGTGGAAACACATGTGGAAATAAACATAGTCTAAGAATTTGAATAGGCCACCATAAACCAAGTTAGAGTAAGAAAGGAAAAAACTTGCACAACTTTTTTAAAAAGTAAAGGACTTTCTGTGCCTCTATTCTCTTATGGGGTGTAACCAAATTTCTTTGACAAACCAAACCTGTCCTCTAAGATTTTACTGTATCTCAATCCTATTCGTCCTCTACTGATCTGGACTCCTGACATTCTCACGTTGCCTCACAGTTTCTTCCATCATTAAACCCTTCCAAATTGGAGGGCAACTCTTCAAGACATGGAATGAGACAAAAGAAAGTGAAACCATATGATTTAAGACAGGACATTTATAGAGAAGTTAAACATTGTATGCAGCAAGGACACTCCTTAAATTGTGGGAGTAAACTACTCAAAACACCTTCAAGAAGTCCTTGAAACTCATTAGATTCACTAGGCTCCTCTTTTCCCAAGCATATGTATAATGTAAAGACTGCTGAGAGTTACTCTCACACATTCTGAGTTACCTGGAAGAGGCAGACACCAGCTAAAATGAATGCCCCCAGGGGGAGGGGGACGATGACTAGAAAGGACACCCCCAAATTGCTGAACTGCTATCAGGTTATACAATGAAGCCCAGGTTTACAATTTTCATGAGCTGTCATGCGTCTGGGTAGGCTTTACTGATATAGTGTCTTCTGAGTCATTTCTGCTTTATCACTGACTTTTAATTTAAATATTCTTGTAGGTTTGTTTGCTTTGTGGTCACTTTTGAGCCCCCCATAAAAATTTTTTTTAAAAGCTAGGGTGGTGGTTCATGCCTGTAATCTCAGCACTCAGGAGGCTAAGACAGAAAGATCTCCAAGCCAAAGCTGGGAGCTACAAATTAAGTTTTGGGCCAGCCTAAGCAAAGACTTTCTTTATATTTATGTGAATATATCTATGTGAGTTCCTCCTGTAGCTTCTATGGCACTTCTCCCTATGTAAAATGTTCTTTTTTTTTTAAGATTTATTTATTTATTATATGTAAGTACACTGTAGCTGTCTTCAGAAGACACTCCAGAAGAGGGCATTGAATCCCATTACAGATGGTTGTGAACCACCATGTGGGTGCTGGTATTTGAACTCAGGGCCTCTGGAACAGCAGTCAGTGCTCTTAACCACTGAGCCATCTCACCAGTCCCAGAAAGGTTCATTTTAATCTCATTGATAAAGACATTGAAAACAGAAATAACTTCACATGGATACAAACATTAAATTCCCCTAACCTGCAAGCCATTCTTTACAGAGTGAGGAAATCAAAGCCTCCATTAGAATAATGGTGGTTACTCTGGCTGTCCTGCTAAGAAACAAAGCTAGAGTATTACAATGCTGAGCAAACTTAGACACACATTTTATAAATTAATTTTTAAATAAAAGTAAATACATATTTTAAGAAAACAAGTAAATTATAGGATACTCTTTCAACATATTTGGGTATCTATTAAAAGTACTTTAATACCTTGTGTGTATTGTTTAAAAGCCTTCCCTGAATTGAATGATTCAGTAAGCATGATAATGGTAAGTGTGCAGTGACCTAACAAATATTAACTAGCAAAAGATACAACAATGTCTCAGATCCTGTTCTAAATTCATTGTCCTGTTCCCTGACCATAAGAGGTGCAGGTGAAAAAAACAGAAGCAAAGGAAGCCGACCTGTAAAACCTTTCTAAAGCAATCAAAACTTTTCAAGCCTATCTTCTTGACTTAGAAATGGCTATTCCTAGAAGAGAAATAACTGGAACATAAAATTATTTTTGCTGGAAAAATTCAATAATAATTCAAGTAATTTTAATTACAACTTTAAAAACTCAAAATGAAAGAAATATTATAGTACCAGGATATGAAAAAAAAATTACATACCTATTTAGTATACTTTGAAAGAGTAGATGCTGACATGAGAAAATTTAGTTGTTTGAAGAATGAAATATGGCAAATATATCATCTATCTCTTTAAAAAACAGAAAGTGGGGTTGCAGAGATGGCTCAGTTGTCAAGATCACTTGTTGCTCTTGCAGAGAACCTGGGTTCAGTTCCCAGCATTGGCATAGTGGCTAACAAGCATCTGTAACTTCAACTCCAGGTCATCTGACAGCCTCTTCTGACTTACTTGAACTCCAGACACACAGGTGTACAGACATACATTCAGGCAAAGCATTCATGTATGTAAAATAACAAATCTTCAAAACATTTTAATAGCAAAACAAAAAACTAAATTCTTCAAGTGTATACATATTAAAAAAAAACCCTTTTGACCTAATATTCTAGTCTATTATTCCAGAGTTCCAAAGTGCCAATATGAACCTAAGCCAATAAAAATTCTTAAATTTTTTTTCAAAAACTACATAGTTTGCCCATGGTTCTGAAGGATGGAGACAGATAGAAGAACATGAACTGGTCAGCAAAGTGTAGGGAGCAAAATACTCACAGAGGGGCTGAGGCGAAGGAGGAAGGCTAAATCTTCTGGGCAGAACCCCAGAGAGGCGCCAAGTCAGTGACCGATGAACGAGGAAGGTCAGTACTGAGAAGTGGGACTGAAAACATCTGTCATAGCAAGAAGTCAAGAGAGAATGTCTAAAGTTGATAAACCAAAAACACAGACACTATAAACATATCATTTAGAAGCATGGAGTTAAATCCCCAGGAAATCTGAACCAAAAATATTTTATGAAAGCAGTTGTCCCTAGGGAGCAGCAACAACTCTTTAGTAGCAGTTTATTAGTAGAATTTTAGGCATTTAATTTTTAGCTTTTATTATTTGTAATTTACATTTTATTCATTTTGTCTGAATATACAACCATAATTTTACATATTAAGTCAGGACTATAACTTATTTGACAGTGTTAGTCACCGACAAGATGTGGAATCAAACAAATCTACCGTAATTTGACCAGAATTCCTTTCTCCTAACAGAAACAAAAAATAGTATTGTTAGTAAATGTATCATTTCAGTTATAAAACATTTGCTTATATGTGTATATGTGTATATATGTGTATACTAAAATGCTAGCCAAAATACCTTCCTGTTATTTTGTTTTGTTTATTTTATGAGACAGGGTGTCTGTGTGTATCTCTGGCTGTTCTAGAACTTGTTCTACAGACCAAGCTGACCTCAAACCCAGAGATCTGCCTATCTCTGCTTTCCCGAGTGCTGGGAAGACTTCCACTTCCACCTAGCCTACCTTACTGTTTCTATGATCAATTTAGCAGCCAGAGAAACCCCTATAAACCTAAATCATGTTGCTGTTCATATGGAAGCCTAATCTCACTTGGTGAGGGCCTTAAAAAGTCCTTCAGAATTTACCAGTATCTCACTCCCACCTTCTGTCTCTGGGTTCAGCTACTCTATCATTTTCCTGCAACATTCTCATCTATATCCCCGTTGCAGATGCTGCACTTGTGGTACCCTTCACACATTCACATTCACTCCCTCATCAAGCATTCTTAAATGTCACCCTAACTTTAATTATGACTCCCATGTTCTTAGGAAATGTAAACTTTTCCTTTCCACTTAGTATTCTACTACATTTTATTAATTGTGTTTAACTCCTTTACTTCACCTAGAATGCTAGTTCTGAAGGAACATGAATTTTTGTTTATTAAAGCCCCAGGATCTATTATCTATGGCAATAAGTGTTTGACAAGCTAATGGTTGGTTAAAAACAAAACAAACAAAGAAAGAAACAACAACAACAACAAAAAAAAAAACCCAGAAACATCACAGGAAGCAGTCACAATATTGATAATTAAGTAAAATAGTTTAGAATCCTTAAGAAATTCTGAGACAGATATTTGCACCTCAGGGGGAAGAAGACAGAGAAAATTAACACAAACTTGCTCATGAGAGGACCTGCTCCATTAACAAGTGAAATGGCCTTTTTATTCAAAGTCAGAGTAATAATCTCACACATTAACAACAACTAGTCACAGTCCCTTTGTCCACTACAGCCTTCAAGTCTGAATAAAGATCAGGAGCACATTGTTCACCATCTTCAGTTTCCCACCCAGAACAAACACAAAGAACAAATTGGTACTCTGGAGAAATTCTTACAAAAGAACTTTTCGTTGTGGTACACATGAATGATAGAGAATGCATCAGTCATAACGTCAAAGAATTTCATCTATTCTGCATGGTAACTTACTAAATAAAAAATAACCTTTATAGACTTTTAATGACTATAAGTAAAAAGTAATTAATCATAAGTAAAAAGTAATTAATCATCCTTTATTGATACACAGAAACATACACAACAAACAGAATTCTACTATGTGCAAGCAGTTTATACATCTTCAGGAAGAATTATGATTGAGCTTTTACAAAATCTCAAGTCATTAACAAAACACAAAATCTGACACAAAGACTTAATCAAAATCATTTGTTTTTGTGTTCACAGAGAATCGATTTTGACATGGCTACTCTATAACTGTTTTGAACCCATCTTCTCAAAAACAACATAGCTTCACCTTTTGACATTACAAGTACTAAAAGCATTTGTAAATAGAAGGTAAATTGAAAAGCCTGCTCACAGACATACATAACAAAACTGAATGAAGTGGTGAAGCCACTATCAAAATGAAACTAACAAACAAAGCAAATCCACATTATAAGTAGTAGTCCTAATACTGAAGAGAACAAACTTAGTAAAGATTATCAAGAAAATAACATATCAGAACAGAACAAAGGAAGCATTTAGTAAATAATGAAATGGAGCCGGAAATGAAGATAGGCAATTATATAACTAATGCTTAAGAAAGAATTCCAAAAATTAAAGCATATAAGATATCTAAGAAATTTTCCTGAACCCACCAATCGAGATGGCTTACCACTAACAGGAAAAATGTAATAGAGAATCACACCAAGAGTGAGATACAGTCTAATAAAGTTACTGAACTTCAAGGATAAATAAAGAAATCTGCCAATACCCAGGCAGAAGTAGGTCACCTACAAAGGGAAAAAAGTCAGGCTGGTCCCAGACTTCCCTATAGTAACCCTATAGGCCAATAGATAAGGGAACAGTCTGTTGGGTTTTAAGGAAAAAGAAGTGTAGCTCCAATTCTGACTTTTAATTTAAATATTAAAATATTGTCAGACAAAACATCCTTTTACTTGAAAGCCATGAAGAGTACTTCAAAGCTAAGAATGCTGAGAATATTGCCTTCAGGCAACTGCTCTCAGAAAAGATACTTGATAAATATAATAGACTGAAGTGTATTAAGGCTTCGGCTTTTCAGTAACAACAGGTTACTGTAGAGGTCAAGTACAAACAGCAAAGGACCATCATTCTAAAATGCACTCAATTTCACGTTTTAGCTTATTTGAAATCAGCATCCATATTACAACTGATGATGTCGTGGTTTGACAACATTTATCCATGTTAGCAGTTTATTACATGTTGGCTTTATTAAAGGAAAATAAAACATTAAAAAATTGATGGTATCCTAAACAAAATGAAATAAAGTATTTTTGTAAGATGAGAAGAACAATGAGAGCAAATTAAAAAGTAATTTTAAAAGATGATAAAAAACCAGGCAGAAACACAAGCAACAACAACAAAAAATGACTAATATTACAGAAGTAAACCCACATTATGTGAACAAGTAAAAGCATTTTAAATTGGGTCCCCCCACAACTTCCCCCCCCCAACTCCCCCCCCCCAAAAAAAAACCCCCAAAAAATACTAATCCTGATCCATCTACATGGATCCATCTACAGGGTCTACATGAGACAAACCTAAAAGGGTGACTTTGAGAAGTTAAAAGTAACAGTTAGACAAAAAATGTATCAGGCAGATATAAACATTTTTGAAACTCATTAAAGAAAAAAACAATGAAACATTGAGAGCCAAAAGACAGAGTCACTTTTTCTAGTGATCAAACTCCAGCCAGACATCTTGACCAACACCTCTTATCCCAGACTTCTAGAAGGTAGAAGCAAATAGATTCAGAGTTCAAGGCCAGCCAGGGATACAACATGGTAAAACTTCCAACATTTTTTAAGACCCACAATCTAAGTCCTTTCAACTGATCATAAATTAAAATTAAGTACTGAGCATTCAATTAAATGTTAGAAAATAAAAAGGCTAAAAAACAGAGTAAAGGAATTTCAAGATGTCTTAAATTACTTAGAGAACAGATGCCTCCATAATTTTAACTCTCACTGGAGCTGAAGCCAGTGAGAAGTCTAGGCAGGTAAGGGTGTTTTGTTGCTAAACATTGGGACTTGAGTTCAAAACCGAGAACTGATTTCCACTACACATGTGCCCATGGTACACATAAGCTCACATACACACAAACCTATGCAAAATAAATGTGTAATTAAAGCAACATGTGACAGCACACACCGTGAATCCTTGTGCTCTGGAGGCATACGTAGGCTGATCTCTTTGGGGCCATCTCAGTCTAACAAAGGAAATACCAGGCCAGCCAAGCTTACATAGTTAAGACTCAGTGTTTCAAAACAATAAAGGAGCTATATTTGATGGCTCAATATTTGAGATGGCTCAATATTTGAGAGCACTGGTTTTTCTTCCATAGGACCCAGGTTCCATTCCCAGCACCCACACGGTTGTCTGTAGTTCCAGTTTCCAGAGAATCTGACACTCTCACACAGGCATACATGCAGGGGGAAAAAATCTAGGTGAGGTGGTACACACCCTTGATCCCAGCACTCAGGAGGAAGAGACAGGTAGATCTCTGAGTTAGAAGCCAGCCTGGTCTTGAGTAAATTCCAGGACAGCCAGAACAACTCAGAGAAATCCTGTCTCAAAAAAATAAGTGTTTTTTTTTTAAGTTAAAGTTCATCATTAGCTACATAGTGGGTTGGAAGTCAGTCTGAGCTATATGAGACCCTATTTCATATATTGATAAATAGAAAATACAAATATCAATTTATTTCCCCATCAGTTTGATATTGTAAGGGTGGAGTGTTTACTGAATCATGAGAGCTAGAAGTTCAGATCATAGTTACCCACATAACAAGCCAGGTATCCTGCACACACATGTAACTTACCCCAGCTTCAAAAGAATCACTGAAGCTTACTGACTTACACCCTGGCCAAAAAAACATGAGCTCTAAGTCCAAGGCCTTTTTGGAATAAGTGTGGTCTCGTTAGAGGAGTGTGTCACTAGGGCTTTGGCTTTGAAGTTTCAAATGCTCAAACAAGACTCAGTGTTTTTCTCGTTCTGCTGCCTGCCAATCCACATGTAGAACTCTCAACAACTCTTGACACTATGTCTACATGACTGCCTGCAATCATGCGTCCCAACATGACAATAGACTAAACAAGCTCCAATTAAATGCTTTTTTTTTATAAAGAGTTGTCATGGTAATGGTATTTCTTCACAGCAACAGAAAACAGACACTGGCATACAATGACAGACACACACACACCACACACACACACACACACACACACACCCCTCTTTAAAAATTCTGTGAGTAGAATAGGTAAACAGTGTGTAAGAGCATCTGATGCGCAAACATGAGAACCGATGTTTAAGTCCCCAACACCAACAAAAAAGCCAGGCAAGAGCCAAATGTATCTGAAACCTGAGTGTGGAGTAGAGACAGATGGGTCCAAGAAGCAAGCTGGCCAGATAGCCTAGGCAAAAGAAGAGGTTCGTTGGGCTGGGAAGAGGTTTGTTGGACCTCTGGAAGAGCAGTCAGTGCTCTTAACTGCTGAGCCATTTCTCCAGCCCTCTCTTGGACACTTAAAAAGAGATTTAAAGAATTAAGTAGGCAGGTCTAGGACAGAGTACTTGCCTAGGAAGCACAAAGTCTTCTGTAACAATGCACAATAAATACATAGTAAATAAAAGTTTCTTCAGTCATAGCACCAACAAGCATTTGGTATTACATTGCTAGTGCTTGGAAAAACAAACAAACAAACATCTCCAGATTTACCAAGACTTGTTTATGCCTCTAATAGTCACCTATTATACAACTCTCATCTTACAGGGGAGTATCTCTTGCTGATCTTCAAAGCATGACAGCAGAGATGGCTTCAGTATGTTGACACACAAGTAAAAATAGAACAGATTTCAGGGACTCAAAATGAAAAAGGCAGAGGAAGAATATAACAAAACCACAAAATGGAGATGACTCTTCACATAATTTGCATTTAAAGTGCTGAATAACTCAACTGTACCTTTTAAATAAGTTTTACTAAAAGTAACACCTATTACTGATATTTCAACAATATAGAGTTCAGAATTGCTTGTCAATACAACTTTTAATTTTACTTTTAATTACATGATTTTTATGTGTGCTTGTACATGTGCAGCATACCACAGTCAGAGGACAACTTGCAGGAATAGTCTCTCCTCCTATCATCAAGTAAGTTCAGGGGATCAAACTCAAATCATCAGATATAGTTACAAATGCCTTTACCTGCTAAGTCATCTCATTAGTTCAACACAATTTAGTTTTTATAAATTGATTTTATACCATTAATCTGAAGACTAATTTTAACTCTCATGGATGCTTTCTACTTTCTCAAAGGCTTTACATGAATATTTTTATACTAATTCAATAAACACTAAATATTAATAATGCTAGTTCACAATAAGTATATATACTAAATACATGAATTAGACAGCCAATCATGCTCAGGTCCCACTGTTCATCATAGATGAATTGCTGCAGTAAGTTTTCATAAGTAAAGCTTGCAGTTTTGACAAGAACCAAAGTGAATACAATGAGGAAGATAAGGAAGCAGAGGTGAAGGAGAAGGAGAAACAAAAATGTCTGAGGGAGGGCTGGAGAGATGGCTCAGCAGTTAAGAGCACCGACTACTCTTCCAGAGGTCCTGAGTTCAATTCCCAGCAACCACACGGTGGTTCACAACCATCTGTAATGAAATCTGATGCCCTTTTCTGTTGTGTCTGAAGAGAGTGGCAGTGTACTCACATACATAAAATAAATAAATCTTTAAAAAAGAAGATTTAAAAAAGAATGTTTGAGGAAAAAAAAAACACTGAGAATGCTAATTTGACTAGAAATTCTATTATCCAAAAGATTGCTTAGGTGCTGGAGAGATGGTTCAGTGTTAATAGCACTAACTGACCTTTCAAATAACCACAATTCAATTCCCAGCACCCATAACTAGCTATGTAATTCCAGTACCTGGGAATCTGATGACCACTTTTGGACTCCAAGAGTGAATATAAAACTTATTTACAATATAATGTGCCAGTAGCCCAAAACAAGTATTCCTTTCCTAACATTCCCAAAAGAGATTAAAATTAAACGGATTCTTTTAAATGACATTTTGTTCTGTTTTGTTTTGTTTTGTTTTGTTTTTCAGGACAGGGTTTCTCTGTACCTGAAACTGGAAATCCACCTGCCTCTGCCTCCCAAGTGCTAGGATTAAAGGCATGCACCACCATTGTCAGGCAAAATTAAACAGATTCTTATCACTACAATTCATTTAGCATATATTTACTTAGTATCTACAATATGCCAAGTTCTACAAATACGTTGTAATAAAATGTAGTAGTTATTAATGCTGCTGTTAACAGCTAAGGTTATCTTACTGGGCCTCAACATAATTGTGACTAGGTGTGTGGGTAACATAACACTGTGACTAGATGCAATTAACCCCGTAAAACTCACAATGCATCAAACTCATTTGTAGTCAAGAGTATTTAAATTACTGTGCAGGAGCTTCCAGAAATCTCTACCAACATTTCAGTTGATGGTTACTCTGTTACTCAGTAATATCATGGATTAGAGATGCTTGCCAACTTTAACAAATAAAGAATCCCCTGTGTTTGAAGCCATTGAGATCTTAAGGTTATTTTGAGGTTTCTCAAAACTTTTTGAGTTTTTTTTGTTTGTTTGTTTGTTTTTGTTTTTTTGTTTTTATTTTTTGTTTTTATTTTATTTTATTTTTTTTGAGATAGGGTTTTTCCGTGTAGCCCTGGCTGTCCTGAAACTCTGTAGACCAGGCTGGCCACCAACTCAGAAATCTGCCTGCCTCTGCCTCCCAAGTGCTGGGATGAAAGGTGTGCACCACCTCCACCACCACCACCACCACCACCACCACCACCCAACTTGCCTTTTTGATTTTTTAAGGTTTGTAAGTCCCACACCCTTTCCTGAGCATTTATAAGTAGTTACCAATTGCTGGAGGAGGGCTTCATGAAGTTCCACCCCCTCTCTGAGGATTCATAGGCAGTTAGTGGTTGCTGGAGAATGGTGAGACATTTTCTTCAGTGGTGTAACCACTGGTAAGATATCTATGCTCCTGTAAGTAACACTGGTACATACATACAAATATACATACAGACAGGCAGACAGACAGACAGACAGACAATCAATACAAGGTGCTGAAGAGATGACTCTGCAGTTAAAAATGCTGGCTGCTCTTCCAAAGGATCCAGGTTCAATTCCCAGAACTTCCGAGGCAGCTCACAATTGTCTGTAACTTCAGTTCCAGGGTACCCAACACCCCCACAGAGACATATATGCAGTAAAAGTACAATGCAAGGCAGAAGCAGGTGAATCTCTTTAGTTTGAGGACAGTCTGGTCTACAAGAGTGAGTTCCATGACAGCCACAGATACACCTAGTGTCAGTTAATTAACTAATTAATTAATTTTAAGAAGGCTCAACACAAGGCTATGTGTAAGTTACAAGGTTACCTATGACTAGGTATCTGACTTCAGACTAATTAAGACACCCTAATACATCATTCTATTTAATTTTTAGAAAATGGTCATTCAGCTGGGTGGTGGTGGCACAGGCCTTGAATCCCAGCACTTGGGAGGCAGAGGCAGGCAGATTTCTCAGTTCAAGGCCAGCCTGGTCTACAGAGATAGTTCCAGGACAGCCAGGGCTACACAGAGAAACCCTATCTCGAAAAAAACAAAAAGAAAGAAAGAAAGAAAATGATCATTCAAACCCACAGAAAACTTTCTAAATTCTGTTCAACTAACTTAGTGATTGATTATTCCCTTCATGTTCTTGGTACAACCTTATTATATATAGCAATGTCATATTTTTTTAAAGCAATGTCTTAAAGTAATTCCAAGTACTTTGAAAGTAAATAAACCCAAGTTAAGGAACATAGATTCAAAGCTACAAATACAATCTTTTGGGAGTGGTGGCTCATGTCTGAAATCCTAGAACTGGATAGGGTAAGGCAGACAGGAAGATAGGAAAGACTTCAAGAACAATCTAGGCTACATGGTGTTTTTTTTGTTTGTTTGTTTGTTTTTGGTTTTTTGTTTGTTTGTTTTTTTGAAACAACAAACAGGGTTTCTCTGTATAGCCCTGGCTGTCCTGGAGCTTACTCTGTAGACCAAGCTGGCCTTGATCTCAGAAATCTGCCTGCCTCTGCCTCCCAGAGAGCTGGAATTACAGGCGTGCGCCGCCGCCCGCAGCCACCACCACCACCGGGCTCTACATAGTGTTTCTAAAGGTCACTTTTATAGGTGGGAAATTTTGCTCAGTTGTTAAAGAGTACTAGCTGCTCTTGCAGAGGACCCAGGTTCTGTTCCTACCACCCACATGGGCTGGACACAATCATTTAATGCAAGCAAACCAAACACTTGTAAACATCAAGTAAATTTTTAAAGGGTTCTGGGGGCTGGAAAAGTAGTTCACCAATTAAGAGTCCAGGCTACTCCTCCTGAGGACCCAGGTTTGATTGCCAGCACCCACTTGACAGTTCAGAACTATCTCCAATCCCAGACGATCTGAGCCTTCTTCAGGCCTCAGCAGCACCAGACATGCCTATGGTACACGTACATGCAGGCACCCACACACCAGAGCATAATTTTGTTTCGACACCTTTTGCTTTGTTTCAAGACAGGATGTCTCTGTGTAGCCCTGGCATTCCTAAAACTCACTCTGTAGATCAAGCTGGCTTCAAACTCAGATTTTCCTGCCTCTGCCTTCTGAGAGCTAGGATTAAGACATGTGCCACAACCACCCAATTTATTCGGGTCCTTATGGCAGGTTAGGTATACAGCTTTCTGTCTTCTGGGGAAGTGGGGAGTTTAAGAGACTCCAAAACATGATGCTTAAATTGTTGCCACAAGAGAGAAATAACAGGAAAGCAATAAGCAAGTGGTTTTCAAAAACTATCTTTTGTCTCTCCACCAAAAGCATGTGGACTGTGATTGTTTCGAACAGATATTTATGTTAAACTGATAGAAATTCATGAAGCTTTCCATATTTTTACGGATTTGTATTCAGCTATAATGAAAAATGAAATTATGGATTTAACAGGAAAATAGAGAAAATTAAAGTATATTGAGTTAACCCAGACACAGAAAGATAAATAGTACACTTTCATATGTAAATCTTAGTTTCTAGTTGTTAAATATGTGAATTTAAATGAAAGCAAGATGAGAGGCAATAGGACACAGATATGAAAGCAGATGGACTGATGGGAACAGACAGGTTGATAGAGATATGGGTAAGAATCAGCCAAAACTAAGTATATATTAAAAATGCTGTAAGGAAACCTATTACTTTAGAAGCTAATTTTTAAATTAATACTTTTAAAACAGTATGTCACAGATCATATTGGTGCCAGTAGAGCCCAGAAGAGGGCATCAGGTCTCTTTGAACAGGAGTTACAGACAGTTGTAAGCCTCCCTCCCCTACCATGGGTACTGGAAATGTGGAGTCCTCTATGTAAGTACCTTTAACTATTGAGTCATTTCTCCCATCCTTTTTAAGTAATATTTTCTTAAACATGTGGACAATATTGATAAAAGTAAATGGTTTTCAGACTGCAGTCTTTATCCAAACACATCCACATATCTCTAGACTAAGAAAAATAATTGGTTTACAAGAATATGGATTAGTTTAAGCCTTTGGCCAATTCTTTGGGGTGGGGGGAAGTGTGGGAGGAAAAGAGGGAGGGATGGAGGGATAAAAAGAAAAGAAAAGCTAAACTCATCTTGGCAAAGCTGAATATGGCAGCAAATCTCAAACTGGGGTAGTGGTGGTGCACGCCTGTAATCCCTGCACTATGGGAGGCAGAGGCAGGCGGATTTCTGATTTCGAGGCCAGTCTGGTCTACAGAGTGAGATACAGGACAGCCAGGGCTATACAGAGAAGAAACCCTGTCTCAAAAAAACCAAAACTAAAACAAAACAAAACAAAACAAAAAAGAAAAAACAAAAACAAAAAAGAAAAGAAAGAAATCTCAAACTGCATTTACTGCCAAGGATCTATAAAGCAGTTATATATTATCTAACTGACCTACTTAAAGTAAACTTAGGGTAAACATCTTCTTGAAATGAAGTCTTAGGATACTTAGGTATCACTTAGTAACAAAGGATATTTTCAAGAGCTTAGTGTTCTGCATTGGCTGGTGATCCATCTCCACAACCTAAGTGTGCTAGACCACTTTTTTCTCCTGGAAAAAATAAAAACAAACCCCTGCCCAACTTGCACTTGTGTGTGTGTGTGTGTGTGTGTAGCAGAGAAAAACAAAACATCCAGCTTATGTTCCTTTTCAACTAGTGTCCCAAAAGGAAAAACTTTCTCCTCCACACTGTCTTAAATACCCTTCAACGCAAAGACCCTCCTTCCTGCTTACTTATGTTCACTGCCTGTGGGCTGATAACTTGCTCACTGCCTCTTGACCTCGCACTGACTTTGGTTCTTGGAGTAAAGGTGTGTGATAGTGCTGAGATACACCACCACAAAGTCTTTTCAGTAAATATCAAAGTCTTTGGGGATTCACAGTATGATCAAATATCCTGCAATGCTCAAGTGCTGTGGGCCATTTCAACTTTACTGTTTTGTCTCACCCCTAGATGCCACAGCAATATTTTACCCAACTCTCTCTACTATACTATTTTATAGCAATTACAAAGATTGACTGCCTTCTTTACTAAACAAAAGCATTTTACTAGTGTCTAATAAACCCAATATTTAAAGACAATTGAAATAAGAAAACTACTTTGAAAAAGAATTAATTCTTAGGACAATTTTCTAATTGTCATCCTAGTAATAAAGGACAGATAGGCAAGTAGACAGATGTTCAATATAATATAAAGATAACTAATTTAGAAAACTCTCAATGGAGTTAAATTTTACCTAAAAGTAGGCTGGAAAAAAGGCTCAGTGGTTAAGAGTACATGTTGCATCTCTTTTTTTTTCAAGAGAGGGTTTCTGTGTAATCCTGGCTGTCCTGGAACTCACTCTGAAGACCAGGCTGGCCTCAAACTCAGAAATCCACCTGCCTCTGCCTCCCAAGTGCTAGGATTATAGGCATGTGCCACCACACCCGGCAAGAATTATGATCCTATCCCTTGATTATGTTTAGATTTTAGCCTGTTTTGCCATCTGAAAACCATGCCCTCCACTCTATTACCTCTCTCTCAATGTTAAAAAACTTGAGATTGATTATAAGACTAAAACTAGTCTTCAACCCAGTCAGAAATCTGAAAATGACTCAAAGGTTTCCTGTTTATATAAGAAGCACCAAACGTAGCTTCTCAAAGTTAAACAACTGTAGAGACAGCTGACTTACCTGGACAGCAACCCCAATTCCTCAAAAACATTGATGCATCAGTGTTCAGCCTTCTGGCCCAGGATCATCTGTCAGACCTTTATAGAGTAGAATTATTAAGGACTGTTTACCCTATATTGGCAGAGCTAACACTTTATACTATTCTGTATAATGTATCCTTTTCCTGGACAGCATCCTGCCTGCAGATGATATAGGCAAATTCTGCCCAGTGGTCACCCTGCCATGATAAGCAACCTTGCCTGGAGGTGAAGATGCTTGATATCTTCTTTGAACCAAGAAAGGTATGCTCTCAGGAGCAGATATCTCTCATTGTTAAATGATTAAATAACATTAAATGTCACATTCTGTAGGTTTCTGGTGTTTTTGAAGGATATACATACATATATATATATGTATGTATATGGTTTTATATATATATGTATGTATATATATATATATATGTATATATATATATACTGTTAAACATTGACTATTTAGCTATTTCTAATTGAAATATATGAAAAACATGCTTTTATAATTAAATCGGAATCTAACATAAACATAAAGTTGTTATCTGGCCCTTATCTTGTAGCGATTAATCCTCTAAGAACAGTCTATAATTGCAGTTTTTAGAAGGACTGGGCCTAAGCTTTTTATTCTTAGAGGAATTGCATGGCACAATGTCTATCTAAGAGTAACAATATCAATCTCAAATTTTGTATCAATAAAAGAAATCCATACTAATGAAAACCTTAAATCTCTGTAACTGCTCGCAGTTACATGGAACAGGTTACCTGGAAGGGAAGCTGGGGATGTATGGGAAAGTGGCAAAAAGAGAACGAGAACAAGACAACAGTTGCTGTTCAAGGTCTCAAGGTTTAATGGAGGACTCCAAATATATAGGCAGGGGAGAACCCTTCCCCCAAAGTCTGGGAACTTGCCACAGAACCTGTTTGGTTGCTCAGCAGGAGGCTAGTGTATCTCAGGAAACTGCAGGTCCTGGAAGAACAGTGGGCTTCACCTTGGTTTGAGCGGTCCACCCTAAATGGAGGGGATTATAACTAACACAACAGCTCCTGCTCAAAGGCTAGGAGAGGAATTTCACCTTGGTCGATGTCAAGTTCCTGCCAGGGGGCATGGCACCCCAATAAGTCTCTCTACAAATCTCTATCAAAATAAATTCTATACAAATGTAATAACTTATAACTTCAACCTTGCATCAATATGAAGATTTCTACCAAATAAGATTATCACTACACAAACCATCCCATCTATTTCCAAAATTATGACCACTGCCGAATTATCCCTTAAAATGACAACTCTATAATTTGTAAAATAACCATTACCAGATGTTCAAATCCAGGGAATTTGTCTGAAAACTCTCTGTAGCTTCTTCCAGCTGAACAGGGCCAATGAAAAATTGAAGGGCTGGGGAGAAATAGAAAATTTTGTTAGACTTCAGAAAGCAATGCTTTAGCAACCGTTATCCAGTCTCTGTACACTTATGACTGAAGTTCTGACTAGATCCATCTGAAAGGTTGAATGAGGCAAGACAACCTGGAATCCATGACACATGGGGTCTAAGCAGGTCAGTTCAGCGTGTCTGAGGATGAATCTCACCAAAGCTGTACATTCTGTAATATATAAATCTCACAACCAAAAACTTAGCACCATTAAGACATCCATATAGACTGTGCAGAGTGGACAGATTAGTGAAGGATGACATTGTGTTCCTTGTTTGAGTATGTGAAAGACAGCTGTCTTTTGTAATATGAGTTAATTTTATTAATAACCAATTATAATCAGGTTTTATCCCTGCCACGTGAAGGATGGCACTGTGACTCTTTACCTGTCCTTTTTGATTCTCTTCAATATCTCTACTTCTTCAGGGGTCTGCCCCTGTCATATTGGATGCATATCACTCTGGAAGGGGTCCAGAGCCTGTTCTCCTTTCCTGTCAACACAAATGTAGAGCCTTTCTCCCAAAATAGCAAGACTTTGGTCCAGCAACCGGAAATCATTAAATGTTTAGCTTGACCTCTCTCCCAGAGGAAATCTAATATAACCACCAAACTTAAAATCACACTCATTTTGATAATTAAAACAATTCAAAGCAAATAAAGCATTCTAAACAAATATTACATTTTGAGACAGTGCTTGTACTGTCCCCTGCCCCAACCTTCATGAGATCAACGTCTAAATTATTTAATAACTCTATCTGCTTACTGTATGAGCCTATTTCCAGCCTCTCTTTTGATATAATTCTCAAGACCTAAGTTTCTACTGTCTGAGATAGGCTAGGCACTCTATTCCCTGCCTTCATTCTAATTTTTTAAGATTGAGTGCCTCAATATTCTAATATCTATAAATTCCCTTCTGTTTACTGAATAAGTCATTTCTTAGGCTTCTAATCTGTCATGCCAGGAATCAATCCCAGAATTCCCATGAAGTCCACTTTTAAAGAATTTGAGTTTTTGATCTTAGCCATTCTGACTGGTGTGAAGTGAAATCTCAGGGTTGTTTTGATTTGCATTTCCCTTATGACTAAAAATGTTGAACATTTTTTTAGGTGTTTATTTGCCATTCGATATTCCTCAAGTGAAAATTCTTTGTTTAGCTCCGTAGCCCATTTTTAATAGGGTTGTTTGGCTCTCTGGAGTCTAACTTCTTGAGTTCTTTGTATATCTTGGATATTAGCCCTCTGTCAGATATAGGGTTGGTAAAGATCAAGTGGGTTCCTGTTTTGTCCTTTTGACAGAAACTTTGTAATTTTATGAGGTCCCATTTGTCAATTCTTGATGTTAGAGCATAAGCTATTGGTGTTCTGTTCAGGAAATTTTCCCCTGTGCCCATGTGCTCAAGGCTCTTCCTCAGTTTCTTTTCTAGTAGTTTGTGGATGTGAAGAAAGGGGAACACTCCTCCACTGCTGGTGGGATTGCAAGCTGGTACAACCACTCTGGAAATCAGTCTGGCGGTTCCTCAGAAAACTGGGAATGATACTACCAGAGGACCCCACTATACCACTCCTGGGCATATAATGTACTGGCTAGTTTTGTGTGTCAACTTAACACAGGCTGGAATTATCAAAGAGAAAGGAGCTTCAGTTGGGAAATTGCCTCCATGAGATCCAGCTGTTGGGCATTTTCTCAATTAGTGATCAAGTGGGGAGGGCCCCTTATGGGTGGTACCACCTTTGGGCTGGTGCTCTTGGGTCCAATAAGAGAGCAGGCTGAGCAAGCCAGGGGAAGCAAGCCAGTAAGAAACATCCCTCTATGGTCTCTGCATCAGCTCCTGCTTCCTGACCTGCTTGAGTTCCAGTCCTGACTTCCTTTAGTGATGAACTGCAACGTGGAAATGTAAGCTCAATAAACCCTTTCCTCCCCAACTTGCTTCTTGGTCATGATGTTTGTGCAGGGATAGAAACCCTGATTAAGACATATACTCAGAGGATTCCCCAGCATATAATAAAGATACATGCTCCACTATGCTCATAGCAGCCCTATTTATAATAGCCAGAAGCTGGAAAGAACAATATGTCCCTCAGTGGAGGAATGGATACAGAAAATGTGGTATATTTACACTATGAAATACTACTCAGCTATTAAAAACAATGAATTCATGAAATTCTTAGGCAAGTGGGTGGAACTGGAGAATGTCATCCTGAGTGAGGTGACCCAATCACAAAAGAGCACACATGGTATGCATTCACTGATAAGTGGATATTAGCCCAGAAGCTCAGAATACCCAAGACACAATTCACATATCAAATGATGCCCAAGAAGAAGGGGGGAGAGGCCCCTGGTCCTAGAAAGGCTCAGGGCAGCAGTGTAGGGGAATACCAGGATAGGAAAGTGGGAAGGGGTTGATTGGGGCAAAGGGGGAGGGAAGAGGACTTATGGGACTTTTGGGGAGGGGAGATCCAAGAAAGGGGAAATCATCTGATATGTAAGTAAAGAATATATCGAATTTAAAAAAAAGAATTTAAAAAGAAAATAAAAAAGAAATATCTAGGCAAGACCTTTATATATCATCTCTAAAGCATTTTTTTCACTCAATCACTCTTCTGTGAGAGCTTAATATCTCTGTATACTTAAACAATTACCATTATACTCCCTTCTGTCCCTAAAAACAATTAAATCCAATTTCCTCATCTCTATCCTCTGTCTGCTTTTTGAGGCCAGCAGCCTTTTACTGTCTGCCTCTGCCTTCCTCCAAACAGCCTATCTTTGCACAGCAAGGAATACCAGCACCCATGAGCAGCTCTTTCTAATCCTTCCAAACTGTAGGAAGAATTGAAGAATTCCTCTCGTGGCTCCAGCAAAGTCTATATTCCCTTCTAGCTTTAAGAACAATTGAACCAAACTTTAGAACCCTACCCTTTGATTGCCTGTTTGTAATAAGCAGGCAGCTTTAGCTTTATTATCTCTGCCTCAGAGCAGCCATCCTGTCTCATGTCACAGCAGGGGATCCAGGTGAGCTGAGCCTGTCCCTGTGTTCCTTTGTCTCAGTTTCCTGTGAGCTGGAGCCACCGCTTCACTCCTCTTGCTGAGACTCACTTCACTCCTCTTCCTGAGAAACCAATTTTCCCACTTCTGAGACTTTTATCACTCTGTGTATGTGATCAATCCAAGAATTCCTAAATTAATAGTGGATTCTTGTTTATTTATTTATTTTTTTAATTTTCATACAACATATTTTGATCAGGTTTTCCCCTTCCCAAATTCCTCCCAAAATGGAGTCTTGATGAGACTGACCTATACTTGAGAAGGTGAGGAGTCCTTTAGTGGGCAACTCTAGGCTTGAGACCTAGCCTAAATAACAGCAACTCAGTTCAATGCACAGGAAACATCAGAAAAAGACAGGCTGGAACTACAGTACCAACTAATATTGAAGCCTGACACCTGAGGATGGGATCAGAAGTCTGAGACCATATGACATACTCAAGTCGGGGGTCCATGGGTGATGGAGCCGCAGACCCAGACCCCAGAGAGGTGAACAGAACACAGACTCCTGTGTGAGCTTCTCCACTCTTTCTGTACCTGCTCCATCCAAGGATGCTGCCTGTGGGGTGGACATTCCACTCCTTCCTGAGTCATGTTCCAGTTGCTTCTGGAAATCCCCTCACAGATTCATGGGGAATAGTTCAAGTGTGTTTCAAACTAATTAAAGTGACAAACAGGTTTAACCATCACAAGGTGTATCATCCCAGAACAAGCTTCTAAGATAACACATTTGGTTAGCTGAGGTTTAAGCAGATGACAGGATTTCTTTCTATTTAGAAAACAAGAGAATGGGGTTAAAAATTAGAAAAAATAGGGGAGATGTTTTGTGCACACTGTATGTAGTTATTTCTCTGAACAACTCAGTTTCCATCCAGCTCTAAACCACTGCACTCAGCCAGCTTTATTATCAGATACAAACAGCCTCTTTATAAAACTGTAACATATATACACAGTTTGGTCACAGTATCAACAAACCCTTCAATCACAGCAGTGACAGATTTAGAAGAAGCTTATCATGCCAAACAGCAGTTCCCATGGAGACAACACAGATGTAGGGACTTGTTTCATGTCACATGCTCTCATGGGTTCACACTGCCAGGCTCCCCTGGAAAAAATCCAAAAACTCTACAGCTTTACCCTGTGGACCTTGGCAGGGGCATAATTTGGCATCCACATGTACATAGGCTTGACAAGTAGTTATTTGAGAAGTTCTGAAGAGTCACACCTAATAAATTAGTATGTCTTATCTAATGATTACAGAATAATAAAAAATATAAAATTACACACGTGCTAACTATTAGATCACATCAGGGAATAATTTACACAGAACAGACATTATAAAACTTGGTCTTTGTTGATTGAAAAAATGGAAAGTCTGAAAATTGAATATTTAACCTCTTACTTACCTCAAATGGAAGCAAATGCAGACCAGACCACAGGATAAAAGATGCCTGTGATGTCATCACCCGCACATCAATCAGCTTTTTAAAATCTGGAGCACAACCTGCACTCTAGAATACACACCACAAGAGAATGCCTCGGCCTCCCTATTGATATCTCTGAAGATATTTTCCAAAATACACAAATATGGGCTTCAACTTACTGGCAGGTGGGAAAGAGAAAAGTGAATTCATGAGGTGGGGGGTCCAGTGTGTAGTGCCTCCTAACTTGCTGTGTGACACATATATGATCTATCTAATCTTTCATTTACAAACTAAACAAAAGAAAACTGTGTATTTGAAGTTCACAAAGGCAGGCTCCCTGGAGAGTGGCCACTACTCACTCCATATGTAGCAGTACTAGAATGAGGCAGGCATCCCTTCTGTTCTGTGGTTAACATTCTATACACAAAAACAGTGCATTCTTATTTTCGGACCTGTATAATGATGCTCTATTTCAGTCTTGCACATGTTTGCTTGGGATGGAGTCTCCAATAACTAAGCTTGGGCTTGGATTTATTATACAGCTGAGTATGTCCTTGAACTTCTGATCCTCCAGATTCTAATTCCCAATGATATGAACTAGCACTCCAAATTTTTGCAAACCTAGAGTTGAAACTTGTCAGGCCAACACTCTACTATGGAACTATATATCCCGAGTCTCACAGGGGATAGGAAAATGGGGATACCTAAAATGATGGATCTGATTCTTTAGTCTTGGAGTTGGTGGCAGTCATCATCATCACGTGATAAACTGAAGTACAACATCAGGAGAAAGGAGTTCTAACCAGCAACAACAGACTAATAGTGTCCCTCAACACATATGGCAAAAACATCCAAGTAGCTGCCTAGGCTTGGAACTAGACAAGGCTGTCTAATGTAGAATCTTTGTAACAAAACCTGTCCTACACATTCAGGATTCAATGTACACAATGAGAGACATTAACTAGAACTTTTAGCAGTCTTACATCTCCCAAGGAGTTCTACATGACTAACAAAGCAAGCGGCTGTCATAAGCCAGCAGCACCTGCAAGCTTTCTCCTCCCCAGAGCAGCTATGTGGCCCTGACATTACTGGCAGATGGTGACATGAACAGCAAGAAATACACCAGGCCTTGCATTGGGAAAAGGGTGTGCTCAATGCAATGATAACTGTCCTTAATTCATTTAAGAAAGATTACCAAATAGTCCTGAGAGGAATGAAATAATACCTGTAAAACACAGAGTTGGAGAGTTGTTCATAAAATGGTGGCCACCTGAAGTGTCATTTATTTTTTAATCACATTTTCTGTTGGAAAATAAAGATGGGAAAATATTACTTCTACTCTTATTCGCTTCATCCCCAAGTGAAGAAAGCACAAAACTTGCTGTAAATGGGAATCTCAGGCAGATTTACTACTACATGGGCAAATAGAAAATGAAGAGTTCAGCTAGTCATGATCACATTTAAAGAATAAAAACATTTTCAGAACATAAAAAGATTGAGCTAATCCTTTCTAATGCTCTTGATGCCTAGAGCTGCCAACTGTGGCATCCTGCAACCTTCCAGAGCCAATTTACATTGTAGGCTTGAGATTTACATTTGTTTACACAAATAAAACATAAACAAACAAAGAACAAGTGTTATAATCAATAGCTCACCTCAGTTGTGAACAGCCTTAAGAATTAATATTATGAAAATACTTCAAACCTAAAATTTTTCAAGGTTCCATTAGCAGATGAGGTAGAGGATTAAAAATGCAAACAAAAGAAAAACAAAAATGACGTATGCTTTAGGGAAATTCATCTTAATTTATAAGCAATAGTTAGAAAGAAATTGAAACAGTATATAAATGCCACAATGAAAACTCACATTTTTATAATGATTTAATACAGAGGTGAAAATCAGATTAAAGAATGACAGGCTTTTCAGTGTCAAAAAATAATAGATTGTTATTCAAGATTTGTTGAAATACATCTTAAATACGTATGATGAACTCTCTATAATCCTCCCTGTCAAACATGCTTCTGAGTTCAGGAAAGTGTTCTTGAAGGCTGAGAGATGCAATTAGTGTACAGCACTTACCTGGCCTGTGTAAGACCCTGGCTTCTACCTGCACTGCCGGAGAGCTAAACAACCATCTATATTCTTGATCCATCCTATCCTTTTTGTGTTCCTAGGAAACTCACTAATTCAAAGACACCTTCCAAATTGTATTAACACCTTATATTTGAGAGGCTCCAGGGTAGAACTAAAGTTCTTGCTTGACACCCTCGAGGATTTTCTGCAGTAGGCCAGACTTTGCCCTAGAGAAGGGAGAGTGCAATGGCTAGGGCCCAGTCTTAGAAGATAGGGTACTGAACCTCCATGATGATGAGCGGTCAGCTTGAGCTGGACCTGTGCTGCTTCTTAGGCAGAGTGTATCAACATCAATACCTCAGAGGCTGATCCTTCTGTAGAAACACTCTTGAGCCAGTAGCTAAATGTTCCTTGGAAAGAAGAGCCCAAAGAGGTCAGAAGCCTCTAATTCTTATGTTACAGGGTTTTGGGGTGTTAGTAGGTTGGCTAGGACACTGCAGAGTTTGTTGTGTGGGAATGACAATTAATGGTATGTCTTGTAAAAAAAAAATGTGGAGAAAAGGAAAGCAGCAGACTAGGGAATGCAAATGGAACTTCACAGTTCCACACTGGGCAGAAGAAACAAAGCCACAGCTGCAGAGAAAGCAGCAGCTTCACACTGGGAGAGTGCAGAGATACTCAGCCTGCTCTGCAGAACACAGTCTAGCTCAGTCTTCCTGGGAGTGGCCTGTCTCCCTACCTTTCCTGAATCTCTCCCCTACCCCTTCTAAGGTCTCAATTACCACCAAACACCAACAGAATGGTTTCTTCCAGCAGCATTTTAGCACTCTGTAACAGTTGTAAAATTCAGAGCAGAGGGCTGGGGGTGATGGTGGTGGAATGAGGGAAAGGGTACTTGACCACAGGAAACAATCCTTGAGATGTAGCCTCTTAGAGGCCTTTCCATCTCTACTTAAATTCCAGGACCATTCCTGGAATTTCCCTTCATTTAGACACCAATAATGCAACAATTCAGTACTGAATTGTTAGGTAGGGCAGTCCTCCTCCTGCATTCCTCACCTCAGGAATGACAGATCCTCCACTCCAGATTGCTCCACAACTTCACTGACTTGACAATTCTCTTCACAGGACCACTGGCTTGCTTCCTTGCAGAGCACAGCAAAAACTGCATCCTGTCTTCCACTTTGAGGGAGTTCCTCAAAGCAGGCTACATATCCCTGCCAGCTGCTTCTCCCATGGGAAAAAATGGTGATAAGGAGAGAGAGAGAGAGAGAGAGAGAGAGAGAGAGAGAGAGAGAGAGAGAGAGAGAGAGAGAGAGACAGAGAGACAGAGAGACAGAGATAGAGACAGAGGCAGCGAGAGAAAGAGAGAAAATGTGAATTCACATACTGAGACTGAAAGTCCTGGTCAAGAAATGTTTGGTAAGATTCTACCATACACTTTTCCCTTTTAAACAAACATCTTTCACCAACACTCCAGATGCTAAATTTGTCCTTTGTCTCAAGTGTTGCCTCTCATGCTCTCTATAGCTTAAAGTTTCCTAACAACTTGCCCAGCAAAGGCTTAAAGTATTGTTGAAGTATGACTGCTCCTAAACCTGAAAATGCTACAATGTTGAATTTCAAGTGTTGTTGTTCTTCAGTCAGACAGTGTTGTTCAATTCCCTATCTAAGAGTTTTTACTGTTGGAACAAAACACCATGACCAAAAAGCAAGTTGAGGAGGAAAGGGTTTATTTTGTTTATACTTCCTTATTGCTGTTCATCATTTAAGTAAGTCAGGATAAGAATTCAAACAGGGCAGGAACCTGGAGGCAGGAGATGATGGAAGTCATGGAGGGGTGCTGCTTACTGGCTTTCTCCCCATGGTTGGCATGGTCTGCTTTCTTACAGAACCCAGGACTGCCAGCCCAGGGATGGCACCACCCACAATGGGTTGGGCCTACCCTCATCAACAACTCAGTAAGAAAAGGGCTTAGAGCTGGATATTATGGATGCATTTTCTCAATCGAGTTTCCCTTCTTTCAGGTAACTCTAGCCTGTGTCAAGCTGACACAAGTCTAGGAAGATACCTCCTTTAAAGTTGAAAATCTGAAAGGGAATTTTTTACTTGGGGGAGATTTCCCAGCTGTGGCTTCTATTAGGGGGTCTACTGTTCTAGAACTACAAGCTGGCCATCTTCATGTAGAGTAACCTCTCAGCTGCTGGTGAAGATGTGCTTCCTACTCCATGTACTCAACACCCAGCATGACAGTAGATGAATCTACAAGATAAATACCTGAAATCTTAATTAATTTCCTAGAAGACTCTGCTACTAATTAACTTTGGAAATAGCTGCATAATGAATGGTGACCTTCTTTCTAATCTATGCAAAATTGTAAACTGAATTTTCACATTATAGTTGACACCTGCACTTTGGATTTCAGGAAAGACACACAGCTATGTAACCACAGGAGGTATCAGAACCCAATTAATCACTCAAATTGATCTTGGCGTCAACAGTGCATTCCTCAATTTTTGTGTAATTTTACGGACCCAGATTAACATAGTCCAAGCAGCGTTAGACCAATCCCCATTTCCTGCTTTTTTTCCAGTTAAAAGTCTCTTTTTTCTCACATATAAATCAAGTATAATTATAATAATTATGTAAATTATAAGGTATGATATATACTCATAGACTAGATGTTATCTAGACTATCAATATTGTACATTTAGATATAGTAGTCTATCATCTATCTTAATTAAGAATTTGTATTTTAGCCAGGCGGTGGTGGCGCTTGCCTGTAATCCCAGCACTCTGGGAGGTAGAGGCATGCAGATTTCTGAGTTTGAGGCCAGCCTGGTTTACCGAGTGAGTTCCAGGACAGCCAGGGCTACACAGAGAAACCCTGTCTCAGAAAAAACAACAACAACAACAAAAAAACAAAAAAACAAATTCAAAGGGAAAAAAAACAAAAAAAGAATTTATATTTTATATTTGAATTATATTTTGACTTTAACTTGTAAAGCACCTAAAAACCATCTATTTAAATCTAGATGATCTTAATGTTAAATAACTTAAGTTTGATTATGAGATTATAACTAGTCTTCAACCCCATCAGAGATCTAAGAACAGATTAAATATTACCTGAATATATAGGAAGTGCAAAAACATATATGATTAACCTGGACTGATTTGCTGGTGTCTCATCAAGAAGTAGTATTTAAGACTTTTGTAGCCTTGGTTCCAAATGGATAGACCATCATTTGTGCTCAATTATGCCCATTCACTGAAATAAACTTTATGCATAGCACAAACAGACTTGGAGAAACTGATTGCTCTTTTGATGTGGAGATCTGCGGCAGAGTTACAATTGTCAACATATGGTTATAAGAAGAAGGAAAGGTTGGTTGATGGTTTGCCACTTTTCCCTCACCAACCTTCACTCTTCTTTTCTGAAGAGTCTGAAGGATTTCCTTTCAGTTTTGAGTCACTGTTTCTAAGACTACCATTAACCAGGATCATTTGGGCTTGATAATCTTTCTAACACATCAGTTTCACAGCTTCTTAATTTTTACCAAAGCCCTTCTTTTCTGGACCATATTGGCACTTGCTATTTCACCATTTCCTGGATTCTGTACACTATCTTTAACATTGGCCTAGCAAAGAGAAGCACATCTTCCATAGTCCTCCGAAAGTGTAATCTTCTTGCTCTCATCATTAGGGGACTCTTGCTTTTCAGGGCCATTCATACTTCTCAGATGTTGGTCCTTTCATAGCCAAAACTTCTCAATTAATAGCTAAAGCTTTAGACAAAGATGGGAAACTTCATTGTGCATATAAACATCCGAGTCTAGGCAGGTAGAAAAACATAAAACAAAACAAACACCGGACACTGAAAGAAACTCTACCAAAAACTTTCATTAGAGTCCAGAAAAGGATGCACAGATGTCCTTCCTTTGCTTTGCGTCCATTACACCCCACATAGGGAGGTATTGTCTTCCCTATGACATTATGGTTGAAAGACCTTTCTCATTGTTTCCCAAGTTCTGATACCAACAGTTGGCAGAACTCTCTAATCATTCCTTTCTCAAGGAGTAAAAGTCATCCAGTTCTCCAAAGAAACTATTGGACTATTCAAGTGACCTGGCCAACTTCTGAGTCCACTATCACTTTTCCCTTGTTCAAGTAGAGTGATCCTGTCTGGGTCAAATGCATAACTGAAGGAGCAATGAAGCAAACTTGTAAAAAAAAATCCCTGCACAATGATTCTCTCCATTCCTATGGCTGTGAAGGTAGCTGGCATTACATCATGGGTCTACCACACCCAAGTCAAGGAAGTAAAAGCCACACATGCTGCCAAATAGACTGTCTCCGGATTATGACCCATTAAAATTAAGGTTTTTATAGAGACCCCAGATCCTTCTGCTACCTGCCTCTCTACCTTCTTTTGAGACTTGTGTTTGGTATGAATAAAGGTTTCAATCCCCGCTGTCCTCAGTCTTGGATATGAGAACTGAGGAAAACAGATAGGGAAGGTATTAGCTAATGTGAATACAGACCAGCAACCCATATTCATCTTGACCTTTGCTCACTGATGTGTACTCTAAATGTCTGGTTGTATTGAAAAAAGGAAAGATATGGGAGTTCATCTTTGTGATAGGAATATAAAATTTACAATTCTATGAATGCCATATGTCTGAGCTACCCTAGTTGCCAGAAATAAGAAGTTTCTATTGTTAAGTTGGGATTGTAGAACAATGGTTTCCTAAAAAACACATAGGTATATAGCAAGAGAGTCTCCTCCCAAAAAATACAACTAAGAAAATATAATCCAATGGCTGTCTTCCCCGGCTGATGACTTCTTGTGGCACTTCATACTGCACTTCACTGCCTCTCACGTCAATGTTAGCTAATGGTGTAAGGTGATGTCTGGTCAGTATTAGTGTTTTGCTAAGCTGTTTCATTCAGGCCTACTCAATTTTTTTAAAGGGAACTTTGGTTAATCAAATGATAATTTAAGGGACATAAATATGAATTAGGAAAATGTAGAAAAAGTAACTTACCATTTCTGGACATTTTAATGTTTTAAGGTCAGTCTCATAATTATGTGCTTATAGAAAAATACATCTATATACATGTATTATCCAGCAATTTAGCAAAATACATTTACTATTGTACTTTTAAAAGGAAACCTAAATTATGTGAGACCTGGTTTTAATGAAACCAAAGCCTAGAGTAGCATTTCAGTATACATAAGAATAAAGGGAATTGACACACACAGATCAAATGAATGAAAGTTTATTGAAAATTTAAGCAACCAAATTTATACCAAAGACCCATATTGTATACAACATACATTTTATTAAAAAGGGAATATAGATGCTTTAAGAGGACTAACTTAGAATGATGCTGTTTTATACTAAACTTCATTAAGCATTCTGAATGAATAGAACAAGGAACAAAGACTTTCCTAATTGAACACATAGCTTTTAAGGCCAATTAACATTTGGCTCCCTGAGGTGAAGTTTTAATGGTCATTATCATGTTGTTTTCAATGCCACAAAATAAATTGAGCGGTTAATTACCAGGTCTTCTTCCTAACAGTATGTTGCTCTCTTCACAAAGTATTACATAAAGACATTATCTAAAGCATGAATGTTCCTTCTGGGGTGATTGTTAAAGCCGAATTTATTTTGCTTCCCTATTGCCTTCTTCCAGTTGTAAGTGCTACAGACTTGGCAGCAGCTCCCTATACTTTCATGTCACTGCCTAGTCATCAGAAATCTTAATGACAGCTTAAAAGATACCTTTTGTATAGTGAAGTGAGTGCTGACTGAAGCAAAGTGACACTGGTTGGCCCTCTATCTTTTGAAGCTGTATAAATGTGTGGCATCACTTTTATACATCCTGATACATACCTGAACACATCTCTCTGATTTCTATATTCCCTTGTATATGCTAGGCTGGAGTAGGATTCACTGTGATTGTGAACAACTTTCAAGCGGCCTGAACACTGTCTTATCACATCACCAATTAATGGTAATAAATGTTCTGAAAAACAAAGTGTTGCAGAACATCCCTTAAGGGTCATACTTCAGCTTCCAAGTCTGGTCTGCTGCCCTGGTCTTTCAGTAGCAGTTTGATGAGAATCATATTTTGGTAGCTGCCTAGACCTGATATTTGAGTTATGTTGGATTTAAGCAGGTCCCACAAGACTGCAAGGCCTCATCTCACCAGTCGCTTGCCTATGTGCCTCTTGTTTTACATCCTATTTCTCTATCATAGGATTTCTCTGTAGGACTGGCACCATTCATCCTGCTGGTCTCGCCCTTGTTTTCTTCAGTCCCATTCTCTAGGATATGGGATTGAATCAGGATTCCCACCTACTCACTGGGTACTATGCTACCTCCCCCTGTGCCTTTTCTGTGTGTTTGTTGCTGGGGATTGGAACTAGAGAATGCATACTAAGGAAATGCTCTGTCATGAGCCCAGTCCCCATGTAACATGAGTGTCAAGGCTGAGCACAGCTGCCTAGATGTCCAGGTTCTTCCTAGAAGCAAACAAAGAATGAATATCCAGTGGCACAAGCAATATAGGACATGGCAAATGAGTTTTCTAGAGTTGGTCCACCTCTTTGAAGTGCCTATTATGGGGGAGCTCTGAGAGGCATGGATGTCAGAGACTTCATTCAAGAATCGCTTCTCGAATGATATGCCTTTCCTGACAGTCTCACATATCCTAACGATTCCTGAGCATCAGTCTACCCTATTGGACAAATTTCCTGCAGATCAACATGAAGAGGAACGTTTATTGAAATAGCACTATTTAGATGAATTACTGATTTTATAGAATTCCTGATTTTGTTCAAATATTATTAGAAAGAATGTTTAAGGAGATGGTTTTAGTTTTTTTTTCTCAGAAACATATAATAAAGTTAGAATCAAGAATAGAATGTGTCCCATCCACACAGAATAGTAAGTAAAGGTTGCGTAATAAGAAATAGAATCAGCTTTCATAAACTGCACTAAGAAGAGAAATAGGATTGGAACAAATTAATGATCGTGGAAAATCAATAATTCCAGGTCAGGTGTGCATTAGAATAAAATAAGGTCATATGGGGGCTGGAGAGGGGGCTCAGTGATTAAGAGCACTGACTGCTTTTCTAGAGGTCCTGAGTTCAATTCCCGGCAGCCACATGGTAGCAGCTCACAACCATCTATAATGAAGACACTGACAGTGTACTCACATATATAAAATAAAATCTTTAAAAAATAAGGCTATATGAACTTATGAGCTTAGAGAATGAAATCTTGCTTTGAACTACCAACAGCCTTCTGTAACTCCCTTTTGTGTAACACTATATCTGTGAGGTAATTTTATAAAAATAACTTTTGTCTAACAAGTTTTAAAAAAGCTGATTCTAAAAATAAAGGATGGCTGTTGGGACTCTGCTCCATCCATCAAATGTGTATATATGCATATATGTCTGTCTGTACAGAATGTATGGATACCTATCTATATATCTACATATTTACATATGTGTCTATGTGGTCTACTTTCCTGTCCCATTCTTTCATTTAGTCTGTGCTTTGACTGTAGAATTGAGGACCCTGATATTTACAGTTGATATGCATGTGTAAGCAGGGCCATTCCTGTTGCTGATTTTTGGTGTTTTCTTCTTAGTGTACTTTATTCTTCAATAATGAAGACTTTCCACATTATGACTCTCTCTTCAGGGAGAAGAGAATGCTGAATCCTCTCTTCAGGGAGAAATAATGATTCCTATATTTCCCTTAGATTTTATGTCTTGAATATAATTTGTTTAAGCTGTTTATGTCATGGAAAATTTTGCACTCTCCTTAAATCATCACAGTTTTGCTGGATATATTATTTTAGGTTTGCTGTTATAGTCTTTAAGAACTGTATGTATTGCTACAGCCTCTGGGGGATTTCAGTTTTCACTATTAGTTTTCTCTTACAGCTTTCAATATACATTCTTTGTTATATATATTTAAGTGTTTTAATAATGCTCAAAGGATTTTCCTTCCTTGTCTTGTTAATTTGTTGTTCTTGGGGGGTTGTTATGCATAGATCAGCCTTTCCTTAGTGTGCGGACATTCTATCTATGAGCATGCTGAAGATATCCATGCCATTGACTTGGTGTCTATTCCATATATGTTAATAATTAAAAGTTTGTGTATTTGATGGTATTCCATATATCTTATGACTTCCTTTCATGTGTGTGTGTGTGTGTGTGTGTGTGTGTGTGTGTGTGTGAGAGAGAGAGAGAGAGAGAGAGAGAGAGAGAGAGAGAGAGAGAGAGATGTTTGCATGTACTTTTGTGTTTCTGCCTTAATTTCTCTTAATGCTGGACTGCAAAGTTAAGTTGAAATAAACCTTTTAATTCTTAAGACGGTTTTGGTAATGGTCTTTCATTCAAACAGAAGAAACCTAGTAAGAAAAACATGAAGCTACAGAGACTATTCTATGATTTGACTTTGTACAAGTTTAAAACACAAATGGACAAGTATTATATAAAATGTTAACATCTCTAAGTGTCATCAGGTCAGCTATTAAAACTGAAAACTTATTCTAACTTTTACAGATTATTCATCAAGGATAATTGACAGGAATTTTAATGAACAATTAGAATCTCATAACTTTAGATGACTGTGAGATGCTTAGATAAAATTTTCACAAAATATGCTTAAGAAAGTCTGAATCCTTTCCTCTGGGATATGATGTTCATCCCTGTCCTATGGAGAACTGATCAATTATGTCAGGAGAAAACTGCAGTTAATTTAGTGAATATGGAAAAAATGAGGTTCCTTAAACAGCCATTTAAGTGTTATATTATTTTTCTTGAATAATGTAAAGTGCATTTTATTTATCAGCCTTCAAAACCTGGAATTTGCTGTAGATATGTTGATTTTTCTTAAGAATAACTCACTCTGTTCATTTTGAAAATATTGTATTGAAGAGATTTACTATTGTAATGTTGTTTTGTATATAAGGGGACATACCATGCTTAGATGCACTAGTGAGACTCCTTTATCCTTTTACATTAACCATATGTATTTATAGTAAATATTTCTTGATTTGAGCTTCTGTAAGTTTAATTATGCCTATGTCTACAAGATCCTATTTCTATTTGTTCTTGTAAATCATGCAAGGTCCAGAATTCATCAGAGTTTTGAGAATTTCATTTTGTTTTTGCTCCAATAACTGATTTTTTTTTTCACTTTACATCAAAATAACACACCCTCTACTCTCTTTCCAGTCCTACCCTGGCAAGTCTCTCCCCCAAATTCCCCCTCTCTTTCTCAGAAAAAGGAGAGTATCCCTTGGATAGATCCTAGAGACATCTAGTCCCAGCAGGACTAGGCACATTCTCCCACACTGAGGCCCAACCAGGCAATTCAGGTAGGGGGAAGGGCATTCAGTGACAGGGAGCAAAGACAGAGAGAGACCCTGTTCTACTTGTTAGTAGCCATACCAAGAAGCACATTTTCTACAAATATGTATAGTCCCTAGGTCAAGACCCTAGGTCAAGGCCCTGTATGCTCCCTGGTTGGTAACCAAGGCTCAGTGAGCCCTCAGGGGCCCAAGTTACTTGACTCTTTTTAGGGTTGGTCTGTTGCTATGTATTGTAATGCTAAGTGCAAACTCCAAGACTTAGTTGCCCCAGAGCAAGAGTCCTCAGGTAGACCCAAGAGATACAATGTGACCTTGACCCCAAGTTATTTTTTTTCTTTCTTTCTTTCTTTCTTTCTTTCTTTCTTTCTTTCTTTCTTTCTTTTTTTTTTTGGATTTTGGGTGTTTTTGTTTTGAGATAGGGTTTCTCTCTGTGTAGCCCTGGCTGTCCTGGAACTCACTCTGTAGACCAGGCTGGCTTTGAACTCGGAAATCCGCCTGCCTCTGCCTCCCAGAGTGCTGGAATTACAGTGCATGTACCACTGCCGCCCAGCTCCCAAGTTATTTCTAACTGGTGAATACAGCCTATAGCTTGGCAGAACTGACATAGGCTTGGTGTTCTGGGCTTGGGGTCAGAGGAGGCCTAAAGGGGAGGGAGAAGAAGGTGGAGAGAGTAGAAAAGCACCATTGGTTAGGAGTCATAGCTCTGAGGTATGGCCAATTGTAGTTAAAAGCAGCCCAGATAAAACATTGTAAGTAATAACTTGGGGTTATTGACAGGAAAGTAGATTCTAACAATATAGACTGTAGATTCCTGCCCAATTCTAGCGCTAATTTAGGCTTATTGTAAATAATAAAAATTGTGTGGTTTTGATCCAGGTACTAAATGATCAAAGCAGGGAACAAGCCCCAAATGGGATTAAATATTTTCTACAACATACTCTGTAGGTCTTCCTTTGGTGTCCTTGACCCCTCCAGTTTGCTTGAGAATTTTATTTCAATAATGAAGGAGTATACAACACACCAACATTGAATAAGCTTTTGCATTGCTGCAATTGTTGTCCAATTTGGAATAACTAAATTATTCCCAAAACCTGTTCAATTCTTCTAAATTGTTCAATTCTTTTCAGCTATCTTTCCAATGCATTCAGCAAGTGTCTAAAGCTGAAGACAATTATGTTATTGTTAGTGATGTTATGTTATTTTTGTTAACACACATACCCAGAGCCTAATAATAAGTCTTTGCTTGTTTGATTGTTTGTTTTAGTTTGGCTTTCAAGACAGGAAATCTCTTTATAGCCTTGGCTATCCTGCTAATCTATCTGTGGATCATGCTGCTCTTGAACTCACAGAGAGTCTGCCTACCTCTGCCTCCCAAGTACTGTGATTAAAGGCATGCTCCACTACCACCTGGCCCATAAATGTCTTTTTTTTTTATTATCATGTCTGACTGATCATATATTGCATCTTACAGGGAGCTCCTAAATTTACTTTACATTGGAACTGGGCACAGTAATCTTTGACCAATGGGACATTAGTAAACACTGACCTCTCCAGCTTCTGAAAACTCTTCTTCTACCATGTGAAGAAGGCTAGACTAGTTAGCCATAAATGTAGAAGAAAACACTACCCAGTTCAAATGACAGACATGATAGCAAAGGCCAGCTGACCAGATAAAATGCTGATCTGATCATCCCACAAAGAATTAATGTGAGTCATGAATAAAAGACAAGTTCTAACAAATCCTGCCAGCATTTTGAAAAGGAATTGTGGAAAGAATACTCAAACAAAAGAATGAAGAAATTTGTGGCTATAGGGATTTCCGTCTCTAATACATGAAAAAAAATAATTATGGACAGCTAGCTAACTGGGCGGATCCAGAAGAGACCTCAGACAGCCTACTGCAATTGTTCCTCCTGCCAAACAGTACAGCATTTAATGGCCTTGTGCCAACAGGTTGCTCCATATTCATTGCTGATGTTACAAATATCCTCTCAGACACTAGACTCACCTCAGTTCTTGTTGAAATTGATTCTAAAGATTTCTCAAACAATTAGACAAATATCAAGTGAAAACATATCTGGAATCTGAAGATGAAAGGCATAAAGATATGTAACTTCACATTCTGAAACACATCTCCATTCTAGACAGTGAATTATGAACTGCTCATTCACTATAAATCCTGGGCTTTTATGATGCTAACTGCTGACTGCTAAGAAAACTTTACGATAATAATTGTTTTATTTCAGAAATTCATTTTGTAATATTTATCTAAGCCAGCTAGTAAGGCTAATTTTTGATATACATTTAAACCAGTTTCTAAGGATAATTTTTTAGTATTTTATCTGCATCGAGATGAAGTGTGACAAAACCTCTTGAAAGTAAAGGAACAGATAATAGATGAATAGTGGCACAGAGCTTTGTCCATTAGAGCTTGATATTTTAATCAAGTAATTGTTTTCTCTAAGATCCTGGTACTTTCATTCATTTCAAAGAACTGTGCCATCTTGTGTAGTCCCATGGGCTAGTAGGAAGTGAATAGACAGGTAAGACATGAGCTTGAGTACAGTGAATACCTCAAACAGGATTCAAATATGAATATTGACCACGCACAAACATGGACTCCTGGAAAATTACTTAGTTTTGGTTAAACAGGTGCTAAATGGAAAAAAATGGTATTTTGTGATCCTTCTAAAAGGAGATTAGCATCTACCTAGATTTATGTATGGCCTCTTACACTGCTTTTAAATCTAACAATGTAGGAAACCTTCTCTCCCCTGTGAGTCAAGCCTTGTAAGTAGGCACAGAAGGACACGGAAGTGGTCCATTATTCCCCTTGGTATGTGTCCTTTCACTAGCACAGCCAAAGTGGGGTAGCATTCACATCAAAATCTATGAAGTTATTGAAAGTATCCAAAATCCCCTTACTGTTACTACACATCACCAAACTTTTGCCCAAAAAATGTATTGATATTTTCTCCAAGTATTTTAAGTAGTTCTCAAGAGATATTGTACGAGAGAAATACGAAACAAAGGGCAAATATGTCATGATGTCATTTGACAGAGTTGTAAAACACATTTGACACAGAATTTTAGAGCATAGAAAAATGTAAAATTCAGAATCTAGAGGAAAAACTTCATTGCTAGAAAATATAAGAGCGGACTGGAGAGATGCCTCAGTGGTTAAGAGTGCTGATTGCTCTTCCAGAGGTCCTGAGTTCAATGTTCAATTCCCACCAATCACATGGTAGCTCACAACCATCTGGAATGGGATCCAGTGCCCTCTTCTGGTGTGCCTGAAGACAGCTACAGTGTAGTCATATAAATAAATTAAATATATAAATAAAATATATGTGTGTGTATGTATATGTGTGTATATATATATATGTTCCACATTGATCCCAATAAAATCTGTGTGAGAAGTTCCACAGACAACTGAGGCATTAGACTTCAAAAGAAGGAGGTCTCCTGGAACCGGTTGTGGAACCCTCAGCAGGAGCAAACATATTGAGCTGTAGTTCTCACGGCAACAAATTTTCATTCCTTTT
Organism: Apodemus sylvaticus; assembly: GCF_947179515.1. Taxonomy (NCBI): domain Eukaryota; kingdom Metazoa; phylum Chordata; class Mammalia; order Rodentia; family Muridae; genus Apodemus; species Apodemus sylvaticus. Next base: position 742,643 of record NC_067476.1, read on the forward strand.
ATTAGTTACAGGTTTGGGTACAAAACCATCCCTAGAAATGGGGTCACTAACATGACCTTATCTCTGGGAAAACCAATGCTTTACTTTTCGAATCGTTTACAAAATTATTATGATAGATAAAAGCTTTCCCAATAATAAGATTTCATATGGCTACATGTGTGTCATCAGACGTAGGGTTCAGTATATGCTAATGAAAGCCTTAATCAAAATAGTTTAAATTTATGTGTTTTATAAAGATTTATAAAATATTAGGCATTAGATGTTAAGTAATAATTAACCATATGGGGCTGGAAAATTAGCTCAATGGTTAAGAGCACTGACTATAAAGATTTATTAGCCTGTTCTTGAGAATATGCTACTAGCCTTGGATGACCACTCTATTGAATTCATTCTTTTAGAATTGTTATATATTCATAACTTATATTATTAATAATAATGTTACCTGTTCTGTTTGTGATTTGCTGAACATGTAGTTTCAGAGTTGTAATGCTCAGATGATTTTTGTATTTTACTGTGCCAAATGATTTTTGTTGGTATTCATGATAGTTTTGCTGAATAATGTTTCTAAGAGTTGATATGTTTGACTTTTAATGTATAAAATCCCCTGCTTGAGAGCTGCAAAATACACTCAGATTCAGACTGCTTTTGTGTTTGTTTCTGTTTGTCACTGACAAATCCGTACCCACCTGGACTTCAAAGACCCTCATCCCAGGGATGCCGATACCTGACTGAGGTGGTCCGTAGCATATACAAGAATATATGTGTATATATAAACATACACATACTCATACATATACATACATATGCTCACTCACATGTATGTATATGTATGAGTTATGTGTGTGTGTGTGTGTGTGTGTGTAAGCAACTTTCCTCTTTAAAATAATTATATTTACAAAAATACACTGGACAGAAATTGTAAGATACCACCAAACAGTCAATCAAACACAATAAGCTAATGGTCAAATTAAGTAATATGGTGACTAATCTTCATTGCATCTTTGAATAGATTTGGAATGGCCTAGAAGATTGGTTTGGTTATCGATATGATGGTCTAGAGAGCTTTAACTCAGAGCAGAAGACTTATGCTGCATGTGGAAGTACAATCTTTTGACTGTAATGTTTGACTGAATAAAAATGTGATAACTCAGGAAGCCAGGTGAGCACCCACTTTCATTGTTCTTTGTTTCTTGACTGAATACGCTACTAGAGCACTTCTTGCTCCTGATATTATTACATACTATGAGCTGGATAACCCCAAACCATGAGCTAACATAAAGTCGTCTTTCTTCAGATTTTGGCAGGTATTTTGTCAATAAAATAAGCAAAAAAACTAACATATATACATACATACACTCATACATACATACATACATACAGCATTTGTGCTTTTGGTGTTTATATTTATAAGCTACTCTAAGTAGTCAGAATTGCTATAATTGAGGTTTTACATAAAGTACATAAAATTTGGGAAGCAGTATCTGCCATTGTAGTCATGACTATCCATTAATGGTAAAGTGACCCAGTCTGGCTTTTAACTCTTGGTAAAGAAATACTCTCAGCCTGTAAAGTGCTGAAATTGCAGGTATGTGCCATCATGCAGGACTTAGGATATAGTTCTTTATTCAAAACACTATTCAGGCCGGGTAGTGGTGACTCATGCCTGTAATCCCAGCACTTTGGGAGGCAGAGGCAGGCAGATTTCTGAGTTCGAGGCCAGCCTGGTCTACAGAGTGAACTCCAGGGCAGCCAGGGTTATATGGAGAAACCCTGTCTCGATAAAACCAAATCCATCCCCCCCCAAAAAAACAAAACACTATTCACATGTAGAAGCAAATAAAATGTGTCCTTTTTTGCCACAATTTGAGCTCTAAGAATATAAAGCCTTAAAGTTTGTTGTTGAAAGAACAAATAGTGCCTCATTACCTCTGAGGATATGACAAAGGAAATCCTTATATGTATTTTAAGAAATTGTTGTATGTACAGAAAACAATTACAGAGAAATATTTAACTGAAAAATTCACCTTAGCCCCCAACCCTTCACGGATCCCTACATGAGTCCCACACAGAACATTGCCTGAACTCTACTGTCTGGCACAGTAAGAATAGAAGTTTGGATTTACTGCACTGGGACTAGAAACCTAAGAACAGAGTTTTAGAGTTTTGGAAATGAAGATGAATGTCTTTTTAAGAATAAAAATTATCTAAAATATATTTGAGCAAAATAGTCCTTGTATATAGATTTCAAATGAGACAAATGTTTGCTTATAATGTCAAATTTTTGTAATTGTTCTCTTAATTCAAAATTTATAGCTTTTGAATGATGCCTTCATGAGAAAGACAGTACTGAACTCAAATACAGGATTCTGAGTTTGACAAGTGTTCTGTTGGACAAATTTGTACTTTAAAGAGTATCTCATTAATAATTTTGATATTATTGTGCCTATACTTTTTTTAAAATTTATTTTTCAATTTTTGATTTTTCGAGACAGGCTTTCTCTGTATAACCCTAACTGTCCTGGAACTTACTCTGTAGACCAGGCTGATCTCGAAATTAGAAATATGCCTGCCTCTGCCTGTCTAATGTGCTGGGATTAAAGGCATATTAATTAAAGGCACTGCCTGGCTAATGCTTGTACTTTTCAATGATGATGTTAAGAAGGTGGGATGAGATTACAAACAAGTAAGACCTGATATGTACAGCATTTAATCTCAATCATAACTTCTATAAATTGAAGCCTTGTGATCAATTCTTCACACCTTCAAATCTTTTATCTCCATACCCTTAATCATCAGCTAATAGCAATATTTTGTGATGTTGCTCAGCCTTGCTGAAGAAAGGATCCCACTGAATGCACACTTGTAGACGTCATTGGCATGCTTGACTTCCAGTGCCTCTCTATTTTGTGTTTGCCATTGAAGACATGATTCCCTCAGTACATCAAACCTATTCTTAGCCATGTGTCAGTTACACAGGCTGCCACAGCATCCCATTGGAACTGTGAGCCATTATAGATTGTCTTCTAAAATGGCCTTGGTCATGGTACTTTATCAGAGCACCCAGAAGATATATAATAATTCATAATGAAGTTTCCTTCATTATGATCCTTATGATAATAGAACTTCCCTAACCTTTACAGCAGATGCCACAGCGTGCAGAATCCCTGAGTATGTATACTTCTTCTCCTACATCCAGCTTCTCTTTGAGGGCCTGGCATGATCTTGTATTGGCCAACTCTCTGAATATCAATTTTGTGTCTTTATCACTGATAAGAGAGAGCATACCTGGGCTGGAGAGACGGCTCAGCAGTTAAGAGCTCTGCTCTCCTAGAGGTCCTGAGTTCAAGTCCCAGCAACCACATGGTGGCTTACAACCATCTGTAATGGGATCCAATTCCCTCTCCTGGTGTGTCTGAAGACAGCTACAGTATACTCATACTTAAGATAAATAAAATCTTTAAGAGAGAGAGAGAGGAGGGGAGCATACCCTATATGGGAGAAAGACAAGTACCTGCCATTGCAGATCCACCCTTTCAGACCTACAGTGTGAGCCTTACTATAGTACTAACTGTGTCATTATACAGGACTGCAGAGTTAGAGCTGGAATGTGGGGACTTTGAATTGTACCTGATCCCCCACACATTTTCTTCCATGTGATGATACATTAATATTGAAATACCTCCTACATTCTAAGAGACTGGAACTTTTGCTCACTTTTGGGCTTCAGTGGCAAGTTAAAAATATACCTTGAGGTTATTAAGATTTAAGACCTATAATCTGCAGTATGCTCAACCTGTTTGTTTATTCTACCTTGAGGAGAATAGTCTATCACCTAGCCTTATTTGTCTTGGACTTCCCATGAAATCAACTTTACAACTTCAACTAAAATACAGCATTAATATTAAATTACAAAAGCTGGCATGACTCTGAACCAAGAGGGGTATGTGTGAGTGTGTGTGTGTGTGTGTGTGTGTGTGAAAGAGAGAGAGAGAGAAAGTGAGAGAGATGGTAATCTTTAATCCAGAAAACAGGTTGATAACAGTCCTAATAAGAAATATCTACCATGAATACTGTATGCAGCATATAAATATTGCTTGATAGTACATTGCTTAATAATACTCTTTCATTTATTATCTAGATCAGTGAGTGTCCAAGGCAGCCCCAGCAGAGGTGTTTCTTTCTTCTTGGTTCTTCTTGAGGCAGCAGAAGGGGGAAGAGCATCTGCAGGGGTAAGACTTTGTCTTACAAAATTCTGGGGTAAGACTTTGTTTTATGTAAAATTTAGGGTTGCTTTATAATAAAAGGGTTACTTATCTAAGTCTAAGGTACTATGCTAATGTAGCTGACCTGCCTTCTGTGTTCCTTTGAAGCAGGAGACTGCAGTTTCAGGCACTTAGCACTTCACCCTAAAACAGCAGGAGATTAAGTAAAGGATTAATTGCTAGAGCCTTTCCCCATTTTCCCCCATGGTATTGGTACAGTGACAGGCAGGAGGATCAAAGGAACAGGATTGAAGATCCAGAAATGAACCCACACACCTATGGCCACTTGATCCTCGACAAAGAGGCTGAAAACATCCAATGGAAAAAAGATAGCCTTTTCAACAAATGGTGCTGGTTCAACTGGAGGTCAGCATGCAGAAGAATGCGAATTGATTCATCCTTGTCTCCTTGTACTAAGCTCAAATCCAAATGGATCAAGGACCTCCACATAAAGCCAGACACTCTGAAGCTAATAGAAAAGAAACTGGGGAAGACCCTTGAGGACATCGGTACAGGGAGAAAGTTTCTGAACAGAACACCAATAGCGTATGCTCTAAGAGCAAGAATTGACAAATAGGACCTCATAAAAATTACAGAGTTTCTGTAAGGCAAAGGACACCATCAAGAGGACAAATCGGCAACCAACAAATTGGGAAAAGATCTTTACCAATCCTATATCAGATAGAGGGCTAATATGCAATATATATAAAGAACTCAAGAAGTTAGACTCCAGAAAACCAAACAACCCTATTAAAAAATGGGGTAGAGAGTTAAACAAAGAATTCTCACCTGAAGAACTTCGGATGGCGGAGAAGCATCTTAAAAAATGCTCAACTTCATTAGTCATTAGGGAAATGCAAATCAAAACAACCCTGAGATTTCACCTTACACCAGTCAGAATGGCTAAGATTAAAAATTCAGGAGACAGCAGGTGTTGGAGAGGGTGTGGAGAAAGAGGAACATTCCTCCACTGCTGGTGGGGTTGCAAATTGGTACAACCACTCTGGAAATCAGTCTGGCGGTTCCTCCGAAAACTGGGCACCTCACTTCCAAAAGATCCTGCTATACCACTCCTGGGCATATACCCAGAGGATTCCCCACCATGTAATAATGATACATGTTCTACTATGTTCATAGCAGCCCTATTTATAATTGCCAGATGCTAGAAAGAACCCAGGTATCCCTCAACAGAAGAGTGGATGCAAAAAATGTGGTATATCTACACAATGGAGTACTATTCAGCCATTAGAAACAATGAATTCATGAAATTCTTAGGCAAATGGATGGAACTAGAGAACATCATACTAAGTGAGGTAACCCAGACTCAAAAGGTGAATCATGGTATGCACTCACTATTAAGTGGATATTAACCTAGAAACCTGGAATACCCAAAACATAATCTACACATCAAATGAGGTACAAGAAGAAAGGAAGAGTGGCCCCTTGTTCTGGAAAGACTCAGTGAAGCAGTATTCAGCAAAACCAGAATGGGGAAGTGGGAAGGGGTGGGTGGGAGGACAGGGGGAAAGAAGGGGGCTTACGGGACTTTCAGGGAGTGGGGGGGCTAGGAAAGGGGAAATCATTTGAAATGTAAATAAAAATATATCAAATAAAAAAAAGACAAAAAAACAAAAAAACAAAAACAAACAAACAAACAAAAAACTAATTCTGTGCTGGATAGAAGGCTCAGTGGTTAAGAACACTGACTTTTCTCCCAGAGGTTCTTAGTTCAATTCCCAGAAACCACATGGTAGCTCACAACCATCTGTAATAGAATTCAACACCCTCTTCCCATGTGTTAGACATGTATAGACAGCTATAGTATACTAATATACATAAAATAAATAAATAAATAAATCCTAAAACAATAAAAAATAAAAACTAATTCTATTTTAAGTTAGGACCACAATAAAAAATATGTTGTCAGAAGACAGGCAATGGTATTCCCAGCACTCTGGAGACAGAAGTGGATAAATCTCTTGTGTTTGAGGCCAGCCTAATCTAAAGACTATTCCAGGAAAACCAGGGCTACACAGAGAAACCTTGCATCTAAAAGAAGAAGGAGAAGAGGGAGAAGAAAGAAAAGAAGGAGGAGAAAGAGGAGATAGAGAAGAGGAGGAGGAGAGGAGGGGAAGGAGAGGATGAGGAGGAGATGAGGAGGAGGAAGAGGAGAAGAAGATGAAGAAGAAAAGAGGAGGAGGAGGAGTTTGGTTGATTTGCTATTAAGGGTTAGGAGATGCTCAATAAATAAAGTGCCTGCTCTGCAAGCATGGGAACCTAAGCTCAGACCCTTAGAAAATGAATAAAATGAAGCCCGAGAAGTCATTAACCGATCCACAGTCATGCAATCAGTAAGTGGGAGCAGGCACAATCTGGAATGAAGATGTCAAATGTTCAAATCAACTAGAGCATTCATTTAGTTAACAATTTTTACCAAGAGCCTATTAGGTACCAGGCATAGTTCTAAGTACTAGGGATAAAATTATGAATAAATCTAATGCAATCTCTACCCCGTAGGTAGGAAGAGAAAGCCAACAAGTCTAATGGGAATAATTAACAAATGAAAAGTGTATCTGATAATAAATAAGAACAAGAAAAAGAAAAAATATTTAACTTAATGCCAAACAAAAGAGTCAAACAACAGGAAGAGACTTGCTTCTATGTTAGGAACCATGAAAAGTTCTCTCAAGTAAAGAACAGCAATAGAAGTCAAGAACAACTGCCACCAGCCAGAAATGGTTCCCTGTACATCTGCCAGGGTAGCATCCTAAAGCCCAATAGTGAGATTGAGAGTCATGGGGTAAGGCTGAGGTTAGGTTGGAAGCTGCCCTGGTGGCAGGGAGAAGGAGCTTAGATTCAATTCTGTGTGTAACCCAGGGCTTTTGGAAGATTTGAGCACAAGCAGTTCAATCCAAGTTCTTTTTAAAAACACCATTCTTACTGTTATGTGAGGAACAGCAAGCAAAATAAGGACAGCAGTGAGGGTGCTAACCCAGCAATCTAAGTAAGATAACGCTGGAACTTAAGACTTGAATCTGTCATGGTTTAAAAGGAGATGAGATACTAAAAGAAACCGCAACTTCTATTTGAATTATGCATATTATACTCTCAAGTTCTGTTCAAAGAAAATTACATTTTTAGATATCTATTAATATCCACATTAATAATGCTTCAGTTGGCATTATTGTTACTAGAAAAGAAGTAAAAAATATTTTTGATTGTTTGTGTTTCAATATTCTGTTTAACTTGCCCTTTGATTGATGTTGGTCTTTATTTATGATGGGGTCTAACTATGCAAGCCCTAACTGGTCTATATCTCACTATGTAGATCAGGGTGTTTCCAAACTACCAGAGATCCCCCTGCCTCTACCTACTTAGTGCTGAGATTAACCAAGGCCAGTTTATACTATGATTTAAAATCCCTTACATTCTAATAAAACACTAAGGACCATACCAGACTTCAGGATCTGTTCACTTGTAGACAGCAGGTACCTAAGGTCACCTATGACTAGTTTCTTCTCATGGTCTTTTCTCCAGCATATCTGGCTATATTTAGTACATAGCTATTAGAGTGTTCCATAGAAAACACTTACGTAGAACCTGCAAATTCAGTCTTAAGAAATACCTTCCTTTTAAAAACTAAAGGAAATTTTTGTATTCAAAAAAGAATGAAAAACTTAGCCAAGGTCATACAGCCAGAATCAAACCCATTTCTAAATTTTGACCTTTCAACTTCAAAAGCCATTGCAGATTATATGTTTGACTTTATAGGTATAAGTAATCATTGAAACTTGATTGATTGTGGAGAAGAGATTTTTTTTCCTATGTAGTTTATTAGTTTTCGATTGGTGTTAAAGGAATGGAGTTACATATTTAAACACATTAACTCTGAAAATTTTTGTTTTTCTTCTTGAGACAACATAGAAATTAATCTTCAAAAGTAAAGCCCACCATTTAAAAAATGAACAAATATGCATTAGTTAACATATAAAGGAGTAAAGTTTCACAACAATATAAACAAAGTAATACTAAGTGACCTAAAGACACAAATAAGAAAACATAGTAATTCAGGAAAATGGCAAATAACTAGACTAAGCAGTAAGCTGAGTGCACTCTAGTAGACTGAATTCCTAGATGGAGAGCTTCAGGTAAGCTCTGACAAGCACAGGCAGCTCTGGAAGGGCAGAAAGGGCAGATTCTAGCAGCATTTCCCTGGGCAAAGCCCTGTCAATGTGAGATAGCAGACTCATAAAATCATAATTCTACATTATACCTGGCCCAAGAAAACCAGCGAAATCCTAGATTTGTATCACCTCTACTGTTTTGTAAACAGTTAAGGAACTTCCTACTTGATGGTCTGGACTTTCTGAACCAGCCACAAGACAAAGTGCTTCCAAACTGGGACAAGTGCCCCCTTCTCAGTCTACCTGGGCTGCTATTTTAACAGCAGACACAAGTGTGAACAGAGCACCTGTAGAGTCACATAGGGAAAGGTGCAGTGTATATGAAGGGAAAAAATAAGTAACAAGAAAAAAGGAGTATGGGAGACATTGTGTCCTGATACTGAGAGCAAGACAGAGGGAGATGCTGGTGCACTAGGGGATGAGCCTCAGCAGGAGGAAACTAAAGAACTGTGGTGTGAGCCCCAGGTATCACTGCCATGAATGCAAAAACCTGAGCAGACATCCAACTCAGAGGGAAGGAATGGCCAGGATATACCTGGCTGGAGGAAGGAGGGACTTTACGATGCAGATCCGTGGGGACATTGCTGGTAGGCAACGGAGGCCTCTGTAAAATTTAATCTGAGACTGCATTGTTATTAGGATAGTCTTCATTGTTGGAATGCTCATAGAACCAAACAAATCCTAGCCCAAATTCCACTTGTTTTTTGACACCATTCTGCCTGCAGATAAAATTATGGCATTTCCAGTGGCTAGCTTAACAGAATCAAAGCAACTCCACATGTAGGTAGTGATGTTTATCCCCTTCTTTGAAGTGGAATGTGGGTACTGTTCACATTCCTTCTAAGCTCCACAACTCAAGTTACCTGGCAAGAGCCTGGTATGCCTGGCTCAATATGAAAGGGGCTGTTTGCCCACCTCCTCACTCTCTTACTCCTTTCCCTTACCCCACTTCCCTCTCTGTCCTCTCCACATTCATCTCCCCCCTCTCTCCATGTATTCATGGCCAACCTCTACCACTCTTATCTCTTTCTGTCTTTGCTGTTTCTCATCCTCCCTCACCCTCCCTCCCTCTCTCTCTGGCTTTCTCTGTCTCTACTCCCTCAACTCCCCTCCCCATACACTAAATAAACTCTATTCCATACTATATCCTTCATATGACTGGTACCTCTGTGAAAGGGTTGTCTTGGCATGGGCCCACAGAGGCAACCTTTCTACCTCTACCAAACGCATTTCTGGTTCTCTCTTTCTTTTTTATGAAACACCCAACAGGCACTGTCAGGAGCAGACGGGTCTTGTAGTCACAAGATCTTTTAATAATGAAGTAACTTTAAATGCCTTATTTGGTGGTTCTCTAACACTTTTCAAGTGTGCCTATCTATATATATATAGCATGCTGAATTTGTTAAAACTGAAGAGTCTTAATTTACTAGGGTCCCTTGAGTGAACCACGTGGAGATGGAATCACTGCAAAACGCATGAGGAACTTTATTAAAAAATACTAGCATGCTAGGGTCACTCTGTATATAAAGATGGAGTGACCCCCCCCCACCATCCACACCTAGGACTTTTTATACAGACCCCAGGGCAGATTCCATTAGGCACAATGTGATTGGCAGAACAGTGATATCCTTAAACAGATTGGTCCACTAAGGGATGAAGTAAATGGCAAATGGTCAGTATGGTCAGTCTTTGGAATGCATCCTCACCCCTAGGTCGGTCTCTCCCTCCCCCTTGTGGTCTGAGGAATGCAACCCAGCCCCTGACTCTTTTTAAGTTTCTGAGTTAACTCTTTCAAATTGTTAAACATTGATTATTTTTAACTATTTACTATTTGAATAACCTTGAAAGCATGTTATTGTAATTAACTAAATGAGAGTCTAATATAATTATCAGTTTGACAGTCTATTAACTTGCATTACTTAATTATCCTAAACAGTATGTAATAGCAGTCATTAAAAGGACTGGGAAGAAACTTTGTATTCTAAATGAGTTGCATAGGCACAATGCCTATCTAAGAATAACAAAAAAATTTAAGTTTTGTATTAATATACAAAGATTAATACCAATGAAAACCTTAAGTCTGTATCAATATATAAATTATGTACCAATGTAAGAAAATATAAAACAATTCTGCATCAAAATATAAAGATTTCTACCAGTGTCAGATTACAGCTATAAAATACTTTATAAAAATGTAAATCTAGTAATTCATCCAATATATTTAATTTCTTATAATATTATGCTATTTCCCGTTTATCTTTTCAACCCCCTTCCCTTTATCTAAGAAAGAAGGAAGTGAAAAGGAAAGGAATGCTATTTAGTTTCATCCTTGTTCAAAACTATAATTATTTGTAAATCATTCCTTAAAATGACAACATATCTATAATTCATTAAATGACTAAAACTTACAGAATTAGGACAACTGTCTTCTTATGATTGCTTCCTGATCATTTGGGTAAAGAATTTCTTTTGAGGGGGCAAGAAAGACATTGGAAAAATGGTTAATTCAAAATAAAAGTAGCAGGTAATATTTGTTTTAGCAGTACTTTCTGAAGATGTTCTCAAAGCAAATCTCTGGAAACAGCATCAGTTTGAGTCAAGATCAGGCAAGGAGCTGTAACAGCAGGTCAATTCAGGATCCATGACTGTGAACTTATCAGAGCTGCCCTCTTGGTATATCATTCTGTAATATAAAATGTGACAAACAATATTTAGTTCCATAAAGATATTTGCATGGAATGTGCAAGGTGCACAGATCAGTTAAGGATGAATTTTTGTTTCCTGTTTGAGCAGGTAAAAGACAACTCTTTTTTTTATGAGTTGGCTTGATCAATAACCAAATGGTAATATATCTTCAGTCACGCCATATCAAAGGATGGCAGAGATGAATTTTGAGGAATGTGTAGCCAACAAGATTTATAAGCTATGTATAGCTGCGTTCTGGCTAAAGACAGCACATTATTTTTAAAGTCATTGTGATAGCTGGTTTTGTGTGTCAACATGACATAGGCTGGAGTTGCCACAGATCTTCAGTTGAGGAAATAAATCCATGAGATCCAGCTATAAGGCATTTTCTCAATTAGTGATGAAGGGTGGAAGTGGGCTCATTGTGGGCGGTGCCATCCCTGGGCTGGAGGTCTTTGGTTCTATAAGAAAGCAAGGTGAGCAAGCCAGGGGAAGCAAGCCAGTAAGTAACATCCCTACATGGCTTTTGCATCATCTCTTGCTTTCTGACCTGCTTGAGTTCCAGTCTTGGCATCCTTTGGTGGTGAACAACAGTGTAGAAGTGTAAGTTGAATAAACCGTTTCCTCCCCAACTTGCTTCTTGGTCATCACGGTTTGTACAGGAATAAAAACTTTGACTAAGACAGTCACGTAGATGTTAGTAGAAGTTAATAGTCAAAAAGATAATAGACGAATAACAGAGAAAAAAGACCTGATGACTGAAATTTGAAGCACTCTGTTCAGATGCTGTCAAGATGATGAAGGACCAGCTAAGTAGACTTAGAAGGATGAACTGTTAGAGAAGTAGAAAACAGGAAAAGAAACACAATTCTAAAAAATGAGGTAATGTTTCAAGGATGAAAGGCCAAGAGAGTCACGTGCTACAATTAACTCAATGTAAGGACTGGGAGTGATCAAAGCACTTGACAATAGAGAGGGAACTATCTGGATAGATCACATAAAGAAGTAGGTCAAATTCTGGATTGAAACAATAGAAAGCAAAAACATAGAAGTAAACCTAGGTGATTATATTAAGCCTTCTTCAGGGCAGGCCCCATTCCCAAGAGCAGTTGGACAACACAATATTAACTCAAAGATTTTTTTGTAGACTTTTTGGTCTCATTTTGATTTGTTGGGCATCATCGCCATCATATCTCCAATCTATCCTCCCTCCAAAGCTTTGAACCTCTCCACTTCTCTTTCTCTCCCATCTCTCTACCACATATTTGTAAATGGTAATGGCACCCTCTTCCCTGCAACTCAAGGAGCCGGGGGGGGGGGGGGGGGCTTGAGTGTTTATACCGTTTTCTGGTTGCTTCCATGGGAGTTGGAGAGAAAGCCGAAGATCTTCCTGGACTTTGTTTTCCTTTCCATGTCCAGTTCTTAAGAGAATCTGCCATGCTCCTCCTGCTTCCTTGCCCAAGTCCTTAATGTGCAACTTCTCCTACCAGGCATCATGTTATAGACAGCCTCCTGAGTTCCAGCTTCTAAATGTTTGTTAACTGTTCTCATCTGCATCTTTTCCCTTGTGCATTTAAGTTTTCTTTAATTAAGAAGACTCAGGACTTGAGGGAAGGCTCAATGGTTAAGGATTAGCGCTTTTATGGAGGATTAACATTCATTTTCTAGCACGCATACTGAGTGGTTCACAACCCCTACAACCCTGTTTTCCACAGGCACATGAAAGCACAGGCACAAACCCACACTAAGACACACATGCATACAATTAGAAGTAAGAAAATATTTTTTTAAAAGAATCCACTTTGCTAGGCAGTAGTGGTACATGCCTTTATTCCCAGTAGAGGGAGGCAGAGGCCAGTAGATATTTGTGAATTTGAGTCCAATGTTGTTTACAGATCGAGTTCCAGGACAACCACAGTTATACAGAGAAATTCTGTCTTGAAAAAATAAACAACCAGCAGTGCTACAAACACATAAGCCTAAAAGGCACATTTCACACTCCAACAATAGGAACAGCTAGACATCTTTATAAATAAATAAACAAACAAATAGCATGCTGGATCTATCTGTAGCAGTGGTTCTCAACCTGTGCATTGTGATCCCTTTGGCAAACCTCTGTCTCCAAAACCATTTACATTATGAGTGTCAGGAGAGAGGATGGGGAGAAGGAGCTCTACTGGTGATGGTCAGTCACTAATGAGTTCCTACACAGTCACAAACTACCACATCTAGGAACATAGTAGGTGCATAGTGGTGTTTTGGAAAGTACAGTGTGTAGCAACTAGACATAAGCAGTAACTACCAGAGAAAGAGTGGAGCGCAGCTTGGTGTTCAGAGTAAGGCTTGGCTGCTGATTCAGCATTGAAGACACCACATTACTGACAAGCATTATTTATACAAGGGACTGGCATTAATTTGTTGTTGACATTTTTATTTACCAATCAGAAATAACTTGGGAACAAGATCGCATAGCGCCACTTGGGGCTATGTACAGACTCCAAAACTTGGGGACCTACACTTAGCATTACAATACACAGCAAGACCAAACCTCAACACCTATTAAGCGCTCTCCTTACTGAGTAAGTTGAGCAGTTCTCAACCTGTGGGTCAAGACCCCTTTGTGGTTGAATGAGCTTTTCAACAGGGTTGTCTAAGACTATCAGAAAACGCAGATATTTACATTAGAATTCATAACTGTACCATATTCACATTTATGAAGTAGCATTGAAATATAATCTTATAAGTTTGGGTTCACCACTACAGGAGGAGTTATATTAAAGTATTGGAGCATTAGGAAAGTTGAGAATTACTGTATTTCTCAGTCACAAGTGTAACACATTGCTTTTCTGCTATCTCTGATTTTCACTGAACTTTCATGTCCCATGGGTCCACTAGAATTCTTATAAATTATCATAGTGCTCACAAGGACTGAAACACCCACCAGTTTTCAAACATGGCAGCGAGGACTATTGCCATGACTATCAGATATGTGTCCTGCTCATCAACAAAACTCTTTTGTCCTCCTGTATTTCACTTACAAGTTTAGAGTGTTAAGAATTTCAAAATAGAGCCTGGAGAGATGGCTCAGTGATTAAGAGCACTGACTGCTCTTTCAGAGGTCCTGAGTTCAATTCCCAGCAACCACTGTTGGTGACTCACAACCATCTATAATGAAATCTGATCCTTCTTCTGTTGTGTCTGAAGATAGCTACAGTGTACTCACATTAAAAAAAAATAAATAAATTTTTAAAAAAGAATGTCAAAATAATGATAATGGGGCCCATGAGCAAGTGTTAGGGATCCTCTGGGTGAGGAACCCAGCCCAGCATTTGGACACATATGTCAACAGTGCTGAGGCTGAGATGTCCTGCTCCCTGAGTTGTCTCTCTTCTAGTTTTGGTATTGTGCATGTCCAGCTGGAAATCAGTGCCCCAAATTTTTATCTGATGAGGATCACATTTACTTAGGTCTTGGATTTTTATCATATTTAAACCCATGATCATATTATGTTATTGTCAAAGGAAGTTTTGAAGATGTGATTAAAAATAATAATGACTTGATGTTGAGATGATCCAAAGGGAGGTCATGCAATTGGGCTCAGTTTCATTACATTCCTTTAAAAGCAGAAAGTTCTTTATGGCTGATGACAGATAGAGAGAGGTCAGAGAAATTTGAAGCATGGGACTGATTTAGAGTGCCCTTGCTGACTTTGAAGATGATGAGCTGCAAAGAAGGCCTTGAGAGAAGGCTTTTCATGCTGAGTGTGACCTCTGATCAACAGTCAGCAGGGCTTCTGCCCTATAGCTGCATGAAAAATTCACTCACTGTCTACAACCAGAAACAATTTAGAAGTGGCTTTCTCCCCAGCCCTCCCATACTGGCACTAGATTTCAGATCATAAGTAGAGAACCCTATCATCTGTATGGACTTCTGACTCACAGAACCATAAGATGATACAGGGGTGCTATTTTTAACCCTTCTGCTTATAGTAATTCTTTGGCTAAAATTAGCAAACTAATATAGCCCACTGAAGTGTCAGCTATTAACTCCTTAAGTGTTTCTGAATTATGAACTCTGGAAGTGGATGATCCCAAACATGAAAATATATGCGTATATGTGAGGTATCTATCTGGTGTAGAAGAAAATGACTTGGCTTAGAGGATATGTTTAGCACCGCTTTCTGACAGTTTCGGGAGAGATGTGATGCCTCTTATACATACATACAAAAAACAAAAAAAAGCAAGGGACTTTTTAAAAAAATGTTATGATCACTGTTGAGGTTTAAAAGATCATCTTCACCCTTTTCTTTTTGCTTTATGTTTCAAGTTCTAGGAATTCTCCACACTCAATTTGAAACATGAAAAAATTCAAAAGCTGTAAAGGGTTTTGTTAAGAGGCATCCATAATTCTCATATGTAAAGGGGCTTGTATATGAGAAAGGTGCAGAAAGATGTAAATTAAAAAATTGTTCTGAGCTAACTAATGACCCTCTAAGTGACAATACATTACACTAGAAGCTGAGTAAACTCAATCTGAAATTCATATTTCAATAGAGGCATCTGAAAACGTTAACACTATCAACCAACAAGGAAATGAAACATGCACTGTGAGCTGAAGTTACCTTGGCCAACAATCATTCTGCTACAATTCAAGAACATTTAGAAAACTGTGATAGTATAGGATGGTACATTAATTCACAATGCCCCATAAATGAGTCTGTCTTCAGGCAAGAACAACAATACTATTATCTTCGTGGTCTGAGGCAATACTACGAGGGGAAAGAGAAGAAGGTAGAGAGAAGAGAAGAGATCATGGGTTAGGAATCTTGAAAACATGGCCATGAGGGCTGGCCAGGTGGAGTAAGAGCAGCCTAGATGAATATGACAAATCATATTGTGGGATTATCGGCAGGGAGGTCAACATAACAGCAGAGAGGGTAGATATCTGCCCAGCTCTAGTGCTCACTAAGCCTTTTTATTAATATGAAATTTTTAGGTCTCTCATCTAGGAATTGAATGATCAAAGAAGTTGTAGAAACCTTCAGCTGAGGAGCCCCGGGGACTACTGTCACTATGAACCACTTGAATAGTGGCTCTGAGGCTCCCAACACCTCATAAACTGCCACATCACAATCTGTGATCTAAAGGGAGAAATCAGTGGTGATGCTCAAACTAATACACACCCTCACCCACAGGATTGGCTTGAGGTGGCATTCTGAAGTACCAAATGTGGGCATGCTCCCCATCCTGAAAGGCTCCAGGACAAGTGGGAGCACTCCTCTTTGTAAGTCTCTGTGAGGAGAGCAGTGAGTTTACTGGGTTGATCAATGGGGGGTGAGCAATGGGGAAATCATGTGGCCTCACACCTGTACCTCAACCCCAAGCCACCCCACCTGCTGTGGTCCCTCCCTCCCATGCTGCTACAGAGCTCCCAGCACTCAAGTGGATTTTCCTTAAGTTTTATTTTGTTGTTTGACCCCAAACTCTGGTAAAAGTAAGGCAAAGTTCATTATGTTTTAGGTCCATTTTACACTTAAACACTCTCAGTAGTTTTTCTAGGATGCTTTTGCAGTGCTTAAGCAGGCCTCGAGGGACTACCAAAAGAATGTTTCATTGTATTCTTTTCCCAGCCCACAGGAGTAGCCTTCCTGCCAAGAATAAACAAGTCCTAACTCTGCAGACTCCTACACAACTAGATAGGAATCTATTACTGAACTGTGCTTTCAGATTCACTAAAATTATGTCAAAGAACAGGAACAAGTGTAGAGCAAGGGGGGGAGACACCTGTTCTCTCAGATGCCAGGATCCCCAGCAAGCTTCCTCAGGCACGGCTAGGGAAGATGGAGCAGGCTGCAGTCTATGGGCACCAGCGTTCCATTCCTGTGCACAGCCAGTCAACAGTTCCTCACACATAAACACAAACAACTCCCCCCCCCCTCAGAGAAAAAAGAAAAAAATCATCTTAACAAGGAATGAACACTAATCTCAATAAGTGCAGGAGAGTCCAGAGTAGCTACAACTGAGCTGGGACCTCCAGAGATGACACAGACCAAGGGTAAATCTGAGGAGAGAGAGGCCCTAAGAGCTCCCTGGCTAAGGTCACATTGACATTGGCAACCCCACTGCCAGGCTGGAAAGCAGCAGGGCACAAAGACTGGGAAGGACCGGTCCTTGCAGGCTTCAGCATATGCACCAGGCTCTCCTTCCTGCCCTTCCTGACTGAGGTAGGAAAGTTCCCAGGCCTCCCTGGGTTGTTCTTAGCTCCCTTTCACTTTTTGGATAAGGTCAAAGTCCCTGGACCCTGTGATCAACACCCAAGGCAAAGTTGTCATAGGGCGATCTTTCAGGAACTGAGGTAACTGAAGTCAATAATGGTTCTCAAGCCCCTGTTCTGAGTCCACTTGGTTTCTCAGTCATTATCATGTGAGTCAGGGGAAGATCAGAGAAGAGTCTAAGGTGGTGCTAAGCTGCAAGAGCCACTCTAGCTCTGGCATAGAGAACTAAGGTTACTGAAGTTACTCCCTCCACCCTGCGCCCCAATTCTTGGTTTCACTGGCCTCAAGAGAGCATTCAGCCCAGGAGTGGGGATCGGCCAGGCACAAGAGGAGAGGAGGCCCTCATCTTTGCTTCTTAGTCCTAAGCAGGTTAAACTACTAGTTAGATAAAAGGGGCTTCTTAATGGTTTGCGGTGATAGAGCCACAAGGGTATAAAAAACGATCAATTCTGAGACTGCATACCTCAAATCCAATGCAATCTACTCTTTTTTTTGGGGGGGGGGGTGGCTTAGAAAAATTTAGATTACTTTAATCCCTGCCAGGATTAAATTCAGGTCATCAGACTTGGTGACAAGTGCCTAATTTACCAGCTGAACCATTTTGTCAGCTCCACCAACAGTTTTGAGATTTAACAACAATAATACAGAAATGATAAAAAAAATATTCAATTTTTCCACCCAGTCCCTGCTTCCCCATATATAACTCTGAAACTAATCATTTATTAATAAATTCCTAGGCTGTAAGCTTTGGTTCATTTCCTTACTAACTCATAACTTAAGCAACCCATTCAAACTATTCTTTCTACCACAGTTACTTACCCATCCTCAGCTTCATGTGCTGGTACCAAGCCTGGTGCTGACCTTCTTTATTCTAGCCTGAGTTCAGCCACCTACCAGTTTATGTACATCTCCTCACTGTTTCCAGGCAATATCTCCTTTTATTATATTCTGAGTTCATCTGTGTGGCTGGCAACCTCTGCTCAGATCTCATGCTTTGGGCCTCCACAGTGTTCCCTGGCGAATCTCCCTTTATCCTGAATTCATCTACCTGCTGGTTAGTTACCACTCCTTCAGTCCCTGACTGCTTCTTCCTTACTGTCTTCCTTCAGCATCTTTCCCAGTGTGTCTCTCGAATCTCTCTTTATTCTCTCACTATTTCCCAGAATCCTCTCTTCTCCTGCCTGTGCCCCACCTCCAATTTCCTACCTCAGCTCATTGGCCATAGGCTTTTTTATTGTCAGGTGATGCTTATAAGAGATTTTCTCTATACAGAAAAACCTTACTTGGAACTTAAATAAAAATGGAAAAAACAAAAGAAATTCTTCAAGAAAAAAGTGTTTTATGACTAGCAAGGTTTGGCAGGAAAAGGCATTTCAAAGCAGGCCAGAGTGACTGTGTTTGGCCCTGGAATCCCATGAGGTAGCTGGATGGAACAGACTCCTACGACTTGACATCTTAATTCCTCATGTGTGCCTCTCCCATCACACATGCTACAAACAAATAAACTACGTTATATTAAATAATTGTGTGTGTGTGTGTGTGTGTGTGTGTTGTAAGACAGGGTCTCAGTGTGTAGCCCTGAGTAGTTTAAACTTCAGTATGTGAACTTGACTGACATGAGATCTACCTGACTCTTCCTCCTGAATGCTACAAGTAAAGGTGTGCACCAGCAAACAAACAACAACAAAACCCAAAGAAATGTAAATTGTGTGTGTGTGTGCCTGCGCGTGTCCGTGTGTGTGTGTGTGTATGTGTGTGTCCGTGTGTGTGTGTGTGTGTGTGTGTGTGTGTTTGATAATCACATTTAAAGACTAGTCCCTTTGAGGTGGGTATAGTAGAAGCTGAAGGGAGGAAAGGATAATAAGAAAGGAATGCAATGATAGTTTAATTTTTAAATATACTGTCAACCTTAAAAATATAACAAGAATAGACTGCATGTGGCCCTGCTCCTGCTCTGTACTCAGTATTACATAAACATACTGAATGAGCTATACACTTACATTACCTTAGCTATTTACTGAAATAAATTTAATCCAGCATTACATCTCAAATAAGTCATTTTCCTATCTTCTTTCTTTTCTAGTTATGCTCCATCTCATTTTTTGCTATAGCAACACTTTTATTGGCCTGGAAAGGCAATTCTGTATCTAAAAGGGTTTGCTAATCTCCATGACAACTAGAATTCTGTTTCTAGCACCCAGGTAACAAGTTGGGTATCTTGAAAATGCCTGTAACTCCAGCTCTGAGGGATCTCATATTATTTTCTGGTCTCTCTCTCTCTCTCTCTCTCTCTCTCTCTCTCTCTCTCTCTCTCTCTCTCTCTCTCACACACACACACACACACACACACACACATACCCCAATTTTATAGTAATATTTTGGCTATTGAACTCTGACCAACATCTTTAGATAAGTCATATTTTTATATTGTATAGTAGTTGTGTTTTACATTCTTTCACTCACAAGTGTTTCAGCTATACTACACACATTTCTAGGTTAGCCTGGACTATAGGGTAAGACCTTGTATATTAAAAAAAAAAGAAAATTAAAATTTTAAATTGAAGTACAAGGCAAGACAATAAATATATAAAAATACGATTATGAAATAATTCTTTGACCCTTACTATAGCAGAAATCTGAGGTTTGCTGGAAGGTGTTTGTAGTCATAGGCACTTCTCCATAAGATACTTACTAGTTACAAATAGAAAAGTTGTTACTTTGCTAGGAGAAACTTGAGAGACAGCATTTCAAAATAGATAAGGTTAATGTCACCAACAACAGAAAAATTCATTAATATGCATCTTCTGAAATGAGACCTAATATTTCTAGAAAAATTCATAGTTTGAATCTAATCATGAAGAAGAATTAGGGACATCTAAACTGAGTACATTTTCTTGGTTCCCTACTCTTTGAAACTGGAAACATCAAGAAATGCAAAGAGAGTGAAGAGACATGACAAAAGCAATGCACGACTCAGGACTCCTGCGCATAGACATTGCTGAGATAACTCTGGGAGAACGGGGTATGGATAGCAAAGCACTCAGGGGTAAAGGCTGTCATGACTTCAATCAGTTCTGAGTGGCCCTCAGAATGAGAGAGATAGGAAAACACAGGGATGGATGACAAAGCAGACAGGGAGCTAGAAGTGTAGACTTTTGGCAAGTAGCATCAGCAGAGAGTCCACAAGTAGAAGGCGCCAGGGGACTGCACTGATCCTCGCTGGAGCACAGCAGAGGAGAAGATGAAGGAAGGCTTGCGGCAGAGACTAACCTTCTCACTCTGGTGCAAGAAAGCTGTCTGGGCAGGGTGTTTACCACTTCTATAGGGGGTATGTTGTGGTTGAGATATTAGGAAAATATGAATTTCCAAAATTTTACAATAGCCTCATCTATAGCCAAATTTGGTAGAAACTCTTTAAATCCCAAGTACATTGTAAGAGTAATTGAAACTACCAAGTTCTCTAAATCTTTACATTAGATATTATTTATTCAAAACTCCATTATTTACTACATTTATTTTTAGGTAGATTTGAAGCATATAGAAACTTGTGGTTTGATGACACACACATTCTCCCTTGAAGGAGGCATAATTTAGCAGAAATTAATATAGCAGAAAAGGTGCTATTGGCATCACTTACATATATCTCAAAATAAGTATTTAATCAGTGGTGGATTATTTTCTGAAAACTAGTCACACCCCCTAACCAAGAGTCAGATACAGTCATTATCAACCCATTTGCTATTTCTGTTGTGGTTTCTTTCTGTGAACATTGTATATTGAGGAGCATAAACTGTATTTGGGCTTTTGTATTTTCTTTCCAATAATCATAATTGGAGCTTCATTTAGTGATCAATTTTACTGCATAATATTTGTAGGTATGCTCATACCTATGTAACATATTCTTATATATTTAATTTTAAATATCTCACATTTGAAGGACTTATGGCAGCCTCCAGTCTGAAAATATTGCAAATAACAGTTGTTAAAAGAATCTCTGTATATGTAACACAAAAATCATTACTTTATTTTTTAAATGATGTTCCACTGAGTATAGGGACCAATGGAAAGACTATGTATTTCATTCACACATTTCAAAAGGACTAATAAATCTAGAGAAAATATCTTAAATGAAAATGGACAGTGATAACTGTGAAATTATCACTCTCAGGATTGATTTCAACCCATCTATCTGTGGCATGCATGGTTATGTAAGAGGAAGGTTCTCCTTGAATCACCATGGACGTGTGTTCTTTGTACTTGTTATTTAGATTACTAACTTAAGTTGTGTCCACCCTTTCTAAAGCACTGTCTCACAAGATACTTCAGAGAACCCTCCTTTTCCTCTGAGACTGAAGCTTTCTAGTCCACAGGAACTCTCTTTTTCAGCAGGAAGAGAAACAGCTCCAACTAGCATCAAGAGCCACTGAAAGTAACCAGATTTTCTAGGCTTTTTCTTCCAAAGAATAAACAAGGCAAGCCGCTTGTGTGAATCACTCTCACACAAGCCAAGCTGCAAAGACTCAAAACCCAACCCAGCTATGTGAAATAGATGTAGATCAACTGCGTCCCTTGGGAAGCGCTCTCTGTCCAACATGTTGAGCTGCCTGAAAGGAGTGTTCCTGGTTCCCAAAATTTTCATGCTGTTGCCAGTCCTGGGTTGGGTTTTGATGATGCAACTGTTTTTGAATCATTTGTTCTCCTGTGAGTAAGCTCTCACCAGTATTTCTGTAAATAACTCCAATAAAACTCACTGTTTTATTAACTGTACTTGTGTGGTATACATACTTTGGTCTGTTTTGGGTTCTGTATCTGGGGTGAGAAGCAGAAGTTTTGTAACACAAGTATTTACTGAGTTTACTTAAAAGTTTATCAACCATTAACATGTAAGGCAAATAATCATAACTTTCAAGTTCTTTGTAAAGTGCATATTTTACAGACTCAGGACTAAGTTGGTGCAATAATTATAGCTTTCAAAGGTTCCATAGACACCCCTGCCAGGAGCCATTCTCACATAGATCTCAAAACCCCCTCCTCTCAGCCATTTCTAGCCTGCTTTTTCTAGCTTGCTTTTATAAGGAAATGTACTAGCTTAAAAATTAGCCAAGTGAGCTAGATGGTCAGTATATGCAGGGCTCACCCGAGTGGGCTAGAACAAACGAAGCTCACCTCTGGTTAGGTTACCAGAGCAACTCCTTTCCACTTCACCTCCTCATGATCAATTTATTGTGCTAAGTTCCTGCAGCAATCGCCAGCTTTTCCCTGAGATTCTGAGAGACAATTCTGAGAAACTGTTCCCGAGAAATGATGCTAGCCCCCCTGAGATTGTTCCCCCGAATACAATGACTTTCCCCCCTTTACCCCTCTCTACACCTTGCGTGCTTTCCTATAAATTGCCTTGTGTAAAAAATAAAATTTGACAGCATGATCAGAATACTGTCTTGCTGTCTGTCTCTTGCATCTCTTATCTCTTGCCTTCTCCTAGGTGGTCTGGAGACCCTGTTGACTGTCTTGTGGGTTGGGACATACCCCTCTCCTCAAACACCTGAGGCTGTAGCCAAGACTGTTTCTCTTGTGGTCTTCTCTTGTGGGTCTGGGTCTATTCAGAGATTCACCAATCTAACTCAAGTTTTGTTTTTAGAAAAAATAGAGGCTTTTTATTTTTTAAAAAATAAATTGGCAGGAACAAACCAGAAAGAGTTCTATGGGTAAGGCCTATAGTCATCTGTGGTCAGTTCAAGGATTAGGAAGACAAAAGCACAAAGGTATAATTTCAGAAAGTCAATTTAACTCATTTCCTGTCTGGGTGCAGGTAAGAATTGATTATGTAGCAGACACCCAGTAGGTGTCTCAGCCATCCAAACAAATAATCATTTCATGTAAAAGTGGAACTTGGCAGTCAGCCTGTTCAGACTTGTGGCTCATTAACCATTCTTTGTAAGAAAAGCTGGAGCAGTGAAATATTTTACAACAATCAACAGCATTTAATAATAGCTCAACTTCTTAGGCAAGTTAGCTGACAGGGTACATTCAAGAAAGGAGAAACATTAAAGCAATTTTATTTTCACAAGCGAACCAGACTGTGCATGCGTGAGAGCCGCACTGCGCTGTGAAAACGTCTTCTCTCTGGCCTGTGCATGTAAAACCCCAGCCTCTCCTTTATATGTGCTCAGGCGTGTTTCCATCTATGAAGTGAAGATGGCGATGTCTCCCTTGTTGTGAGGAGTTAACCACAAAGTCCTTGTGCACCGATTCCAGAATAATAATAGAAAATTTCACATTGTCATTTTTTAACATCTGAGTAATACTCCATTGTTTAAGTGTATATTTCCTTTATCCATTCTTTGGTTGAGGAAAAATCTAGGTTGTTTCCAGAGTCTGACTATTATGAATAAAGCAGCTATAAACATAGTTGAGCAAGTGTCTTTGTGGTAAGATGGAGTGTCTTTGGGTATATGCCCAGAAGTGGTATAGCTGTGTCTTAAAGTAAATCAATTCCAAATTTTCTGAGAAACATCCATATTGACTTCCAAAGTAGCTGTACAAGTTTGCACTCTGACCAAGAATGGAAGAGTGTTCCTCTTGTTCCACATCCTCACCGGCACGGGTTGTTACTTGTGTTATTGGTCTTAGCCATTCTGACAGATATAAGATGAAATCAGAAAGTAGATTCAATTTGCATTTCCCTGATGGCTAAGGATATTAAATGTTTCTTTAAGTGTTTCTCAGCCATTTGAGATTCCACTATTTGGAACTCTCTGTTTAGATTTGTATCTTATCTTTAATTGGATTATTTGGCTTGTTGATGCATAGTTTCTTGAGTCCTTTATGTATTTTAGATATTAGAATTCTATGTGATGTGGAGTTGGGTTGGAGATGGAGGGACAGAGGGAGAGACAACTAGAGCTGGAGAGCATTTAGAGGGTGATGGAGAAAGCCAGTATAGTAGAAACTTCCAGGAATTTTAAGGGTGATCCTAGCAAGAATTCCTACTAGTGAAGGACACATAGCCTGAACTGGTCATCTTCTGTACTGTAACCAGGCAAGGCTTCTCGTCGTAGCACTAGGACACTAACTAAGCCACATAACCTTCAATGTACAAACTATCCTGCCTGTAAGATGTGCTGAGGAAATGATGACTTGAGCTTGTGAAAATGGCCAACCAATGACTACTCTAACTTAGGGCCTACACCAGGAGAGGGGCCCATGCCAGTACTGCCTGGATAGGCAGATGCTAAATGACCCAGAGACCTAAGGTAGAACCAAACACAACTGGAACAAAAAAAACCTGTCAATGAAATAGTTGCTAATGAACACTGTTACACTCATAGATTTGTACCTAGCACCAGAGAGGCTTCCTCAGGCAGCTAATGAGAGTAGGCGTAGAAACCTATTGCCAAAGATTACACAGAGCTCAAGGAAGCACACCAAAGAAGAGGAAGAATTGCAGGAGCATTGTTAGAGAACGCCAGGAGAACATGGCCCACAAATTCAACTAAGCAGGGGAGGGGCTCACAGAGACTGAAGTGGCAATTATGAAGCCTTCATGGATCTTCAATCGATCCTATGAATACATCTTATGGATGTTTAGCTTGGGGTTTTAATGGGCCTCCTAACAGCAGTAGTGAGGATGTCTCTGAATCTTTTGCCTGGGTTGCCATTTCCAGCCTTGATATGAATAAGGATTTGTACATAGTCTTATTTTATCTTTTTATGGAATGTTCAGTTGATATCCCTTGGAGGCTTGCTCATTTCTGAAAGGTGGGTTGGGGAGAAAGAATGTTGAGGAGAAACTGGGAGCTGTAGAGGAAGAGGAAGCTGTAGTCAGAATTTATTGTATGAGACAAGAATAAGTAAAAAGTAGTATCAGGATCAAGTCATATGACAGAAAACACATAGGTATACACACATGCATGCACCTGGACACACATGTGGTGCACAGGGACACACATATGGCCATTATGTTTTTGTATTCTCACATTTATGATGACTGTGCTAGTCTGAATGAGATTCCTCCACATAGGCTCATAGGCTCATGTATTTGAATGCTGGCGATCCAGTCAGTGAACTGTTCAGGATGGACGGAAGTGTGGCCTTGCTGTAGAGGATGTGTCACTAGTAGTGGGTTTTGAGGTGTCACAAGTCCATACCATTACTAATTAGTTCTCACTCTGCCTCACACTTGTGGATGAGAGTAAGCTCTCAGCTACTGCCCCAGCACCATGCTTGCCTCCTGATGCCATACGCACTACCACACTGGTCATGGACTCTAACCCTCTAAAACTATGAACCTCAAAAAATTGTTACAAGTTGCCTGGGTCATGGTATTTTAACACACCAATATAAAAGTGACTAAGACAATGATGAAATCCTATTACCTTAAAAGCCAGAGAGTAAAAAGCTTCTGAGCCTATCAGACACCCTCCTATGTTACACAGACAGCATCTACCCTAAGCATGGAAACAAGTATGAATGTAAATGTATGAAGTCTTTCTTAATTTTAAGCTGAACTATATAGCACATACCCCCTACAGAACACAATCGTCTTCTCTTCCTGTGCCCTGTAGCTTGTTCTTTCCATTGGAGCATCTGTTCTGACACTTAATGCCTTTACCTCAGGCATTCAAATATTACCAGGTCTAAATCAGGACCTATCTCAGGAAAACTCCAAGACTTGAATCACCCTTCACAGGATTCATCCACTGTCTAGACCAATTGTCAACCTCCCTGAGGCCTTTAACTAACTTAAGGAAGATGCAATGCTCAATAAAGATCCACAGAAAGAGTGGTGCCAAAGTGGAGACAGAGTATAATTGATATAATCAATGTTGACTAACTTTTGTAGGGTGGAGATTCCAAAGCAATGTAGGTGGAATAAGTTAGCAAAAGAAGTGGGAAAACTGCAGGAAGATATAAAAGAGGAAAAGAGGGCTCCACGTTTGACAGAAGTTTCTCCACTCCAAAGATGTTTGAAGAAAAACTGTAACTTCTAATCCTAGCCTTTAAAAAAAAATACTTCTGACATCACTGCAGTATTAGAAACATTTGGGAGTATGAACCATCGGCTGACAGTTACAGGAATCCTGGAAGGGGAAACAATGGTCAAGGAAGGCCAGACAGCAGTACAGTTATAAGCCTCTGCTCAGTCCCAAAACTTTTTCCAAGCCATGAAAGCCACTGCCAGTAAGAGGTGGATGGGAATGCTGTTCCTCACTTCCCCAGGTGATGATGCTAAGGAGGGGCATGAACACAGCTCTGCTGCAGAGAACATTTGAGTTCCTTGGTTTTCTCACCTTTTGAAGTAAGACACGTCATGGGTTTCATTCCCAAGGGCCTGAGATTTATAGAAAGCAGTAAAGACATGATTTACAAGTCTAACTACAGAAAATGCTAGTATAAAAACAAAAACTTTCCAATTTTCCTTATGCCATGACTTGGTCCTTCTTTAATATAGGAAATGGGGTTGAGGAAAATGTTGTGGTAAAAAAAAAAAAAATAGAGCAGGTCACTTCAAGATTAGAAATCTTTCAAAAAAGATAGCACCCTCACTCAAAAATTGCATTTATTTTATTTTATGTGTATGGGTGCTTTGCTTACATAGATATATGTGCACCACGAGTGCCTGTTACAGACAGTTGTGAGCCACCCTGGGTGCTGGAAATCAAACCCCAGATTACTCCTCTTCCAGAGGAAGTGTCTTTAACCATTGAACCATCTCCAGCCCTGTGCTCCAAGTTTGTGACAATGAAGGTTTGAAAAAACAATACACCCACTCTCAAAGCATGTAAGTAAAGAAAATAGATAAACTACCAAACCAGTATTCCATGCTGTCAATGAGTCAACAAGTACATCCCCCAGAAACTAACAGTGTTTAATAAAAGTTCCTTTTTATCAATAATATTCTCATGTTACTTAAAATTTCACAAAAATCAGCTCTTTAAAGGAATCTTTTTATAATTGAAGCCTTTCAACTTAAACGCTTATGCTAGTGAGACTGAGTATTTATAGATACTCAAAATAGTACACCTTCAATTCAGACGTCTAAGAAAGCAAAGTATGGTAGATGTTTCAACAACAAAATCATGCTTCCACAGAATGTCTGTTGCAAGAGAATATATCTGTAAAATCACATGTGAGAAATGTTTATATGTCAGAAATATAACTAACTCATAAATACACAACACACAATCTAACATTAGAATTAGAGCATCTGTAAATTCGATATCCATTATCTGCCTTTCTGACTCTCCATGGATGTCAAAAAAAAACAAGACTGATAAGCATCCTTTTCACTGTCTGTAGTGCATGCCCACAATTGCCGGCTAGATTAGTAAGTACCCCATTGTGGCTAGCATGGCAATAGATATTCAGGTCAGCCTGTTCGGCAGATGGCAAGAAACCATGGACTCTGATATCAGAAAGTTAGACTTTCAACAATATGGCACACAACAGAGAACTTCCTGACCAGCACAAAACATGGTGGTTGGAGAAATGGAGCATGATTAAAATAAAAGAAACAATACGAGAAAGTCCATGATCTAGTGCCATTTCTATCTTTAGTATAGATTTTAAGATCTAATCTACTCTAAGTCTCTCAAAACAATAACTATTATTCCCATGAGGTAATAATCAACTTGAACTCAGAAAATTCAAGTTCAAGTGTACTGTATGCTGAGACGGTAGTCACAGAGAGCACAGGGGCACTGAATGAGTTCTCACATACTTTACATTCTATGGCCATCTGAAACCATGCATGAATGAAAACATACGTGGAGTCATAAGCACATCACAATCTTTCCTAGATAGCAAAGTAGTGAAGTATTAATAACTATTATATGTCATTAAAAATATCCCCTGGCTCTTCTGAAGAGAACAGTATTCTCTAGCTCAGAGTAAGGAATCTGTTCAGTAGCCATGTTACAAAAATCCAAAAGCTAAGTTAATGCTAAAATGCTTATCAACCATGTGGGTTCCAGAGCCCACATTATGAAAAAAAATTACAAAAAAGCTGAACCCCAAGAGGAGAAAATCTCTGTTAATATCGGGTATCCTACTGAAAAGTCTTGAGAAACTGTGAGTTCTTGCCATCTCAGAAAGCAGGCTGACTTAAACACCTATCATTACAATGGCCAAAACAAAGGTACCACTCCTTGTCTACCGGGGTGGTAGATGAAAATCCATGCTGAGCCTCGGAAAAGGAAGCTGAGCTGGACTCTCCCACCAAAGAAACAACTACCTCCACAAGGCAAGTATGGGCATTCCATGGGGAGGAAGAGGTCCACCTCCCGATTTTCATCTGGCCTTGCTCCCATGTATCAAGTTAATGTTTTAGCTCAGTGAAAGTAATTACCAGCCAGGCTCTGCAATCCATCATTCACCCTGGGCATTCTTGCTGATTCTTTCTTTGGTCTATAGGACCCAAGAATCTCTTCTGTTGATCTGTAAGTGCAAAGGAAAGGTTTGGTTGTTACTAGTTTCTTGCTATTCTAAATTTCTGCCAAGTAATTAGAATAGAAAATGAACTATTATCAAGTTTTTTAATTGAAGCTATGGGGGTTAGAGTAGTCATAGCCTCTAACAAAAATAAGATTAAAACCATACATCTTTGATGCCCCCCCCCCACCTCTTCCAAGTAGAATGGACAAATGTAATCTGACTCTAGACAGTGAGCTCGGGGACTTGATCCAAATCACCCTCCTTCTAATTTAGGTCATTTGGCAAGAATACATTAGTAAATTAGCAAACTGCATATAAATTTACAAAAGGTATTCCTATATCCTCATATCATCCAAAAGAAAAGCATTATTGGAATCCTCACTGCA
This sequence comes from Apodemus sylvaticus, assembly GCF_947179515.1. Lineage (NCBI taxonomy): Eukaryota > Metazoa > Chordata > Mammalia > Rodentia > Muridae > Apodemus > Apodemus sylvaticus. The sequence goes on from NC_067476.1 coordinate 771,867, forward strand.
TAGACAATGAGTGGAAAGTTCAGAGGTTAGATGCACTATCCCCAGGAACACATTTCACAGGTTACAAAACAAATTTACCCACTCAAAACATTAGGCTTCTATACATCTTTCCAAGTAACTATAATACAGGACAGCTTACATGAGTTCTAACCAGGAGTAATATCCAAAATTGATTAGCTCTTTGGTGTTCATCACACAGTAGGCATTGTTTATTTTACATACTCCACTAAACTACAGACGTGACAAAGGCATTCTAAAATTCCCCCTCAATGCTGCCTACCATGTAAGTCTGTTTCCTTTACATAAGTATATTGATTAGCAATATAAATACAAGTAAATATAATAAATTTATAGATACATATGTATGCATATAATATATAAAAGACCTATGTCGTAATAATCACAGTAATGGTAACTTAAAATACATCAGTTTAAAACATTTTGTCTTTGGTGATCAGAAACCCTATGGATATAGGATCTGTGGCTATATACACTACCAATCTAAACATCAAATGGCTGTGTGTGACAGCTAGCTTGTTCAGACAATGCTTCATTTGACAATGGACCATGAGAACACGGTGGTCCCACAGACTGACATGAAGCAATTTTTATAAAATGATCTAATGTACACATAGTTGAAAAAGAAAAAAAATGAAGGACAAGAAAACAAAGGCCTTATTGTTGGAGCAAAATATTGATGGTAAATTATCTGCTTACAAATAAATCTATGATTAAAAAGAAGAAGAAGAGAGAAACCAGAAAAACTACTACAGACACAATTGTGCCTGAGGAGGAGGCAGTCCTCAGAAGGGCTTGAGAGACGGTGCTAAGCAAATGGGCATCTCCATCTTGTCACACCCACGGACGACTTTCCAGGATGACAAGATACGATCCTGACATTGTTTAGACTTCAGCTCTTATATTAGCTTTTAATCAGAAAAAGGTTTTAAATGAAAAATGTCTTGACAACAGTTAAATAATCTTGTACAATGTATCCATATATTAATCTAAGTATAAGATTCAAACATTTAAAAATAAGTTTTATAAAATGCAAAGATTCAGTAATTTGATTAATTACTAAAGAACTACCTAACTTTATATAACTGGTATTCTATGAAATTACCTCTAAGGGACAGTCTTTTCTCTTCACTTTAGTTAAGTTAGTAATGTTAAACAGCTTTACACTGGCCTTGAGTTACTAATATCTTGATTATTATCTATGACTAGCAATCTCCATTAGTCAAATTATATGTTTCCGGCTTACGAGTATGTTCTTAAGTTTTAGCATCCTTTTTATATGAAACCACTTGACAAATTACCATTTCTGAGACAATAAAAAGACAATATCAGCACCACAGATCTCTTTCTGACAAGAATGGATTAGAAGAATGATGGTAAAAGCATTAAATCTTATCTACACAGTTATTTTAAGTAACAGAGCACAAGATAGCATCCTCTTCCATGAAAACAGGGTTTATAAGGCAAAAGCTAACAAGTTTTATCCAATTCTTCTAATCTCCCCATGATCATCACCAAGGAATGCACATCAATTTGTTCCATACATGAGGGCTGCCACTGTTGCCTCTATACACAAAATGTAGCCTCCTTTACCTTATGCATCAATTTTGATTGCATGTAATTAACAAGGATGTAAATTTTATTGAGGAAGAAGATATAGTGGAATGAAGAAAGGAAATAAGGAGGGGGGAGAGAGGAGACAGCTAAGAGGGGAATGTTCTCTGGGATGGGAGACTTGAAAAAGTCCAAGCCATTGATTGGAGGATGAGAACAAAGAGGAAGAAAGATTGAATTCCTCCTTACATCTGCTTCTAAGCTGTCTACCCGAACCCGTGGATTATAAAGACTAATAAGTAATTCATGGAGCAATGTGAAAAGTTATTGTTATCTAAATGTAAAAACACTAGTGATGATTTGGGGATGTAACTCAATGCAAGAAGGTTTGCCTACCACATGCTGAGGTCCTCACTTCAGCCCCCAGCACCAGAACAAATCCCACTTAAGAAGATTTCTGAGGCCTACAAGTTTTGTTTCTGCCTAGAATGACATCTCTGCAATTCTTTCCTAGAATGAGAATAAACTCCAAAGATTCAACACACTCTAAAACACAGGCCATAGCATGGGCAAACACTGGCCGTAGCTACACATGGGACAGTCAGAAAAAAAGCTCTCTGAGATCCACATCTCTTTACTGTCATTGGTTTGTAAAATAGAAACTAATACATAGCATAGAACCTTGGCAAAAAGTAGATAGACCATACAGGTTATATAAGAAAAAAGGGTGTGTGTATGGGTATGTATGTGTGTGTGTGTCCTATTTGATTTATGAAAGTTTCAACATCTATTTTCATAATTGTAGTTAAGACATTTCTATATCAACTTTAAAATTTTTATATAAAAGCATAATAAATATAGACTAGGAAGGGATTATACTTATGGGAAATTTTCTTTTGTAAGGCCCATTATCCACCTTGTTTTAAACTGCAGTTTTGACTTCATAACAAATTATTTGACAAACAGCAGAACCCAGAATCCTATTAGAAAGGGTTACTTCAAACAGTCAGTTTAGGACTGGAGCTAGACCCTTGAGGGTACACACACACACACACAAATACATGTGTATGCCTGTGTGTGTATGTGAGAGAGAGGGGAGGGGGGAAGAAGAAGGAGAGGGACAGAGAAAGACAAAGACAGAAACAAAGACAAAGAGAAACAGGAGCAGAGAAGAGATGAGAGGAGAAAAGAGGAGAGGAGAGGAGGGAAAAGAGGAGAGGAGAGGAGAGGAGAGGAGAGGAGAGGAGAGGGGAGAGGGGAGGGGAGGGGAGGGGAGGGGAGAGGAGGGGAGGGGAAGAGAGGGGAAGAGAGGGGAGGAGAAAAGAGGGGAGGGGAGGAGAGGAGAGAAGAGGGGAGGAGAGAAGAGGGGAGGGGAGGGGAAGGGAAGAGAGGGGAGGGGAAGAGAGGGGAGAGGAAGGGAGAAGAGGGGAGGGGAGGGGAAGAGAGGGGAGGGGAGAAGAGGGGAAGGGAGGGGAGAGGAGGAGCTTAATGCAGCATAAAACACATTGTAAGGTCTGATTGCCAAGAGGCTCAGAGACATTTAGAACAACCTGCCTAGGTCCAGCAAGTTGGTGACTGGGACAAGAAATCAAATCTGCTTTTTCTGCCCCAAATCTCCGACAATAATGCATATGAATGTCCCCAAGCAAGGCCGCTACTTCTTCTTGCTCCCACCAGCCATACAGTGGGAAGGGCTTAGCTTTGCCACATGTCACAAGCCCATTCACAGACTGATTACCAAGTGACTTCAAGGAAACCAGATTTTGCTCCTGTCAGACGTTAAGTGTATCAGTTCTTCTGGTTGAGGTTTAAATGGCCTAGGTGTCAGCGCTCTTCCTTAGAACAAGTATATACTTCTATCCAAGCTTCTCATTACAGGGCTTACCTGTCAGGAAAGGTTGCTGACACTGAGATCTGAAACACACATAAGCCTCTGTTGTGCCTTCTTTACTGACCTTTAGAGTGGTCTCCAGTGTGTAATCCCTCAACAGATACAGTAGACCTGAAAACATTGATTATAAATTTCTTCTCATTAAAAAAAGGTCGCAACTACAAAACTCCAGAGGCATTAATACTGCTGGAGAACCCTGAGTGGAAACAGAAACATTCTCTGCTTTTGCCAGTGCCATGAACCTAAGCAGTTAAATGCCCCATACTATTACTGTAGCACGAGATTTTACTAGGTTACACTAATGGACATTTGGAAACCTTTCCTAAAACTCTACAAGTTTAGAAGTTTCTAGGACCCAAACCCAATGTGTTGTAGTAACTTCAATTATTATCCATATCCACAAAAAAGGATCATCAAAAAAACCCCTATAATCCCCACATGGATTCAAAAGACAAACAACAGCAGACCTGAAGCCCCCCAAGGTAGCTGTGATACAATTCTGTTTCATTGATAAAACAGCAGCTTACATCAGAGATATATTATCTCACATTTCCTTATGTATATATGTGTATATCTGTAGTATCATAGAACCCTCAAAAATCAATGACACAGGTAGGGTGGGGGGATATTTTCATCATAGCTATTTATTGTCATAGAAGTCAAGGCCTGTTGCATAAGAATTTATGCAAGCTGGTACCGGAAAAAAAGGCGATATGTGAAGTCAAGGAGTTGAGTCTTCTAAATCAAAACTCAGTTCTTTCTATTTTTCTTGGTATCGTGAAAGGATGTCCAAACAGCAGGGTATTATTTAGTCCTATAAGATATAGTTTATCTTTCCTAATTAATACTCAGATGGTCATGATCCTTGATAGTACTAATGAAGAGGTTTCTAGGCCCCTCCTTTGGAATAACAAAACACAAAAGTAGAGAAACTGACTGAAAAATCTCTCCAGCCTTTTTCCACCCCTGCCTACTGACCTCTCTCAGTTAATGGCAGTACTTACAAAGCCATAATGCAAACATAAAGCCCATAAAACAAAGCAAGATCAAAAACTTGATTTGCTCTCTTTATAAAAAGATCTGTGGAGTACTGAGTATCCCTGATACCTGCCCATTAGGACCTACTGTCACACAACTCACCCAGGCATGCTTCTGAAGCAAACTTTCCCTGTTTTTATCCTTGGCATGTGGAATAGCAAACTGGTAAAAGTAGCATTTACTCTGCCATTGTCTTGAGCCTTATAAATCCAAAAGATTCTAATAATCCAGCCCTTGGCTTAACAACCAATCTTAGCAGGGGCTTCAGAGGGAGTGGCCTACAGGCCTACAGGCCCTGCTGTTTCCTGTAAAGGACAAGGTCTGAATACCTGGAGCCAGAACTGCTGCTAAAGTTAGGCTTTACAAAGCAATGCACATTTAGAAGGAGGGAACCCCTCAGCATGTCAGCCAAGGGGTTCCCAGGAGGAGCCACCACAGGCTTAGTACAAAAGGAAGTTTACTGGGGGAAGGGAAGGGGACCAGGAAAAGGGACAGAGGCAGTGAATAAAGGACAACAGAAAGACAGAAAGAGAGAGGAGGGAGGAAGAGAAGAGGCCAGCTGGCAACAAGTGGAGGAGAGAGAGAATGAAGGAGAATAGGAGATGGAGAGAGAGAGTGAGAGAGAGAGAGAGAGCGCACACACACACACACACACACACACACGCGTACGCGCGCGCTGGTGTAGCTGAGCAGTTCTTATACTCCATGTTGACTCAAACCTACAGGTAGCAGTTGGCTGGAGCCTGGCAGAATTGTCTGTAAGCCGTCAGAAGGACCCTACAGGTCTACTTGAATGTTTTGGAGCAATAACCTTTTAACTAAATAGAATAAATACAATTAATCAAGTGTTCATTGGAAAAATTATTGTAACCAAAAACCTACATATACTAAGTGCGTGCGTGCATGTCTGTGTGTGTGTGTGTGTGTGTGTGTGTGTGTGTGTGTCTGTGTATTAAAAAGGCAAAACACAAAACAAAACAGTAATTCAAAGGAAAATGCTATCATAGAGCTTTCCTACCTACAGGTCCATGGGAGTGGATAATGCGAAGTGAAACCAGAACTCTGGGCTATCATACAAAGTCTCCCCCAAGTTTAAAGGCTCAAGGTTTTATCTCCTCAGTGTGGAAAGAACTCAGCCTTGTGCACACAAAGCAAGCCCTCTGCTGAGCTACACCCCAACTCCTCACACAGCTTTAAAACACTGTCAGGGCAAACTAAACCTACCTTCAGGCTGGTCCTGGACACTCTGTTCTGGGTTCCTGGCTTCAAAGGAAAACATCAGTGTGTGAGAGAACAGAGGCAGCAGACTACCCTCAAGAAAGCAAGAAGAACTGGGTGCTGGTGGGGGTAGTGACAGGAGCCTTTGATCCCAGCACTTTTGAGGCAGAGGGGGTCAGTCTGTGAGTTCAAGGCCAACCTGGTCTACAGAGTGAGTGTGAGCTAAGACTACACAGAGAAACCTGTCTCTAAAAAACAAAAACAGAAATGTAAGAAGACAATGTAATTTCTTAGCAGGGTTCCTGGGAGTCGATATATGAAGGCTCAGCGAATTTCCCACAATCACACTAGTGCAGGAGGGGGAAAAAAAAAACCAGTTCCCTAGCCAGCAGAGAGGGAAGCCTATGGACCTAAAGGAACACTAACTGAAGGATCTGTGGGCCTGATGGTTTCTTGAATCTTGAGAAGCCTTAACTGATGGGTGCAGCTTTCACACAGAAATCTCCTGTACCTTAACAAGTACATATGCCTCTTTTCTTTGGAGAAGCATGTAAAAGAACTATACACAAGAATTCCATAAGAAGTTGCAGGAGAGTTACAGCATGCATGGCTAAGACCACTATCTCTGCTGCCTCCAGAGCTCTGTTGGGTAGCTAAAAAGAAAGGAAGGGGCCAGCAGTTAAGTGCCCTTAACTAAATTCCAATCGGCTATGCAATGGGCTGCAGATCCAGGATACCCTTGTCTATGGCTTCCTGAGTCACACCTGCCTGGCAGACAAACTCTGGGTAGCTGTGAGAGATGTGGGCTTGGAGCCTGGCAGGGACAGCACTAAGGTGTCTTCATTGCTCCATCTCAAAGAAAAGCTACATAAAACCAGGGAACACTACCCACCACAGTCCCATCTGTCTATTTTCAAAGACCTGGGATCTTCTGTATAAATGCGAGGGCCTCAGCCTGAGAGCTGGTCTTGCATCAAACAGAAAGCAAGGCCAGCAGGCAGTTCCAAGCCCAGCTGTTTCCCAAGCTCATGGTGCAGGTGTGAGATCACCCCCAGGAACCTCACCTGCCTGCAGTTTGTTACCTCAATGTCATTACCACAGACAGAGATGTGTTGGGGGTTTTGTTTTACTTCACACCAGGGGGAAGTCATTTTTGGAATTTTTCATCTTAAATAGTTTTTTCTTAAATGTATGTGACACATATTCCTCATAGGACTTAATAAAATAGATATTTCTCAGGACTGCAAAGTGAACTACAGCTGCACAGATTAAAACAAAATTTATTTACTTTTTTGTTAAAAAAAATTCTGGTTGGAATCAAAATACAGGATTAACGAAAATTTCTGGAAACCTTAAGAACAAATAAAAAATGAAATATTCTCAGGAAGTAGTTTTAATATACTATTAATTTATAGAACAAAGCTAGCCAAAGCTAACAAATATTGAGCAATATATCCTGGTATTTCTTTTTGTTACATAACAAAATATTATTTCAAAACAGATTTTTAAAAACCTTTTCTTTCATGATTATCATCAGAAAAACAAGCTGAAAAATCATTATCCTCGGGTTCCTGAAACACTTAACTTGATAGGCAGGCATGGTGGTAAAGGCCTGTCACTCCAGCACTCAGGAGCTCAGGGTGGCAATGTCCCCAATTCCGAGCCAGTCTGTGAGTCCCTGTCTCCAAGAATCCAGGAGAGACAAGCAAAATTTTTTCCTAACCTGACATGTCTCTAAAATGGGCTACAGGCTACAAAGGTTCTGATTGCTGCTACAACGCACCCTCGTAAACACAAAGCAGGCCCATTTCCTAGCAAGAGCTTTGGATGACTAGTCAGGAAATACTATTCTTGCATGTAACCTCAAGCACATGAAAACAGATACAGGTTCTTTCACTTGGTTATTCTGTTTTATGATTTAATTTTTTGACTTGTTTTATATATGAGTATATATAGACTATGTAATTAAATATATGTATGAAAACTAAACACATTCCCTATCCATTAAATGTTCAGAAGAGGAAAGAAAAGTGATAGGAATGTGGTTTTCATCACATCCTCAGGTGACTTCCCAGATCTCCTTGTCACAGTGAGAGTGTTACAATGACAAGAAGGAACAAACCTTGGGGACCCTGTAACCTCCCCAGACATGGTGTTCTAAAAGGATTTGGCTTGGCTTGCCTCTCCTGATTATGCACTATATCCTGGAAGCAGAGGAACGGTGACACGGACCACTGGACAGTGGACAATGTTTTCTAGTCCCAATTGCTCCAACTCCTCATTTACTATTGTGTGTTGCTCTGACACAGTAAGATGAAGGTAGCCGTAACTCCAGACAAGAGCATTAAAAAATGTTTTGCTTTTTCTAATTAGGTAAAGAATGCAGAAAAGCATGCATTTACAACATATTTAATAGACCAGCGTATATGTGCACACATACACATGCTTGCTGTTGCTGTCTCTGTCTCTCTCAGTTCCAGGGGCCTGATACGTCTTTATTGGCATAGGTACACAGGCATGTTAAGATTTACATAAAAACATTTTCCTTCATGTAGTGATTAATAGTTCACAACTCAAATATCTGAAAATCTAGAAAAATCTTACTATTAAAAATTATTTTGACCTCCACCAAAACTAGTATTAGCTAATATAAACAATTATTCCTACACCTTCCAAGTTTGAAATTAGATATCCAGAAACACAATGCAAACAAAGCAGTTCATATTTAAACTACCTCTGATGTTCCTTTTGTAGACTTCACACCATGGGTTAACAGGTCACACTACAAAACAGCATTCCATAGATAGCAGATACTGACCAGATGTTCAAATAAAAAAATAAAAATTGTTTGTGAATTTTTATTTGGATACAACTAAGAAAAGTTATTATTATGCCAATTAATCAAAGAATATGTTAGGGGATGGAACCTTCACATTATAATGATTCTTCTGTTTCAAACTTACCAAGACAAATAAGCCACGCATATCCACTAGGATTGAGGACTTTTTGACTACTAGTTCTAAGGCACCCAAGTAGATAAGGCAAATGACTTAGATATGATATGATAATGACTGTACCTTATGATCTCAAAGGACACCAACAGTACAGATGGTAATTTCTACTGAGTCTACACACACCCTACTCATCAAGTCTAACGACTCAGCATAAGGAATGAGCTGCCACAGAAGCAATTATGGGGAAGATCTCAAAAACAAAAACAAAACAAAACAAACCCAACAAATACAAAAAGACTAACACATTCTGTTGTCTATCCACTCTCCAAGTTATGAGATGCTCAAACAAATCTTGTAAATTACCCTAGGAATGACAGTCCCAGTCAATGAGGCAGTGGAGGCATGGATACTGATACAGTCAGTACCAAAAACAGCTTTACACTGAAAAGCCCAAGATGCATACAAACCAACTCCCAGACTATACAATTGCCTCTTACAAATCCATCCCAGATAACTGATGCCTACGACAGAGAATATGTCAGTCATGTTCAGCAAAGCCCTGGTGTCTGGCAATAGAAGTTGTCCCAGCTAAAAAACTATTTAGAATTAGCAAAAGGAAAACATGTAAGTTTTTCCCGTGCTCTTTTCTAAAAGTTATTATCTTTCAATTAACTCTCTTCACTCATAATTTAGGATCTTCTGAATCAAAGAGATCCTTTTTAATCTCTATTTTAACAAGCTTTCATTTTCATTATTATAAATGGATGTCCGATTTTGATAACCAAATTCAGCTCACTCCCTATACTAAGGAAAAAGTACTGATAGCAGTGGAGGCACAAGTCTCAGCCTCCAAAGTCGGAAAGATAAAGTCATGGATTTTGAGCACATGGCTCTGAAGTGAGACTACACTAGTCTTGCCTCACTTGAGGTCGGACTGCCCACTCCTTACACCCCACATTTGAATCATCTCACCATGCTAACATTCTTTCCTAATCCTCCAATCAGAATTGCTAAAGTCAGCAGCTATAGGAGAAAAAGGTAAAGGAGGGGGGACGAAGATCCTTAGCACCAGTAGTAATGTAACACAGAAATAACAACATGTCAACACAATTCAACAGAGCATGTTCTACTGTTATACAACAGGTAATAATGTGAGCCACAGATATAGGTTAAAATCTTCTAGCAGTACCTGCTGGATAATAGTGGCACACATCTTTAATCCCAGCACTCAGGAGGCAGAGACAGGTTCTGAGTTCAAGGCTAGCCTGGTCAACCCTGTTCCAGGCTGATCTACAGAGAAAGTTCCACGACAGCCAGGGCCACAGAGAGAAAAGCTATCTCAATAAAAAATTCCTAGTAGCATATCTTTAAAAAACTGTTTAGGGCTAGAGAGATGGCTAAGTGGGTAAAGGCACTTGCGATACAGCATGAGGATCTGAGTCTGAAGTATGAGAATCCATATAAAAACTGGGCAGACAGCATGAATGTCTCTAATTCCTGTACTCCTATGGGGAGATGGGAAGCAAAGAAAGGAAAATTCTAGAAGCCCATGGGTCAGTAAATCTGGCATCCATAGTTGAAAACCAAGAGAGACCAAACAAGACACAAGATAAAATTTGATAACAAGGTTGCCCGCTGACCTCCATGTGTGCCCTGGCATCTGGCACCTATATTTACACATAAGAATTGGATAAACACATACAGATACATATATACACATCTCACAGACACATGAAAAGTTTTAAAAGGCAATATTTTAATACATTCTATTTAACTTACTATATCTAAAATTTTATTCCCATGGAAAATCAATAAAAATGAGATTTATTATTATTTTCATATCTCTAAGCTTTAATGCATTGACACCTCAAAAGCATGTCAACTTGGACCAGCCACATTTCACTGCTGAAGAGTCAGATGTGGCTAACAGCTCCAGAATTACATAATACAGCCTTAGTCTGCTGGGTGCTAGAATAAATGCATTAAATGTATTGATTTATTTCCTCTTCACGATAATTCTGTAAGGGAAATATTACTATATGTTGTTATTTTATAGATGAGAAACCAAAGCAAGGATACACAATAATATGGTAGATACTAGAATCAAAAATCAAAGCTTGGCCTTCTGACTACAACTATTGTGATATTATTTATTAAAGAACTACTGTGTAAATGACTGTGTTCCTTGAAACAATCAGAAATATTTATCTTTCAACTTAATAAATGAAGACATGAGATATCAAGTCTTTACAAGGTAATCACAGGCCCTATGCTAACTAACCTATGTAGGTTAGTAAGAGCACATACTCCATTGCAAACTGACTAGATCCCTTGGCATAAAGAACCAACAAAATATAAAAATAGTATGGAGATTTATAGAAAATACCAATCCATTAGTACCAAAAATTCCTCATGAAAAGAGATGACATTGAAAATGGACTTTTATGCAGAAGTGTAGCTAAGAAGTAGGGTCCTCACTAACTAGCATACATGCAGGCCTGGGTTACGGCTCTCTATCACAACAAAACAAAAGACAAAAAGACTTTAGAAGCTTAGGATGAAGTCTTCCGAGGGCAGAGATGAGGATGCAGAGGAGAGAAGCATTGCGTTGTGCTGAAGGAATACATAAACCAAAAGTCATATGGCTAGTGGAGCAGATAGGACGGCAAACAGATGCAGTAGGAAAGCCATCTAAGGGCCACAGCATCCTACACAATGCTTGAGGAAAATGGCAGCATTAACAAACCTGATGTTTAAATAAAAGCTGTCTAGCAACAATGGGCAAGACTAACAGCAGTAAATAGTTTACACAATGAAGGCCTGTGTAAGGGTATTGCTGCAGGAGGCCTGGATAGTAGATGTGAAAATCACAGCAGTCTGCATACTATAGCCATGTCAGGGATATGCATTTCAACTCTTGGTGATGAGCAATAACTGAATCGTTAACTTGTAACATAATGCTCTGGTTAGCTGTAATATGTAGGTGGAGTTTTTAACCATCCCTTTTAACTTGAACTCCCAGTATCTCTGTGTATCCAGCATCAAGATTTGTACTATCAGCATTGTATCTGGCTCTTACTTTGAAAGACGTCTTTCTATCAACTGAATTGTTACTGGTTCACAGATTTGATGGAGGGACACTTACCTTTTAAGTAAGACAGAATTATCCTATATCTCATGTATCAACTCAAAGACAGATGTGGAATCTTAGGTTCTTATTTCTAATATGATTGAGCAATATTCTGAAAGAATTAATGGGCATATCTAAAATGCATTAAAGGAAAAGGTAAAAATGTCCCTACTGTTTCTTTCCATCGTAGCTGTATTTGTTTTTTTCATGATTAATTAAAACACACTTAAACTTTAAGCAAATCTTTTCACTTTCCTTCCTCTTACTTACCCCAGTGCTGTAGAGCTGCATACAGTTTGCCCTGGGTTAACGCTGGAGTGTAGCCTAATCACTAGCCTGAGATGATGTTTTGGCCAGGTAAAGCAGAGCAGTTATCCCTTGTGATGGAGAAATACTTAAGACTGTCCCAGCAAGATCTCCTTGTATCCAGCACTGATTCTGATGAACACTTCAGACACGATTTATGTTGGAAATCTTGAGTGTTTGCCATATTAGCACTGTCAGACTAGGACATGAGCCTGAGTCATGAGAGCTCAGATGTCCAGCCTGGCATGATGGCAGAGGCAGGATAACTCCATATCCAAGGCCAGACTGTCCTACACACTAGGACTACATGGTCAGTAGGACTTTGCCTCAAAAACATAAAAGGATTTATGCATAAAACCTAACCATCACAGAATATACTATAGGAAAGGGCCAGTCTATTTACAGATTTGGCATTTTATACTTCAGAATGGATATTATCTTCACTAGCACATAACTCATGGCTCCTCTTAGAAAGCACAATAATTTTGGTTATTAAATAAACACTTATGGAATATTTGTCATATGCCATGTTTATGCTAGGTTTGGTGATTTCAAATATAAATAAAACATGACTCCTACCCCAGGGGACACTCTTGATGGCTGAGACAGATACAAAGAAATACAAAAAGGCTATTGTACTGGCCTATGAGTACCACAGATGTGGCTGCCACATATAATTTCTTACAGAACACACATGAAGGAAAACTAGTAATTTTGCTAGTCTGTGGAGGTGAGTAACATAACTTAGCTCTTACATAAGTCCCGCCTTGTACAAATGACTAATACAGAAAGGCCAGTCAAATGTACAGTTTCTAACACAGTGGACTAAATCTGGATAATGTTCTTATGTAAGACACTACAAACTTAGGGATTCTTTCTCCTAAAGTCAAACAAAAATTTTCCCAATGGCTTATTCATAGAATATGTACCTAACAGCAACCTTATTTGTTTTCAATATTGCTGCACCTATCAGTACTTGTGCTAGTGAGTTACTGGGGACTCCATCTTCCAATGGTAAGTTTGAATTATGCTAAGTACTAATATAGTAAAGGCCACCCTTTTCACTGGCCTTATTTCTATGTGATACTAAAATACCACCCAAAATGCAACTTGGTTTGAACAGTACCCTATATTAGAAATAAATTCCCTACATATAATATTAAGCTATAATTTCTAATAGCTACTTCATTAAATGACCACCTTTCTGAAGGGACAGGATCAGGTCTGATTAGTGCTTATAGGTTCTAAGAGGATCCCATGTAGGCCTATTTTAAATATGCATATACCTTTATTTCTGGCAACAACTGTTTCACTTCTTTTTACATCTATCACTATATGTGTGTCTCTTAGAATCTAGCCTGTATTTCTCTCTCAGTGATATGAATGAGAATGTTTGGGAGATCCACCTGACTCAATAGCCCAGAAAAACATGACCGGTTGTGTGCAATTTGAATTGAAAAGGTTTTGCAAACTGCTTAGTCAACAATTGCGGTACATATACCTACACACATGCATGCAATCACAATCCCACCACCACTTATAAAAGTCATCAAAAAGTGCAGGCGTGTTCCCCAGACCTCCTTCCCAATATCTGCAGGTACAGTCTCAAAATTCTTGTCTCAAACAGTCATTACCAATCCATCAATATTAATGAAGAGCTGAAGCCTGTTTTCCATCTTTAGTCTACCCTCAGATAAGGAGCATGAAAGCTATGACAAAGAAGTTACAAAGATCAAAAAGCTAGTTGATGACAGTCTCAGTTGGAAAAGCCCCAGATCTGTTCCTTCTGGTCCATACCACAGTGCCTACCTGGAATGCTTCTCATTTACCCTGACCTGTAGTGTTCCTTGATCTCTTCATGTCTGTAGTGGCAATTTGGGGTTTCAGTTTCTTAAAAAAAATGCAGAGAGAGAGAAATATTATTTTTCATTTTAATACCAGGGGTGGAATATGGGGCCACGTCAGACTGTCCAGAGCAGCGGACTGTGATTTACCTTGTGCTCTAGCAGGGGCATGATTTTGCCAGCTGCAGTTTCTGCAATTATGTGATGTTTGAAATGCTTTGGACTTTTCAGAGAGAATATAAACACTAGAGCCTTGAGAGGCAGGGATGAGGGTGGTTGTTTGCTGTTAGCCATGGGTTTGTAAGTAGCCATGTGCAAAGAAGATACAAGAAGAAGAAATTAGATATCCTGAAGGCAAAAATCAAACTTGGACCAAGGAACTTGATGCCCTAATCAGCAGGAAGTAGTCTAATGATAATGCTGCTCTTTCCCCTCTATTCCTTTTTTCTCTCCTATCTAATGTTAGGAGGCTGAAAGGCTGGAAGAAATAGGATGGGGAAGGGTGAAAGAGAAAAGAACCCACAAAGTGGCTAACTCCACCTACACGTCTCCATAGTTTAACTCCTTACCAATTTCATTGTGATAGATACCTATGCAACCCAATTATTTTTCTTTTAGAGAATGTCAATGTCCCTGGCATTGAAAGGGAAGAAACTTACCATCATTTCACACCTACGCAGGTAATGACTGCCCACTTAACCTAGCATTTCCCACTAAGCCATCAGCTATGACTCGGAAGCTTTCACAGTACTCTTTCTATTTTAAACAAAAACAGAAAAAAAAAATGTGTTATAGTCAGAAGACTCAGGCAGAAGTATCAAAGAGTTCTTAGCTAGCTTGTGATACACACACACACACACACACACACACACACACAGTTTGTTTAATATCATGATGAAAAATAACTGCTGTGTCTGTATCTTTCCAGTTCATGCACTGAATAGAGCAGTACTCACCCTACCTTGTCTGAACCTCAGAAAAGATGAAATTTGAAAATCCTTAAACAATGAATTTAGAAAATGTATCCAAAAAGATAAAATACTCCAAAGTAAAATGTTAATGAACAGACTTACATGCAAGATAAGTATTCCTTGCCAAGAGATGTATTTCCTACATTTATTTCTGTGAACCATTCCTTAATGCACATACTTCTAGAAAATTTGAAAGTGTTTGACTTCCTGTTTATTATTTTAACATATTAACCTATGCTGGTTGATTTGGGTTGTTTTGTTTTGTTTGTTTTTTTTTTAATTCTCATATATTGTGTGCCTGCTAAACTAGTACAAAATTTATTACTAAAACAAACTGGTATCACATCCCTCAGAATAACTCCTGTAAGTCTGATATTTCTGTACCCAGGATAAAGACAAGAAACTAATAGATCCTTATCTCTTGTATCAGGCAAATGCCATATTCATTTTCATATACATTAACTCAAAATACTCAAGCATAAATACTTTTTTGCCTGTTTTATAGAAAGAAGAAATACTGATCAAAAAGCGAAAGATATCAAAGTCTGAGCAGGAGTTAAGGAGGGTGTAATGGGTGTGGGGAACATACCAGAATTAAATAGTATTGGTGATGCTGTACTTTAAGATGACCCAATTTATGGCGGGTGATTATATATATATGATAACTAATTCGATTCATAATCCAAGTGAAGGACATTTAGGAAGTCTTGTACCATTTTCAACTTTCTTATGGGTGTAAACTCATTTCAAAATTAAAGTTAATTTTCTCAAGGCATAACAGTATGGACATATAATATTAAAGTTGTAGGGTAAATTCTGTTATATTTTTCAAGCCACGTGTAAAAACAGATAAAACAATGCCCTCAAGACTACCTTTCTTCAGTAGTAGAATTAATATTCAAATTCAGATCTTTGTTAGCTCCAAAGGTATCATTCCCTTTATTGTAAAGCCAAAAGTAACAGTACTGAGGTATCACTTAAAAACATAAATCTCTTCACTATTATACACATTTACATGACCCTTTCAGAAATAAAACTCTATTAAATAAATGTTTTAATGAAGATTTACACACACACACACACACACACACACACACATATGTACTCTGTCTTCATGCACATCAGAAGAGGGAATCATAGAATCATATCCATGATTGTAAGCCACCATGTGGTTACTGGGAACTGAACTTAAGACCTGTAGAAGAGCAATCAGTGCTCTTAACATCTGTGCCATCTCTTCAACACAACCAAATGTGTTTTACTTAGAAATTCTAAAGTCTATGTACTATTCATCAATCTTTAACAACTGGTTTTCTGTATGCAAATAAGATGTCATTATTTTTAAAACTTGCAATATGTAAGAATATCCAAATGTAAGCAACTAAAGAAAAATTTATTTGTACAGAAATGTATTTCTTTAATTGCAAAATAAAAATGTTCAAATTAAAAAAAATTCTGTGCTACATTAACTTCAGGACAAAAAATAACTGTGTGTATAAGCCAGTGATTCACAATCTGTGTGTCATAACCTCAAAGAAACCAGCAGAAAATAGAGATATTTACAAAGAGATACTGCTACAATTCATCACAATAGCAAAATTACAGTTATGAAGTATCAAGTAAAATTATTTTATGAGAAAATGTATTTGATGAGAAAATGTGATGGTCGCAGCATTAAGAAGGTTGAGAACCACTGGTGTAAGGGGAGATCCTAAACAATATAGCAGTTAGTTATTTCTGGGTGAATGATTTAAAAACAAACGGCAAAAACAAACAAAATAAATGGCTTTGTCCTCCCCTGTCACAACTGCAGAGCTGGTGGCACCAAGAAACAACAGTGAATGTGTGAAAACTCTGCAGTGGTGGTAGGAGTTTTTAATCAAGAAGTTATTTCACTACTTTAAAAAAACATATACTTATGGGTTACCAACTTCTCACAATATCTTAAAATTGAAGTGTGAGTTTTTGTGCACTTACTAACATACTAATTTACCAAGCATTGACATATAATATGATTGGCATTTACATAAGTCAGTATATCAGGGTTTGATTTGTTGGCTTATGACTAAATATTTTTAGTGTGCCAAGTCTATAAAGTGTCCATATGCCTTTACAAATCAGATTTACTCAAGAATGTTACGAAGTGGAATTCAGAGTTCCACTTGTGAAGGAGCTTAAAGAAACAGAAACATTTCTTTTTAAGGGAAGGATTTGTTAGGTAGAATTCTGAGAGAAACTCTGATTTAACCAGTAAAGTTTTTATTTCTTTAATCAGCTAGCTGTCCAGTAATTCCAAATTCACCACTGTACAAAGTCTTCTGTACTCTGTACAAGTCTGTGTCATTAGCCCAAGCAACAGCAGGCCTCCCTAACTCAGTCACCTGTGACAAACAAAACATCCAACTCCCTGTGGAGGACGAAGCATGCCCAGTTCAGCACCCTACAGCCTTACCATCCCCAGCCCCTGGGATTTGAGTCTACTGACAAGGCTGCTCCTATTATTAGCCAAGCTGACACCTAGCTTTCGACAGAGCTGCTGGGGATGCCACAATTTGAAACTTAGCTTCCTCTCATGTAGTCTACCAGCTGTGAATTCTAATTTTCTCACCTAAGTTAAAATCAAACATATCTGCATTAATTTGATTAATACTACAAAAGATGGCTAACAGAAATGGATTAGAAAAGTGTAAAGGCCCTTTCTATTACTTTAATTTGGCCATCTAACTTTTTCTAATGTACAAATTATTATATATTATTAGGGAGAAATCCTTGGGAGTTCAATTTTCAAAACAGAAAAAGTATTTAGGAATACAAATTATTAGACCTAAAATTCATTTAGGAATACACTGCAGGACATAGAATTTAAACCCAATGCCTCTGTACTATTGCTGACCTCAAGACCCAAACAAGCCTAACCTTTTAAATGTGATATGAAATTTAAAGACAGTTATGTTTAGGCAGTAATTTAAAGATTTTACTTCAGGATTTGGGGGAATGGCTCGGGTGGTTTATAAAGCACTTGTCTTGAAAGCTTGAAGACCTAAAACTGGCAAGTCTGATGGATAACACACGCTGGTATCCCCAGTGTTGAGAGAAAAGAGACAAGAGAACCTCTGGACCTTCCTGGCCAGCCAGCCTAGCTAACTGCTGTCTTCTGGTCTCTACATATGTACACATACACACATGCCCACATACATATGTGTGCACATGCACACACACACATATATAGACAGTTATTTTATTTTAACTACAGCAAAACAATGATAGGAAATAAAGATCATAAAACAAAACAACATTAAATTTTAAGCAATTATCAGTAAGAGAATTGCACAATCCTTTTCTGTATGCAAAGCCCCAATGGCCTATTTATTAATGAGAAAAGTCATTGAATCTTTCACTTTAAAAATCTTTAATTGTCACAGATCCTGTGGTGTATTCCTTCCCAAGTGCTGACTGGAATCTCTTAAGTCCACAGAGTACAGTCACCACGCAGCACAGCACAATGCTAACCACCACAAACCATCACTGCATTAACTGCTCCCAGTCTTAAGACTTTAATTTCTACGGGACTGTAGTTCAGAGACTTAGAACTGGTAAAGTTCTCTTTTAGCAGACATAGACAAGGATCACATATTTTCATACATGCTTGTGCACATAACAAACATTTACTGCTCTAGTCACAAGCATGTCCAAGACAGAATTTCTAAATTGGTCTGTAAAAACTCTCCTTGGAGCATTTTCATAGAATATTTGTCAAATCATTGTCAACCATGAAGATTAAGTGACCAGCACTTCATCCACTCTCTTCTACAAGTTGATCTTTGAAAAACTTGAAGGGAAAATAAATTCTGAAAAACTTCACTCTCATACTGAGCTGTCAATCCAGAGATGAAACAGCAAAGTCAGCTGACACAGTGTATAATTATCAGCAAAGGCAGATATGCATGTCAGCTCAACTAAAATTTTTTTCACTGCTTAGACTTTTTCCTCAGACTCAGAAAGACGCATGGTATGTATTCACTTATATGTGTATTAGCTGTTAAGTCAGTGATAACCAAGTTACAATCAAGGAGAACCACAGAGGATCAGTGCCTTCGTCAGCCAGCATCAGAGAAGCTTCCTCCTGCAGCAGATGGGAACAGATAGAGATCTAACCAGACACTACACAGAGAGTGAGAGACACTGGGGCCCGAAATGGGATGTCTCCCCAAGCCCTCCATCAGCCCTAAATGGAATGTCCTCCCCTCTGGGTTCAGGGGACCTGGGGGAAGAAGATGTTAAAGAGCCTAAGAGCCAGAGGGGGGGGGGGAGACACCAAGAAAACAGGGTCTTCTAAATCAGCTGAGTAAAGCTCATAGGAACTCACAGAGACAGAGCAGCATGCACACAGGGCTTACTCAGGTCTGCAGCAGGTCCTCTGCGGATACGATATGGATTCTAGTTAAGTGATCCTAAGAGATTCCGGAAGGTATGGACAAGTGTGTCTGATTCTGTAGCCTTCTCTTGGATCTTCTCCTTCTGTTGTTTTGCCTTAGACAACTTGGATGCAATGATTTATCTTACTATATTTTATTATTATCTCTTAGAATCCTATTCTTTTCAAAGGAGACTGAAAAGGAATGGAGCCACACCAGAAAGGATGTGGGGAGGAACAGAGAGGAGCAGGGGAGGGGAAAGCCTGATCAGGATATATTATGCAAGAAAAATTAATTTTCAATAAAAGGAAAAAAAACCTTTCCCCTGGACATACACTATTTCTGCAAAACATAAAGTATATGGTATATTTTAAACAGGATCTGTGTACACTGTTAAGCTGCTATGTGGTAAAAACTTCATTCCTATAGCAGGTCCTCCAGATAAAGCTAAAAGTTAAAACACATGCTGTGGCAGGTCGACATCCAATTACTAGAAGTAAGCATGTCAGAGATATAATTAGTTACGACACTAGGACAGGCATGCATGTTTCAACACACACAGTTCAGAACAACGCTTTGGCACTGTATGAGAGTGGACTTAAACCAAAGACTTAAAGAAAGGTTACAGAGTGTGTATATACTTTTTATTATTATTACCTAAAACTTGCCACAGCAAATTATTTCTTTTAAGTTATAAGCATATTTGATTTGTATAAACATCTTTTTAAAGACTTCTCAGGAGAAATGAAAAAAGAGAGAGAGACCTACTCCCCTCTTTCTCTAAGCCTTCCACATTAAAGAAGTTTATGTAAGAAAATTTCTTTGATAGAAAAAGAACAGGACTGGTGGGGTTGTTCAATGGACAGAGGTGCCTGCCACCAAGGTTGACAACCTGAGTTTGATGCCTGAGACCCGCATGGTTGAAGGAAAGCATCCAATCCCATGCACATGCATGTGCACACGTGCACACACACATTAAATATAAATAAAGGGAAAATATGTACCTTCCAAAGAAGTTGACCAAATGCACTTATAAATTCTGATAAAATCCTAAAATCTAATTACAGGCTTCTCAGTCATGAATAAGTCCAAATCTTGAAAATAAAACACATGAGGCAACACAACTTGATGTTGACAAAGTCTGTCTGAGAGATGTAAAGATACCTGCCCCTCAAACCAAAAGAACTATGTAAAAAAATTAAATGGAAGATGATTCTATCAAAAAAAACTTAGTAGTATATCACGACCAATTAGATTTTTATCCAATAATAAAATCGTAACATTAAAAAGATGTTAAGAGGCAGAACACGGAAGCACACATCTGTAAGTTCGTGGTGCTGAGGCAGCGGTAAGCCTCCCACAGGTGGCTGGCCAGGCAGGCTAGCTGGAAGGGTGAACACAGGTTCAGTCAGAGCCCTCTCTCAACAACTGAAGCAATAGATGAGGCTATCAACATGGGCCTGTGGCTTCCACACCTGACTACAAACATTCTCAGATCACCTGCCACTCATAAATGAAGCCTCTTTCCTGAGAATTTTAGCAAATGTGTTTGTTTTGTTGATAACATTAATACTAATACATAAATTCTAATCAAAAAAGTTCCAAAATGGCAAGGTGGAAACACACACAACACACACACACACACACACATACACACACACACACACACACATCACAAAGCAGATTTCAAATGTGACAGCTTTAGACTTCCCAAAACCTGCAAATGAAATGCCATAGATGATGTTAGGTGCAGTGAAGAGGACGTAGGCTGAATGGATGCTAGACACATAAAGCTTGTAATTAAGTGCATTCTCGAGTATAATCACCCACCCTGGAACAAGATCAAACATTCGGAACTTATTCAATGTAAAGCAGCTAGACCTTACATTCCCACAGGAATACAGCACACGACAATGAATGATGACCTAAATCCCATCTAGTAGGCCAAATGGCCCATGAAGTCAGTGCACATGGTCCCTCCACAGACACTGTTAATTACGCCCTCAGGTTTTGGTCCAGCAGAGCTTACCATCTTAAAATAAGGCCTGCAGAGAGCCCTCTCTTTTATCACAGAACTATGTAAGAAGCCTGTTATGTAAGTTTTACAAAAGACTGAGATTTGGCCAAAAGAATATGTATAGTAGGTTACAGCAAACAAGAAAAGAAAAGTACTAATGTTTACTTCCAACATGAGCGAGCCCCTCAGAATTTTTACAGATCCAAAAGTTCCAATATTACAGATAAAGCTGGAGCAAAAGAAATGATTCAACTGCTACCCCACCCCAACCCTAAAAATCTACCCATTTTCTGGGAAGAATGTGACTCCCAAGTATGAATTCTGAACATTGTTTTTCTATTGTATAACAATAAAATAATTCTAAGATCTACAGATTCCATGCAAAATTAGTATTTTCTACTATTAAGAAAGGTAGTAGGATGAAGCAGAAGAAATTTTAACGGTGTAATTTAGCCAAAATTGCCCTAATTAATAAAAAATGCTTTTCTTTTTGAGGCAATGTCTCACTCTGGTCCAATCTGTCCCAGAACCCACTCTGGAGTCCAGAATGACTTCAAAATACTGATAATCCTCCTGCCTCAGCTCCAGAATGCTCAGATTACAAAAACAAACCACCACATCCAACACTAATTCTTTTCTTAATTGATACCCAAGAAGTCATAAAAATAAATGGGTTTATCCAAACATAATTTACAGGAGCTACAAAAGAACCAGATATACATGATATGTATGTATATGTATGCATAATAATAAGTTAACTTTAAAAATCCAGGGACTAGAGAAATGACTCAGGGTAAAGTGCTTGGTATGCAAACATGAGCACCTGAATTTAGGACCTCCATACCCACATAAAACATGGCAATACACATCTATAATCCAAATACTGAGAGGTGGAGGCCGAGATAGGCTGGTTTTTGCTGGTTAGCCTTTGTGAGTTCCAAGTTCAGCAAAAGACCCCATCTCCCAAAGAAAAGCAACAGAGGAAGACTGGATGCTACCTTCTGGTCTCCATATACACAGAACAGGCATGGGTACCTACATGCATGCACATGTACTCAAACACACACATACAGTCCATATATAGTCCACATAATAGAACCTGTTTAATAACTGCCTTTTATTTTGACATGAGTATCAGTGTGAATGTCAGCCCCAGAAATACTTGAACAAATTTCTGCTTCCCCAGATTTTACCTTTCTAATGTCACGAGTATTTGTTTATGCACAACACACAGATTTGCTCAACCAAGAGAAAATATACAATGCAGGTTTATACGTCAGCTTTTACTTTTGAGCCTAAAAGCTCTCTAAAAAAATGTTTAATGTCACAGGGTACCCCTGCCATCTCACATTCTGCTTAAAACTTTTCGTAGCTATGTGTGGTCACATATGCCCACAATGGCAACTCTTGGGAGAGCGAAGCAGGACTGAGCTGGAAACCACCCTCACATTCTCAGCAAGACTCTGTCCCTGTAGTCTCTTCAGAAGCTTTCACAGGCAATGGAGAATAGTATTTTTACTCTGAATTCATAAAATCTATCTTAAAGGAGAACTATCAGTGGTTTGGCAAATGGAGTTGGTTATTTAAGTCTATAAAACAACAAGTTGGTCAACAGAAAGATGCTACAACAGGCATGTATGTTAATCTTTATCTGCATAAAACTTCACATCAATTCTTACACAGCTCTGTTTTCTTTTTTTCAAATGTATTTAAAGTTCTAAACATTGTAGGGGAAAGACACCAACATCAATGCTGTTACTGCAGGATACTTCCAACATTACACTTGCTCAAATGTCTAACTCACCATTTATAACTATTTTTGGAGTCAACTTATTAATTGAATTCAAAAACTTAATTTTGACTTTTCTGATCAAAAATGGAATTATATTATTTTATCACCAACCAGATGCATCATGTTATCCAATGATTCAGAAAGCCAAAACTTAGGTCACAGAAATCTTGATAGCATTACAAGAATTAGACATGGGTGTCTAAAACCAATTTCAAATGAATAGCTCTAAGGCAGGCATTTATAGCTATGGCACCATTACTACATGATCTTCCATGATAACTAATTTATCAAGAATAGTGTATATTTCTGCTTATTTGTGCTTTTTGATTTTCCCTACATATTTAGTAATACATTAATTACCTTAATAGATCATTCAGGTGTGTAGATCTCACCAAATACCTAATTAAAGTTCCTCAAAGGTTATGTTTTTTGCTTTTTGAGACAGGATTTCATGTGCAGTCTGGTCTTGATCTCATGTGCACAGACTGGTCTTGAACTCATGATGTCCTTGTACTCCTGATCCTCCTTCCTCTACTTCCTGAATACTAGAAATATATTTTTTTGTTGTTGTTGGGGGGAGGGCATCAAACCCAGGATTTTGCACATGTTAGGTAAGCTCTCTACCACTGAGCTACTCAAGCCTATATTATACAATCTTATCTCACTTAAGAGGTTAAAGTCAGTGCATAAACATACTTCCAGACATTACATATATCTATCATCTATTCCTGTATCTTCAAAATTATAATTGTAATTGCAGAGCATTACAACATTAAACTGTATGTGTATTATATCCTAATAAAATTGTTTCTAGAAATTTCAATCATAGGAATGATAAAATTAACTAAGTTTATTTAAAAGTCTAAGCTATTCAAAATTATGGGGAAAATAATAAAAAAGATCTCAAAAGAAGGAAAGATCTCCCATGCTCATAGATTGGAAGGATTAATATAATAAAAATGGCCATCTTGCCAAAAGCAATCTACAGATTCAATGCAATCCCCATCAAAATTCCAACTCAGTTTTTCATAGAGTTAGAAAGAGCAATTCTCAAATTCATTTGGAATAACAAAAAACTCAGGATGAAAAAAACTACTCTCAACAATAAGAGAACTTCTGGGGAAATCATGGTCCATGACCTCAAGCTGTATTATAGAGCAATAGTGATAAAAAAAAAAAACTGCATGGTATAGGTAAAGAGACAAGCAAGAAGATGAATGGAATAGAATTGAAGACCCAAAAATGAACCCACACACCTATGGTCACTTATATTTGACAAAAGAGCTAAAACCATCCAGTGGGGTGGGGAAAAAGACAGCATTTTTAACAAATGGCGCTGGTTCAACTGGAGGTTGAACAGCATGTAGAAGAATAAAAATTGATCCATTCTTATCTCCTTGTACAAAGCTCAAGTCCAAGTGGATCAAGGATCTACACATAAAACCAGACACACTGAAGCGTGTAGAGAAGAAAGTGGGGATGAATCTTGAACACATGGGCACAGGGGAAAAGTTCCTGAACAGAATACCAATGGATTATGCTCTAAGATCAACAATTGACAAATGGAACCTTTTACAAAGGAAAAAAAAAGAATTACAAAGCTTCCGTAGGGTAAAGGACACTGTCAATAGGACAATGCGGAAACCAATAGATTGGGAAAAGATCTTTACCAATCCTACATCTAATAGAGGGCTAATATCCAATGTATGCAAAGAACTCAAGAAATTAGACTCCAAACAATCAAATAAACCTTTTAAAAATGGGGTACAAAGCTAAACAGAGCTCTCAACTGAGGAATATCAAACAGCCAAGAAGCACCTAAAAAAATGTTCAACATCCTTAATCATCAGGGAAATGCAAATCAAAACAACCCTGAGATTTCACCTCACACCAGTCAGAAGGGCTACAATCAAAAACTCAGGTGACAGCAGGTGCTGGTGAGGATGTGGAGAAAGAGGAACATTCCTCTTTTGTTAGTGGGATTTCAAGCTGGTACAACCACTCTGGAAATCAGTTTGTCAGTTCCTTAGAAAACTAGACATAGTATTATCTGAGGACCATTCCAGCATATACCCAGAAGATGCTCCAACATGTAATAATGACACATACTCCACTATGTTCATAGCAGCCTTATTTATGATAGGCAGAAACTGGAAAGAACCCAGATGTCCTTCAACAGAGGAATGGATACAGAGAATGTGGTACATTTATACAATGGCGTACTACTCAGCTTTAAAAACAATGAATTCATGAAATTCTTAGGCAAATGGATGGAACGAGAAAATATCATTGTGAGGTAACCCAATCACAAAAGAACACACATGGTATGCACTCACTGATAAGTTGATATTAGCCCAAAAATTTAGAATACCTAAGATATAATTGACAGACTTCATGAAGCTGAGGAAGAAAGACTCAAGAGAGGGTGCTTCGTGATAGAATTCTTAAATGTTGCACTCAACAAACATAAGACTTGTGCATTGCACATGATGTATCTTAGGGCAAGATGGTGGCTTCAAAAGCTGTGAGTGTCAGGGGGGGGGGCAGGTCTACCTGATGAGACTTGCCCAATAAAATTCAGAGGACAGAAGAGGATGATGGGGAGGAGGGGTGGTTCCTGAGAAATAGGTAGGTGGTGGAAAAGATCATGTAGCTGGGGTTGGGTCTGGATAAGGATCAATCAATCAACTGATTCCAAGGCCTATAGCACCTAAGCACGGGGCTCTCTGAGCAGGCTAGATCTCAGCTCGTCAACACATCTTTCTACTAATATTTCCATCATTGCTCCACATCACCTCTGTAATTTCTTCATTCTCCCCTCCACCCACCTCCACTTAGTCTTCTATTTAGAACACAAATATCCAAATGTAAAATTTTAAATGTGAGAATTTTAAATTTTTAAACAAATAAAAATGTCTCACTTTAGAGGGAGTACTCTTAAAACTTGCACACTACTGAAAACTGAGACTAAAACTGTGCATAGGAAAGCGGTGAGCACAGGTGGCTCCACCGGCTTCTGTCTCACGGGTGCTATCAAGTGGATGTTGAGGGTCTTCTTATCTTTATACCTTCTCTTCTCGTAACGAGTCTGTCTGTCTCCATAAAGTGTTCATGAAGGGACAAAGAGCTGAAAGCTCAAAATAAGTATTGCGAAAAAGTCAGTGCTGGTGTCAAATGACAGAGATGGCTTTCACTTTTTCATCTCTTGTTCATCAAAAAAACAATGCATTGGAAGTCTGATATCACATAGTATGCAATACTATTATGAATCTTTACTAAGTATCTAATATTGGCCCAAACGTAAGAGAAAAGAGAAGCAGAAAAGAAAAGAGGAACACACCAATACCAAAAGCAGGAGATGGCTTTCTCCAGTACTTTGTAACTAGACCCAAGCCCTTTCTTTAAACGTTGTGGCTCCTTCGTCCTACAGGTCACAGTCTTTGCCTCTGGCCTGTCTCCATGGTCACCTACCCCACACTAACACAGTGCTGCACACAGGGAAGCAGCATAGAATATGCCCCCAAGAAATGCCAAAGAGGAAAGTGAGCACTGCTATTCTCATAAAACCCATCAAAAACTGGACCAGGCACAGCCCCTTCAGTAAGGTGCTCCCAGGACACCTGCTTGAGAACATTAAAACATATAAAGATAAGGGATATGCTAAGCTATATGGAAAGGGGAGGCAGAAAAAAAGTGAGAGGGGTAAAAGCTGTTAGGGTTCTTTACCTAAGTGCTCAGCCTAGGAGAGGGGCCAGAGTTGCCCTGGAATCAACACAATTAGATCTCTCCCTATCTGAGAGGAAGTACTCAAGACTCCCATGTCCATCCATAATGTCTTCTGATCATATTCCAAAGCACAAAGTATTGAGAAACATCCGGATAATTTGATACCGACCTAAATGAGGCTGCAAAGACACGTCAATTCCATCTACAGGGCACAGAGATGTTTGCCCTCATAGAATATACTGTATTGCACGTGTTCCCAAGCCTGTGCTTGTGCACACACACACACACACACACACACACACACACACACACACACACACACGTGCATGCTACTCTTACCCCTCCCATTCACAGGTATGGATGCATCTTACTCCCACATAACCATATATAAGTGTGTGTGTGTGTGTGTGTGTGTGTGTGTGTGCATGTGTATGCACACATGTGTGCTTCTGTTACTCCCACCTCTCAGTCAATGGGGAAAAAAAGAATGATAAGCCACTAAAGGAAAGGTTGCTTTGAAAAGAACATTAAAAAAAAATGATGTTTCTAGATGTAGCATAGAAGACCAAAGACTTGTTTTCACTCTGTGGTTATTCTTTAATAGTATTTATCCTGTACTGCATTTTGTACTGCTTAATTTTAGGGTTATTGCTTCTACTTCACACATAAGACCTTGAGCACCAAATTTTTTATATCACAAAACCTCAAAAGTTTGATAAATTTTACCTTCTAAAATAAAAAAGGAAATGTAGCTTGGAGTGGGTGTTCACACTGCAGTACCAGCACTGGCCAGACAATAAGGATCAGGAAATCCAAACCAGCCTTGGCTACATAGCAACTTTGTAGCCAACCTGAGACACCAGTGCCCCTCACCCCACCCAACCCTGGCCCACCCAGCCCCCACCCCACTCCATCTCAAAACAAAACAAGACTAAAAATGTCTAAATGTTGAGTTCTACTTTGCAAAACAAAGCAACTAGAACTCACACACCTGGGCAGGATGTAGAACTTACACATAAAAACCTCACAAAGTTTAAGAGCTTTTCTGTTTTAATCAATCAGAACAGGACTGTCTAAAGGCAGTGGTTTTCAACCTTCTAATGCTGTGACCTTTTAATATTGCACCTCTTATTGTGGTGACCCCCCAACTATAAAATTATTTTCATTCCTACATTATAAAAAATTTTGCTACTGTAAATTTTTATTTTTTTTTATTCTTTCATACAATTATATCCCTAACTCAGTTTCCCTTCCCTCCTCTCCTCCAAGTCTCTCCCTGAACCTTCCTTCTCCCCTAGATCCATTCCTCCTCTACAGGCCTCCCAGGGATATTAACACAGCACAGTAAGTTGCAGAAAGACTAGTTACCTCCCTTCATTTTTAGGCTGGACAAGGCAACCGAGTAGAAGAAAAATGGTCCCAAGAACAGGTAAAAGAGTCAAAGACAATTTCCCACAAGAAGATCAACCTATACAAACCATAGCATACATGCATAGAGCCTAGGTCAGACCCCTGAAGGCTCCCTGATTGCCACTTCAGTCTCCCTGAGCACCTGATGAACCCTGGTTGTTGACTCTGGTTTTTCTTGTGTTCTTGACCCCTCTTCTGGCTCCTATGACCCCAATCTTCCTCAGAATTCCCTGAATCCAGTCTAATAATTGGCTGTGGGCTTCTGCATCTGTGCCCATCAGTTGCTGGATGAAGACTTTCTGATGATGCTTATACTAGGCTTTAGGTTCTGGTCTATGAGTATAGCAGAATCATTTCATTGACTGTTCATGTTTGGTTCTATCCTGGGACTCTGGACTATCCAGTCTCTGCTCTTGGTCCTCCAGGCAGTGTCAGGGGTGGGCTTCCTCTTATAGCATGAGTCTCAAGATGGAGACTGATTGGCTGGCCACACCCACAAGTTCAGTGCTACCTTACAGGTAGGATAAATCATATACTGAAACTTTGTGGCTGGGTTGATGTCCCACTCCCACCACTGGAAGTTTTGCCTGGTTACAGAAGACAGCTCACTCAGGCTCTGTACCCCTAGGAGTCTTAGCCAGGGTCATCCTTGTAGGTTACTTAGAGTTTCTACTGCACTGGGTTTCTACCTCACCTTTGAAATGCCACCCAATTCCAGTTGTCTCTCCCAGTACCCTCCATCCTCCTTCCATCAGATCCTTCATGCTCCAGTTCATTTTTCCTTGTTATGAGCTGTAATATACATACCAGATATGCAGATTTCTGATATGCAACCCTTGTGAAAGCGCTGTTTGACTCCCCAAAGGGGTCGTGACCCTCAGGTTGAAAACCACCAGCCTAAGGTCTCATGTAAAACCCCCAGTGAGTTATTCTACATATAGCACACAGACATTCATCTGATGGCTCTTAAAATCTGAATAACGCAATGCTTGCCCCATGCCATACTGGGTTTAGTACAAAGAAGCATGAAAAACAAAGATTTATGATACTGTCATATCAGTACTTCAGAAATATAATTTCATAATAGTACTAAAACATTTGGTGACCCACTCATTATTGATCTATGTCATAAATAAATATACCTGTATTTGTCCATCCAATCTCTATTTTTCTTTCTCTTACCTAACTCCCAGGCAGTCTTCCAACCTCTGTCTTCAGGGAGCTGGGATCACAGGAACATCTCCCAACTTCTCATGGACACTCCTGCCACACATTTGTACACACTCACACAAACTCCCTGTCATTGTGTCATTGTGTGGTTGCTCTTTGGGATCACAAGTGCTACTGTGATCAATGACCAATAAACAGCTCCAAGTCTTTCCTATAATTTTCTTTTCCTTTGTTTCTCCAGACAAACAAGTTCAGTCTTGGCTGTCCTGGAACTTCCTCTCCTGACCAGGCTGGACTCAGACTCACAGAGAGCCACTGCCTCTGCCTCCAGAGCTCTGGGATTAAAGCATCAGGAGACTCATTACCCCCAACAGTCCATTGAAGCCACTAAGGGGACACCAGAAAACAAGTGGCAATCACTGGCTACAACGAGGGTAGACTAGGGGTATGGATTTGCTGTCCCTTTCTTTAGAGTCAGGTAGCAACCACCTAAGAAATAAGGATGCATACCTCATCTCTTAAAGGCAGGAAGGCTGTTTAAGAAGTGCACTGAGTAATGAATTTAACTCATGCACTAGACACTATTGTAAGTAAACTGATGACATTTAAATTTGGCTTTAGACCTGGCAGAACTTATGAGATTAAAAACAAAGTCCACTGTTAATTTTATTTAGAGCTAATAGGCTCTGGAGTGAGACTGTTTCCAAAGAAATCTGATGTTTTATTCCAACCATTTTGAAAGAGAGGAAATCTTTAACTTTCCTACTATTTCTGGATGCAAACATGGCAGGTGTTGATAGAGTGCACTTCAATAATCTGCTAATTACAGAGTAAAAGAGATCAGAAGCCTTGGGGCAGGGAACTGAGGGCTTTCTTTGCATGATTTACATTCTAGTTAGTGACACTCTTTATGTCCTCGAATACGGTATCAATCCATAATTACAGGTGACCTTCTTAATCCAATA
Source organism: Apodemus sylvaticus (assembly GCF_947179515.1). Taxonomy (NCBI): domain Eukaryota; kingdom Metazoa; phylum Chordata; class Mammalia; order Rodentia; family Muridae; genus Apodemus; species Apodemus sylvaticus. The sequence continues at coordinate 802,286 of NC_067476.1, forward strand.
TAGACATGACAAGACATACTAAGAACAGAAATGTAACATTGCTTGTACAATATAAACAAGTTATAAAATTTAATGTGGGTCAGTATAGAGTACTTATCTCTCACATGAGAGGCCTCAGTCCAATACTCAGGAAAAGAGAAAAAGAAAAAATATATATATATATATATGTATGTATGTATGTATGTATGTATGTATGTATATAAGCAAAGGTCATGTATCTGATAGATATAAAATTTTTTATCATACCAATTTTATAAATGATTTTAAATTCTTTACAGAATATCCACAGGGAACAAAGTTACAATCCTCAGATTATGTCATGAGGTATCATTTTAAATTGGCTAATTACTATTTTCATGTGTAAACACTTGTGAGGGGAAAACCCCACATTCTCTCCAAATATAAATGTGACCACTTGGCCACCTAATTAATAGCTGATGCCAAATAATAATGAAACTCTGTCTAAAATAACTGGCACAAAGCCAAAAGCAGACAAAGCAATTATATAAAATGGTTCATCAGAATACTAGAAAAGCCACGATTTAAATAGAAATGAATATAGGTTTTATTAGCATGAATGAAAAGAAAATTAGACCTTTTTCTTTAACATATTCCTTTAAATTCAAGTGTGATCTAACATCGCTGCCTCTAAATTAAGCTAACTTTTTCCTGTTTGAAGGCTTCTCTAACTTGGTGAAGGGAGGCTTTGAAAAATACACCTGGTAGACTGGAGAGCGAGCTGTTTGCAAACACATCATGCCAGATTTGAACACAGTATTTACTTAAAACTTAACTGAGCCGGTTATATTCAGTTTGGATATCATAAAACAATTTTCAGTTTTATCTCTGTTGGTGATGTTTTGTTCATGATGGAATGTCTAGAAGACAAATTTTCTCAATAATGTTTTTTCTTCCTTTCCTTTTGAGGTATTTATAAAACCAAAACCAATTATTTCTAGGTACTTATTCCACCCTCCAGGGCATGAAGTGTGTCTGTTATCATACAGAACACCTAGATTGCTTTTAAACTCAATGATAATTAAGGAACATCAAAGTAAACCCAAGCTGTTTCACAGGGAACCAGCACCTATCATCTTCTGGCTACTGAATGACAAATTTCTTGTCCCCTGGAGTTCCACCAAGAGTTGTCAGCTGATTTTTTCCCCTCCCCTAAACAATAGAATGTTCTTTCTTAATGTAGCCTTTACTCTTTTAGGGATCAGATAAGTCTAAGCTTTAAATGTAAACCACTGAAGGCAAAGAAAGCAAGGCCAGACACATGCAGCTACAGAAAACTTAAAAGCTCCTCCATGGCCAAGGCAAAAGAAGCAATGAGCAGAAGGAAAGATAACTCACAGAATGAGAGGAAAACATTTAAATTTCTGATATGACAGTAATATCCAAAATATATAAAGAACTCCTAAAACTCAAAAACTAGCAAAACCTATGTAATCCAATCTTAAAACGGACAAAATATCAAAAAGGGTCCTATGTCTACCTATCACACTTAACCCAAGAGAGCTGAGGCCAGAGGATAAATGGAAGCTACAGCTGGCTCAAGTCCATAACAGCTACTAGAGAGACTGAGGCAGAAGGATGAGAAATCCATGGGTCTAAAGCCAGCCTACGCAACTTCGTAAGATCTTGTCTTGAAATAAAACACAAAAGGAGCTGGACACACAGTTCGGTGGTAGAGTGATTATCTCAATGGCTGAGGTCCTAGATCTAATATCAGTACTGGTAGGTGGGAGGCTAAAAAGGAGCATCATTCCATCCCTAGATTTCAAGGCCAGTAGAGACAACAAAACCGCAGAAGAGATATGTCACCTCACAGTTGTTATCACCATATTTATCATAAAATAACAGCAGGCATTGGTGACAACATGGACACACAAAATACAACACATAGATACTCTTGGCAAGAGCATAAAATGGTACAAATGTTATTAACCCCACCCCCAAAAAGGCAATTTCTCAAACTACAAAAGGCAAACTACCACATGGTATGATCTAGCAACCCTATGTCATAGTGTTATCCAGAAGGACGGAAAGAAGGAGGGAAAGAAACACAGGGGTAAAGTGAGACCATGTTTTGGGGTTTGGTTTTTGTTTGTCTGGTTGGTTGGTTTTGCTTTATTTTTGACAACATTCCAAAACTGAGAACAAGGAAAATATTATGTAAGTTGGACTTCATCAAAATTAAAATGATAGACAGTGTTAGGAATGTTTCTGAGGGCCACTGTTGCTCACTGTCACTAGTATTGAGTTAACATTTAACATGTAATAACATCTTGTCTGGAAAAAAACATTCTTAAACTTCTTTCAAAAAATTTTAAATTGTTTCAAAGGACATCAAAAATATAAAAAGACAGCTCACTGAATGGGAGAAAGTATTTGCAAATCTTGAATCAGATAGAGGATTGTAACCACACCGTATCAACAGCTTTTATACCTCAACTATAAAAAGACAATCTAGGGGAAGCGAATGCCTCAGCAGGTAAAGGTGTTTGCCACCAGGCTTGAAATCCTGAGTTCAACCCCTGAAGCCCACATGGTAAAAGAGAGAGCCAACATGCAACACGGGACACATAGTCCTAACTTTTACCACATATGTATTTTTTAAGACCACAAGAGGTTTTTTTGGTTTTTGGTTTTGGTTTGTTTTTCTGAAGACAACTCAAATGGACAAAAAGAAGGCCACATGATCCAACAATTCTTCTTAGAGTTATACATCCAAGAGAAATAAAAACATCTGACCCTCTCCCAAAGAAAGTTCTCAGCAGCATTATGCATAATAGTAAAAAATCCATAAATTGATGATGCTAAAAGAAACTGTGTATCCATATAATGGGGTATTATTAATGTACATTTTAAATGGTGATTACATGGTGGTATGTGAGGTATCTCACAATAAAGCAGTTAAAACTAAACCACTAGGATTTATATCACCAAGCAGTTGTGGGGAGGCAGCCATAGAGATTACCAAACTGGTTGTTTGGCTAATAGGAATGAGAGGCAGTGCCACAAGGAGAAGGAAGCTTATGCACAGAAACGCCGTAACTGAAGCCATTATACTGTATGCTCACTTAAAACTCTGCTTTCCAAGGCAGACATCCCCAAACACTGAGTGGGTCAAGATTAGACACCAGAACCAATGGCATTCATGGCGATTCCCTGCCTTCTCCTCAACAATGAGGCTGAGCTGGGTGGCTAGTGAACCCCAGGGACCTGCCTGTCACTGACTTCCCAGCCCTGAGAACAGCAGTGAAAGGTGCCATGCTGGCTGGCCCATTATACATGTTGGGGAGCAAGGTCAAGTCTTCATGCTCCTGTGGGAGGCGCTCTACCAACTGAGCCCTCTTCCAGCTCTGAGAGTTCATTATGATGTTTAAAATGAAATCTTTTCCATTCTACATATCCAAGTATTTGTCTTTATTATTATGTGAAAGAGACCTGTAATCATTCCTCTTCTCCTCCATATTACAGCAAGCATGAAAACACATGTATAAAAACCAGGTGATAGGCACACTGTGCTATGGCAGCCACAGCAAAGCAGGAGCACAAGGAGATTCACGTACTCCATTTTAAAACCAGATTTATAAAACATACAAATCCCTGTTAAAACATTTTTCACGATTTTGCAGTGTGTAAAAATTATGAGACGTAAGTAACATAATCATTCACATATCTTTAGTCCATACAAAAATAGTTGTAATGCACCATAATAGTCATCAGAAATAACATTTCCCCCCTCCGAGGTTAAAGGAGAAAAGAAGACTTTCATTCCTGTCGAAGGTATTCAATTTTCCCTCAAATGAAGTTTAGATGAAAACAATGGGACTGACAAGCTCCACAAAGCAGATCTTGGCAACTCTCAACTCCGTCTATCTCCTTGGCCCGTTAAGCAACATTCCTTCACTAACTGTTGTTCTTCGCAATAACTCCTACAAAGCTCATTGCTGCCTCTGTCAGCCTATCCCCCATGTTGCGCATTTATTCCTGGGATGCATATCAACATGTGGCACATGTCCTTGACATGCACAGAAGAGCTGCACCCCAGGACAGCAGCATGCACGACAATAGTCTCCACTCTTGCTTCTTTGTGGTTGCTGGGATGTAACAGAGAAATCTAATAACTGTGACAGTGGGGCCTTCCGGGTTCTCCTTGCCTTTGCAGACAGGAAAGCTGCACAGATGCTAATGAAAGGTTAAATGAATAGGGATAGCTGACAAGACATACAATAAAGAAGGAGCTTGGTAACCCACAGACACTGAGCAGAGATCCTTGGCTCAAGCAGAGAAAGGACAGCACATTGCCGAGTCACAATATTTAAAACAGCTTGCTATACACAGAGGCTGTGTGTCTGGGTACACGTCTGGCTTTGGACTAAGGGGAAAAAAGATACTAAAAAGGAATTTCAGTATGGGGCACTTTTGGCAAATGTTAAGGTCATAATGAGAGAAAAATGTTTTTGTGTGGGCTGTTACATCTCTGTGCTAATAAACACACAAAGAGCAGGGACAGTGAACTCATAAACCCCAGGTCCAGGACAATACTGTACATTTTGATAAGTCTTAAATCCTGTATGTAGAAGACAGACTTGATGTGATTCTCACTGGTTACACACACATGCAGTGACTCATTTAGCAGTTCCACATCCTGCCTTCCATGTGGAGGGATCCCTGATACTGGAGTTCTGGTCCTTAACTTGTGTAATCGGTTACACTTCAACTGAAACCAGCAAGTATCTTGGACTCTGTAAAACTGCCAGCAGTTGCTATAAAGAACTTACCAGGCTGGCAATTTGTAAATTTCAAAACAAAGACCTTATAATTTCAAGGGGCTACAACTGTGAAAGCACTTTAACCAGAACTCTTGGTTGCAAAGCTTAGCTTTGGCCTGTCTCCCCACACCTTCAAGGTTGTATTCCTGGAGGAACAAATCCTAAATCAGTAGAGAAAACAATTTAAATTACTGCTGGAAAATTAAAAATGCTCCAGAATGTCTAAGAAACTGCAGTAAAAAGGACAAAATTTACATTGTCATATACATAATTTTTAAAGAAAATGGTACACTTCTGTTTTGGCAACAACTTTTAAAATGACATGTCTGTATTACTGCTCTTATGCATATTCATGAGTTAGAATATAGGCTCACAACAAATGGTAAAGGAATACTGAGAATGTGTTTTAAAACAAGGGAGGCTCTTTGAACACCCAAATTAAATTATAGCTGAACTTTTGAGTGGACTGAGGGTTCTAATAAGCAACAAATAAAGACTTTTATTGGCTAGCAACATAATGGGAGCTACTGTGCTAAGAAGACAAATCTGGGCAGTTTATATCCCTGGATATAAGATTTACTTAAATGGTAAATAAATGTCAAAGTAACATCCCTAAAAAGTAATATGTAAATAATGAAAATCAATCACTATCACTGATTATTTAATATAAACATATCACAAATGTTACTCGTTGGACTGATTAACAAATGCCAAACAGGAAGTAAGAAAACATTCAACCCTGATGTCTAAATGTAGCTTATTTACTGATTAAAAATATGCCAAGTTTTAAAATGATTTGCCGTCTATGGTGACAACACAAAGCTTCCTTCTTTTGAAGGAAAGTTTTTTCCATAATCTGGAGTTGTATGCAGAACTACTTGGAAACATCATCCACAGGGAGAAGTAGCTGTCTCATGACCTGGAGTAGGGTAGCGTGCTCCTCAGTGACTGGATGGGAAGCTGCTTTTAATGGCACCTGGAAAGTGGGCCTGACAACCTGAGAAGGGCTCCTTCAGCTGGCACACTGGCTACACAGTCTCACTCAGAATGTTTGGTTGCACCTTACAGCATTCAAATCACCTACAAGGTAGTCCTAGAAAGCTTAGCTGATTCCTTCATTGTTTTCAATGGAAATTCTGTTGCTTTCACCACTCTCTCTCTCTCTGTGTGTGTGTGTGTGTGTGTGTGTGTGTGTGTGTGTGTGTCATGTGTCATCTCCAAGCCTAAACTCTAAGCCAGTTATTGTGCAACATTCTGACTGCCAGAGTTCTTTTTTTAAAAACAGTAAGTATATCTAATAAAATCATGAGGCTCCCTCTAGCTCTTTAGAGAGCTTACTAACCAGCTATACTATGTAACTCCTGACCAGCAAAAGATGTTGCAGGAGAACAGCCGTTTTCAACTCTGTTTCTTGTCAGGATGCAGATGGTAAATGAGACCATCTGCAGAGGAATTCAGAAAGCACCGCTCCTTTATACATTCATCACGTTAAGACTATTAATTGCTCCCAACCTAAGCTTTATGTACAAGGGCTCTATAGTGAAACTGTAACCTGTATCAACTATGCTCACCTTGTATAAAATGAATTTTAATCTCAAAAACCAACATGTAAGCATTTCAAAGAAACCCAACTTGTAACCCACTCTCAATTTTAAAATTTAAAAAGGAAAACCTCAGAGGAGAGAATAACCTGATCTATGAACAGGGTGTCTCTGGAATTTATGTAAAACAAAGATACTGATGGTAATTCATAGAAAAAAATCTTCATGCACCATAATATTTACACACAATCCTGTTAATGACTTTTTTATTGTTTAATCTTTTCAGCAATTCAGTATGGAATATTTGGGAATTGTACTTATTTAGAAGACTATAAATAACATAGTTGCAATATGCCATTGATGTTTTTTCTGTCTTCCAATAGCCATAAAAGCCACTATTACCCTGGCAGGTCAGGCCAAGCAAGTGAGTGCGAGCATTGCTAAAACAAACTCTTCATCCTTGCTGAAGCCACCTTTCAAACATTTACAAAATATTTAAAATAGCCCTGAGGCTTAACTCTAAATTTAAAGTAAGGGAAACCGCTACCTTCATCACCTACTTTGGACTCCCTTAATCTAGGAAATATTTCCAGGAACAAAAAAGAATAGCTCCCTCCCCTCTCCCACCGCATTGCTGCGGTCCCCACGTGGGCTGTGCCCGGGCCCCGTTCCCAGCCGCCGCTCGGGCTCTGAACAGGCCGGCAAGTTGGGAAAGCTGCCGCGGATCCCGGCAGCTCCGTGTATCCCGGGTCCCCGCATCCCGCGCCCTCCCCGAGGGCACCGGGTCCCCAGAGTCCCCGACTGCCCGCCGCTCACCTAAGGTGCGGGGAAGCCCTCGCTCCCGTCTGCCCGTCCGCCCGCAGCCGCCTCGAAAACTTGGGGCCAAGTTGAGGGGTGGGGGTGGATTTCGGGAGCGCCCGCCAGCTGCCCGCCTCCTCGCGGAGCGGCGCTGGAGGAGAACGCGGTCCGCCGCGGCCCGGGGCATCCCGCCCGGCTCTGTCCCTACCCAGTGCGGCGCAAGCGGAGAGGAGGTGGAAACTTCTTACCTTATCTGCAGCGGGTTGTCGAGTGCAGCCCCTGCCTCTTGGTCTCCTCTTAGCTGCCGCGCCTGGACCCGCCCCTCGGCCGCCTCAGCTCTCTGCTCCACCTGCTCCCTCCCCGCCCGCGCGCGCTCTCCCCGCGGCCCCTCGGCGCTCAGGTGACGGATTTACACCCCCGCCCAGGGTCGCACTCGCTCCCTCGAGCTCTGAGTTGTCCCGCTCCTCCCCGGCCGAGGGAGAAAATAAAAAAAGGAAAGGGACTGTCCGGGAGGGGGGCTGCTGGCGAGGCACATATGCTATCCACATATTAAGTACACTGTGTGTGGTTTCCTAAATGTAGCTCTATATAATGGTATCATGTTTGCTTTTAATTCCTAGATTTATAATAGGCAAAATAAATCTTGTATTTCTCTGCATCTATGAAGGAAGATAAAATGTTTCCCTCCTATCAAACGTTGATAGTTTTATTTTAGATTTTTTTTAAATTTTTTTTTTGAAAAGTGCTTTTTGGCAAGGCAGGAGAAAGCAATCTGGAGCCTGTGTGATGGCTGTTCACACTTGGTAATGAATAAACTCTGTTGGCTTTCATGGGAGACAGAAGGGAGTCATTGGTTTACTAGAGATGTGGCCTGCAAACACCAAGCCAGCTCATCCAGGCTCTTGATCTCGTGCCCTTCCTCTGGCAAAACATGTGCCGGATGTGGTAGGAGAAAGAATCTCCCTTTCAGCAGCAGAATGTGTGCAAACTACACCCTGAATGGTCCTGTGATGACCTTGCAAATGTAGCACATGCCCTTGTGACCACAAGACCCAACAACTGTAATTTCCTCTGCTTTTCATTAGAGCTCTCCTGTTGCTGGCAGCAGGCATAGCTTGCTCAGATATAGCTGCTCTGGGACACCCAGGACACCTGCCCTCCCCCACTTAATGCATATGTGCAAAAGAAGGATTCAGTAGGACACCAGCCGCACTGGTTATGTAAACTCAGAGTCTGTCCTCCTGAATGAACTGAGAGGACTTGCAGATGTGTTCTGGAAAGCCAATGGAAGTTTTTTAGGCATTATCTAATGCACTTGCTGAAGTCACTACAAAGCTCAAGATTAGGCAATTTCTTGGGGCAGTGCAGTGCACATGTGGAAGAGGATTCCCCCAGTGATTTCACCAAGGTTGCTTCATTTGTGTATGCACCTTTTCTACTTGCTAGGCTCCAGACATTGCTCTAAAGTGCTGGTGATAAGCCTCTGAATAAGGTGCTGCTTTCTCCTCCTAGCTTGCATTTAGTGCAGAAGACAATGAAGAAGTTAGCAAATTAAACGTGTAGATGGCGATAAATTTCACCAATTTATTTTATGAAAAGAAACTATGGTCTGTGAACTCTGGTGCCTCAGGGCTGTTGATGTCACAAAACTCTAGGTAGACCAACCTAGTCACATGTTTAAGAAGTGATGCGTTCTGAGAAAGACTCAGGTATGGATCTTCCAAGTAGATACCTCTATTGAATCGAAGTTACAGTGGACCCTTGGGTACATCCTTCTAAACTGTATCTGGAGGCCAGATTTCTGCCCATTGAAAATCTCCAATTCCAGTTTGATCAGCACTACCTTTCAAGGTCTCTGTAAAAAGCTTGTAGTGACTTTTACAATATATATTCTCTCTCTCTATCTCTATCTCTCTCTCTCCCTCCTTCTCTCTCTCTCTGTCTCCCAAAATTATACTAAGAGTAAGACATGTACATGAAGAAATAGCTATTTCCATAAACGTGAAGTGGCTCAACATTCAAAATAAATACCCTCAGACCCAGTTAAGTGCTAGCTAGCCATGTGTTTTCTAAACTGTATTCAGAATGTTCACCTGGCCTTCCACAGTCACTGGTTTTTATTCTGCCTCTCTGGTCCTCTGAAGCCTCCCATGTGCCTTCATCTTCCCAAGCTAATGGGCATCCTTTCCAAGGAACACTATGTGGCCTTAGCAAAAGAGCAACATACCTGTGGTTGGGTACTGAGTGAGCTGGGCCAGGAGACTGGGGAGCCAGCCTTTGTTCCCATCATTGCCAGTCACTCTGGGAACCCAAGCTAATCAAGTCCTCTCTGTGCTTTAATTTATACCCATGCAAAATGGAAAACATAATACCGTAATAGTGAGCTGAACATGCACAGCCAAATAAGTTGGGAACAGAATGTTTGGAGTATTTGATTTGCTCCAAACTCAAAGACATGATGACTGGGATATCTCTGGCCGCAGAGACCAGGCACTCTTTTTTTCTTTCTTTTTTATATATTTTTTTTTACATTCCAAATGCTTTCCCCTTTCCCAGTTCTCTACTCCCCATATGTCCCATCAGCTCTCTTCTCTCCACCCATTCTCCAATCACCCTCTCCCTTTTCTCTGTCCTGGTACTCCCCTAAAATGCTGGATCAAGCCTTTCCAGGATCATGGCCTTCTCCTTCCTTCTTCATGTTCCCATGAACATGAAGATATGCTAATTTTATGTCTTGAGTATTCAGAGCTTGTCCCTCAATGGAGAAATGGATACGGAAAATGTGGTGTATTTACACATTGGAATACTACTCAGCAATTAAAAACAATGAATTCATGAAATTTTTAGGCAAATGGTTGGAAATGGAAAATATCATCCTAAGTGAGGTAACCCAGTCACAAAAGAATACACATGGAATGCAATCACTGATAAGTGGATATTAATTAGCCCAGAACCTCTGAGACCAGGTACTCTTAAGGGAACCTAACATAAGATAGGATAAGGAAAAATTAAGCCCTGAACTACTTTGGATATAAGCATTTAAATCTGATCATTATGCCTTATGCCTGAATATTGAGAATAGTGAGAATATTGAGAAAGTTAATCAAAGACTAGGTTGCATAAATATCCTCCCAGCAAAGGTTGCCATTCACTTATGTATGCCCATAATCTCATTAAATTCAACAATCTGCTTTCACTTAAACTCTCTCTTAACTGACCTAGGCCCACAGAGAAAGGTTCCATTTAAATGCATTCTTATTTTAGGGCCAGCCTGGTGGTACATAGTTGTAATCCCACAAATCTGGGAGGTGGAGGCAAGAGAGTGTCAAATTCAAGGCTAGTAGTGTGGGCTGTGTAGTAAGACCCTGCCTCAAACACATCAAACACAAAAGTCTTGACTTAAACTGGACCATTGTGGTCCCCACTGGGGGACAAATGTTGTCCTATACTATGGTTGTTTACAGTGTATAGGATATGGGGCAGTACAAGAGAAGTGTCATCAACAGAAGACCCGAGCATGGATTTATAGTAAATCTAGGGAAATGAGATATTCTTATGCTCAAGGAATAAGTAGAGGGACCCAGTAAGATGTCAGTAACAAGGGCTGATTCTAGATAGAAAAAAAAAGTGTTGTTTAAAAAAAGTGTTTGAGAAGTGATGGGGGAAGAACAGAAAGTTATAGAAAATAGCAGTTACTTCTCAACCTGTTCTGAAGAATGAACATGGGAAAGTTAAAAAAAAACACAGGTTTCTGGGCACCTTCCCGCCTTTTTCAAAGGAAGAAATATAGATTTTTATGCCTCTTAAATTAATAAATGTAATTTTAGTTTTGAAAATGATTTTTACAAACAGGCTTGAGTTATGCTACAGGAAGATTTGTGGGAATTGCAGAAACTTACTGTACTGGATGGCTTTATGTCATTTTGACACAAGTTAAAGTCATTGGAAAGGAGGGAACCTCAATTAAGAAGATGCCTCCATAAGATCTGGCTATAAAGCATTTTCCTAATTAGTGATCAGTGGGGGAAGGCCCAGTCCATTGTTGGTGGTACCATTGCTGGGTTGGTGGTCCTGGGCTCTATAAGAAAGTAAGGTGAGCAAGTCGTGGGGAGAAAGCCAGTAAGCAGCATCCTCTATGGCATAGGATCTTCTGCCTCCAGCTCCCTGCCTTTGTGAGTCCCTGCCCTCATAGCTTTTGATGATTGTACTGTTAGATTGACTGAACTGTGAGCAAAACAAAGCCTTTCCTTCCTAAGTTGCTCTGACCATGGTGTTTCACCACAGCAATAGTAACCCTAACTCACCATATTTGAACATGTTTCAGAGTAACATTGTATAAGTCTTACTTATGAAATTGTGTATCTTATCATGAACAGCTGCATCCTAAGCAGACATAAGGCCTGGATCCCAGCCCCAGAACTGCCCAAACTGAAACAAACAACACAATGAACTAACTTAGTAACATGTAAAAAGAAAGAAGTCTTATTTGTTTCTGGGTGAACGTGTGCTTATTTGCATGATTTCTGTGTATATATGTCTGTTCTAGGTTATCATACAAACTATCTCTTAGTAATTTCTTAAGTGAAAATAATGAAAACATTTTGAAGATGGTACATATATACATATATATGTACATATACACACATATACATACACACAAACATACATGTGTATACACACACACACACACACACACACACACTCACACACATTGATTTTCTGAGACTAGGTTTCTCTATGTAGCTCTGGCTGTCCTGGAACTCATTATGTAAACCAAGCTGGCCTCTAACTCACAGATATCTGCCTGCTTCTGCCTTCCAGTTGGTGGGATTAAAGGTATATGCCACCATCAACTGGCCTTGAAGATGGTATTTATTTTTGGTAGTAATTGGAAAGATAAAGAAGGTTTTGAGATAGAATGGAACATGATCAGATTTACTCTATTGAAAAATATGTAGGCAATGTTTATAGGGTGGATTTAAGTGAAGAAGAACAGCATGTCAAAGTTAAAAAGACTATATCCATCACCAATTTCTAAGAATCAGACTAAATATTCATAATTTCTAAAAATATTTATATTACTAATAATTATAGATGATGATTTTCTTCAATGGGTTTGAAAGCATACCAGGTTAAACAGGCTATTGTTACCATCTGTTAGAACATAGGTTATTATGTTTACATCACCAAGGAAGATGGGCCCAGGGTAATCATTACATTATGGACAGTGTCTTAGCCCATCTGACTCAACACCACAGAAGACCACAATTGATTTATAAAAATCAGATATTAATTTCCTACAGTTGGGGATGCTGGGAATGTCAAGGCCGTAAAATGTAGTGTATAATAACGACAGTCTTGTGGAGTCCCCATATAGTCGAAGAGACAGAAGAGCAAAGGAATAAAAGGAAGTACTGTCCTTACCTGGTGCTACTCCTATTCAGGAAGACTCTCTCCTCAGTACTTACTAACCTCGTAATGGCCCCCAAGGTCATTTCAATCTCTTGGCCACTGAGTTTTGCTTGTTTTTGTGTTTCTGTGATGGAGACTTCGACTCTTGTGTTTCCCTGGTTGGTCTCTAAAACCTAGGCTCAAATGGTCCCTTTATGTCAGCCTCTCTACTAGATGGGATTCTGTGTGTGTGCATGTACTACTCAGAGCAAATATTAACACACTTAACGCATGAACTCCAGGGGTCACATTCAGACCATTTAGCAAGGAAACAAAGAGATTTAAGGAAATAGTTTTAGGGAAAGGCAGGCAATATACAAATGACCAATGAATGCATATATATCATTGGCCATAAGAGAAGTGTCAGTAAACACACACACACACACACACACACACACACTGAGAGAGTGAGACAGAGAGAGAGAGAGACAGAGAGAGAGGGAGAGAAAGAGAGAGAGAGAGAGAGAGAGAGAGAGAGAGAGAGAGAGAGAGAGAGAGAGAGAAGTGGGTATTTGTGCTGAGGGAGGAGAGGAGAAAAAGAGCTCTTTTTTTCAAATGAATACTTCTTCTGTTCCTTTATACTCCTGTTGTGAATTGTGTTATTTTAAAACATCTTCACCTAACTGTGTGCTTTCAGCACCTATGGGGTTGTAACAAGCTACCCCAGGTTAGTTCCTAATGTCTTTTTATGTGTGTTTTTTCCTGTCAGGTACGTATGCATGCATGTATGTATATATTATTTTTAAATTTTTATATCACTTATATCCTACTAGAATATAATCTGAAAACACACTTTTTGTAAATTGACCAATCTTCCGCTGAGACAGAGAGAGAGAGAGAGATCATCTTTAGTTTTATACAGAACATTGTGTGTGCAATAACTGTTCAATGTAGATCATGTTACCTGTACTTTGGTAATAGCATTAACCATACATTACACATATTAACTCTCAAAAACATTAATTTTATGTGGCTCAGTCTAACACTAAACTATTAAAAATATTATAAATTCCTTCTTGAAGACTCACAGGCTAAGATCTGAATGAGAAATGAAAAATTTAGTACTTAAGATTGGAAGTTAAGAAATCAGAATCTTATTATCAGTTTATTCTTCAGAATTTTTTTTTTGGTCAGCAGATGTTCTGGCTAGTTTTACGTCAATTTGAAATAAACTGGAGTCATCTCAGAGGAAAGAACAACAATTTAAAAATGGTCCATAAGATCGGGTTGTAGGCAAGCCTGTAAGTCATTTTCTTTATCAGTCACTGATGTGGGAGTGCCCAGACCATTGTGGATGGGACTGGTGATCCTTTGTGCTAAAAGAAAGCAGATTTTTGTTTGTTTGTTTGTTTGTTTGTTTGTTTGATTGGTTGGTTGCTTGGTTGTTTGGTTGGTTTTCGAGACAGGGTTTCTCTGTGTAGTCCTTGCTGTCCTGGAACTCACTCTGTAGATCAGACTGGCCTTGAACTCAGAAATCTGCCTGCCTCTGCCTCCAAATGCTGGGATTACAGGCATGTGCCACCACACCCCGGTAAGAAAGCAGGTTAAGCAGGCCACAGTGATCAAGGCAGTGAGCAGCACCCATATATTACCATTTAGGAGACTTGATCAGGTTTGTCTTCTCTACCAATTAAAGAATTAAAGGCTGGAAAAATTTGAGAGCCTGCTGGTGGAAGAATATAGTCTATGAAACCTTTGTTTTAAGTTGCCAGGCTTTAGTCTAAGGTCAACAAATTAGAGGGACAGAAGAGATGACTCAGTGGTGAAATGATTTTTGTGCAAACATGAGGACCTGAACTCAAATGCCTAGAACACACCTGAAAACTAGCCATGGTGCTGATGTGTTTGCAACCTTAGTACTGTGGAGTAAGAGGGAGACACACAGATCTTAGAGCTGGCTGGGCACCAGTCTCAAAGAATCAAGAAGGTATATATATGTGTGTGTGTGTGTGTGTGTGTGTGTGTGTGTGTGTGTGTATGAGTTTGTGTGTGTGAGTATATAGTTGATATGTGTTTGCGTGAGTGTGTATGAATCTCTGTGTGTGTGTGTGTGTGTGATGTAGGGTAAATTTGGATATAGAAGCAAATGGGTATGGCCTGTTTGTATTTGATGAGGAAAACAGTAGTCATTCTGCACATTCTGAGTTTTAAGTGTCTAAGATAAAATCAGAAACCCTGTGATTTTTTTACAAGAGCAGGGAGCATGGTTGTCAGGACAGCTGCCTGAAAGGCAAATGGGCTAACAATTTCTGCCATGCCCACAAGGTGAGAGCTCCTAGGAAAGCTTCATTGCATCTGTGGACATGAGCCAGAAGTGTGGGAAGACTTGTATACACATCTGGACAATATCCAAGACAATGGCCTCTGACAAGCCTGCCTTTCCAAGCTCCATAAGGTTTCTTATCATTCAAGTCTAACCCAAGCAGAAAAATGGGAGGTTCTAACTCAAAAACAAGCAATTCAGGCATAGTTTGCACATTTTTATAGGACAGTCCTTGAGTTGATTCAAATGTGAGTGCATAGCACTCTCCATTAAGTCATCTCACCTCTACTTAGCCACAGAGTTCATACAGTCTTCCACATTAAAAATCCACTTACTATAAAATGTTTCTAGCAGAGTTACTGAAAATATGACCATTATTCCTGTCAGTTATGTTTCTTTTCCTTTTTTTCTTCCTTTTTTCTTTTATTCTATTTATTGATATTCATCGTGAACCATACAGTTTGGTTGCCATACTTTTTGGTGTCTGATATCACAGGCAGACCATGCAAATCAATGACAGGCCAGAGGAAAGGCCTAGCCCCCGCTTCTGCATAGCACAGCCTAGTGTGTTGATGTGAGGCTGGTTGTATTGTGAGGGACTGGACTCCTGCCTGGGATGTTCTCCGGCCTCTGTCTGCCCCCTAGTGGAATGGCTGAAGAATATGTGGGAGTTCACAGAGGGTATCCTAGGGAAGTCTGAAGTAAGGCTTCTTGAGACCTTCTGCAGCCATTGTTTTTAAGCTTGGCCTCTTTATTCAGAGAATAAGAAGTAGGATTAAATACACTTTGCATTATAATAACGGCTCTGAACCTTTGGAGCCTGGGTGTGGAATGTAGTGGTTTGAATGAGAATGTCTCTCATAGGCTCAAATATCAGAACCCTGGTGGAAGTGAAGGTGGCCGCCTGCTGTCAACAAGGGGGGGCGGGGATGCGAGGAGCCAGGAGGGGAGAGGGAAGGGTGCGAGCCGCCGAGCACCGGGCACGAACTTTATTTGAGCGCAGCGCCTCAGCTCCAGGCTTCTCCTGCTCTCGGTCCGCTCCGCCGGACTCTGTCTGCCTTGGGCGGCGCCGGAGTGAAGGCAGGGGAAGCCTGGGGACCGCGTCGCCCCGGGGACCCGGCAGAAAGTTGCGCACTGCTAGGGGCGAAAAGTTTCTGGGAGCAGCGGCTTTGGTGTGGGCACAGATGGCGGCTTGCGGCCAGGGCTTCCTTCCCCTTTCCTAGGTCTGGGCCTGGAGTTGCAGCTGGCAGGGGAGAGGAAGGAGACTGCCACCCAAGCAGGCGCCCACGATGGACACCACTCACACGTGTGGGGTGACACTCAGGACGACCCAAGTTGCCCTGCTTTAAGACATGGATTGCGGGCGGCACGCTGGGCACACACCCGCCAGCGGTTGAAGGACACCTCTTAAATGGAAGCAAAACACAGTCGGGCTGCAAGATTGAGGGGGGGGGGGGCGGGGAGAGAGACTTAATCA
The DNA here is from genome assembly GCF_947179515.1 of Apodemus sylvaticus. Lineage (NCBI taxonomy): Eukaryota > Metazoa > Chordata > Mammalia > Rodentia > Muridae > Apodemus > Apodemus sylvaticus. The sequence goes on from NC_067476.1 coordinate 818,600, forward strand.
TCCTCACCTTTCTAATGTATACTGTGTGCCAAAACCATCTCCGCCTCATGCAGATTTATCATCGCTAGAGCAAACTTTTTGCTTATCTGTCTCGGGAGGAAGGCACAGGTTTCTAGCACACTCTGAGCTATAGAATCCTGCGAAGATTTGGTTGGCTGAAAAACAGGTTTGATTACTGTTTCTTCCTGAAAAGAGAAAACTCGTCCCACCTTCTTTTCTTCCCCAAGCAGAGGGAGAGACTGCATAATTTCATTCAGAGGTCAGAATTAAATTCCTCCGAAAATATGTAGACTTGGGATTAAGAAGTCCCTCCCACCCCTCACCCTACCCCTCACCCCCCCATAAGTTTAATGTACATTCACAATAGTTACGCTTAATTTATTTTCAGGATCCATGCCTGACTAGATCCCAAGTAGCAACAGCGGGCCTGAGAATGTGAGTTAGCTTATTCACGTGGATCCAGCCTTCAGCTTTTTTTTTTTTTTCTTTTTAACATTGGGGCTACCAACACCTGTAGTTTCTTGTACTGGTTGGATTCAAATGCCAGAGTCCTTCTAGGCCCATGCAAAGCAGACTGGTAGACTCTTCAGAATTTGACGATTCTATGGGTCGTTTTGGTGTGGGACAATTCGTGTTCTCTCATGTTACAGGAAACACTATAGTATTTTAGGCACATGTTTATCTCAATTTTCTAATAAGTGACAATTACTATTCTCACTGTGGGATAAATTACAGGTTAGGTATCTAACCCTTATCCAATATGTTTAAATACATGTTATCGAAGTAGGCTCATCTTCAAATGATTTGATTAAGGTTTGAAACATAGTCTCTTATTCTCTAAACAGAACTGTAACATCATTCTGTAGAAACTGATTACAGGAGAGATAATGATGACCAAATGCTCATTCTGAAGAATACACATGGAATGCAATCACTGATAAGTGGATATTAATTAGCCCAGAACCTCTGAGACCAGGTACTCTTAAGGGAACCTAACATAAGAGAGGATAAGGAAAAATTAATCCCTGAACTACTTTGGATATTAGCATTTAAATCTGATCATTATGCCTTATGCCTGCATATTGAGAATAGTGAGAATATTGAGAAAGTTAATCGAAGACTAGGTTGCATAAATATCCACCCAGCAAAGGTTGCCATTCACTTATGTATGCCCATAATCTCATTAAATTTAACAATCTGCTTTCACTTAAACTCTCTCTTAACTGACCTAGGCCCACAGAGAAAGGTTCCATTTAAATGCATTCTTATTTTAGGGCCGGCCTGGTGGCACATAGTTGTAATCCCACAAATCTGGGAGGTGGAGGCAAGAGAGTGTCAAAATTCAAGGCTACTAGTGTGGGCTGTGTAGTAAGACCCTGCCTCAAACACATCAAACACAAAAGTCTTGACTTAAACTAGACCATTGTTGTCCCCACTGGGGGACAAATGTTGTCCTATACTATGGTTGTTTACAGTGTATAGGATATGGGGCAGTACAAGAGAAGTGTCATCAAAAGAAGACCCAAGCATGGATGTATAGTAAATCTAGGGAAATGAGACATTCTTATGCTCAGGGAATAAGTAGAGGGACCCAGTAAGATGCCAGTAACAAGGGCTGATTCTAGATAGAAAAAAAGGTGTTCTTTAAAAAAAGTGTTTGAGAAGTGATGGGGGAAGAACAGAAAGTTATAGAAAATAGCAGTTACTTCTCAACCTGTTCTGAAGAATGAACATGGGAAAGTTAATAAAAAACACAGGTTTCTGGGCACCTTCCCGCCTTTTTCAAAGGAAGAAATATAGATTTTTATGCCTCTTAAATTAATAAATGTAATTTTAGTTTTAAAAATGATTTATACAAACAGGCTTGAGTTATGCTACAGGAAGATTTGTGGGAATTGCAGAAACTTACTGTACTGGATGGCTTTATGTCATTTTGACACAAGTTAAAGTCATTGGAAAGGAGGGAACCTCAATTAAGAAGATGCCTCCATAAGATCTGGCTATAAAGCATTTTCCTAATTAGTGATCAGTGGGGGAAGGCCCAGTCCATTGTGGGTGGTACCGTTGCTGGGTTGGTGGTCCTGGGCTCTATAAGAAAGTAAGGTGAGCAAGTCGTGGGGAGCAAGCCAGTAAGCAGCATCCTCTATGGCATAGGATCTTCTGCCTCCAGCTCCCTGCCTTTGTGAATCCCTGCCCTCATAGCTTTTGATGATTGTACTGTTAGATTGACTGAACTGTGAGCAAAACAAAGCCTTTCCTTCCTAAGTTGCTCTGACCATGGTGTTTCACCACAGCAATAGTAACCCTAACTCACCATATTTGAACATGTTTCAGAGTAACATTGTATAAATCTTACTTTTGAAATTGTGTATCTTATCATGAACAGCTGCATCCTAAGCAGACATAAGGCCTGGATCCCAGCCCCAGAACTGCTCAAACTGAAACAAACAACACAATGAACTAATTTAGTAACATGTAAAAAGAAAGAAATCTTATTTGTTTCTGGGTGAACATGTGCTTATTTGCATGATTTCTGTGTATATATGTCTGTTCTAGGCTATCACACAAACTATCTCTTACTAATTTCTTAAGTGAAAATAATGAAAACATTTTGAAGATGGTACATATATACATATATATGTACATATACACACACATATACATACATATAAACATACATGTGTACACAAACACACACACACACACACACAGACACACACACTCACACACATTGATTTTCTGAGATGAGGTTTCTCTATGTAGCTCTGGCTGTCCTGGAACTCATTATGTAAACCAAGCTGGCCTCTAACTCACAGATATCTGCCTGCTTCTGCCTTCCAGTTGGTGGGATTAAAGGTATATGCCACCATCAACTGGCCTTGAAGATGGTATTTATTTTTGGTGGTAATTGGAAAGATAAAGAAGGTTTTGAGATAGAATGGAACATGATCAGATTTACTCTATTGAAAAATATGTAGGCAAAGCTTATAGGGTGGATTTAAGTGAAGAAGAACAGCGTGTCAAAGTTAAAAAGACTATATCCATCACCAATTTCTAAGAATCAGACTAAATATTCATAATTTCTAAAAATATCTATATTACTAATAATTATAGATGATGATTTTCTTCAATGGGTTTGAAAGCATACCAGATTGAACAGGCTATTGTTACCATCTGTTAGAACATAGGTTATTATATTTACATCATCAAGGAAGATGGGCCCAGGGTAATCATTACATTATGGACAGTGTCTTAGCCCATCTGACTCTACACCACAGAATACCACAATTGATTTATAAAAATCAGATATTAATTTCCTACAGTTGGGGATGCTGGGAATGTCAAGGCCATAAAATGTAGTATATAATAATGACAGTCTTGTGGAGTCCCCATATGGTCGAAGAGACAGAAGAGCAAAGGAATAAAAGGAAGTACTGTCCTTACTTGGTGCTACTCCTATTCAGGAAGACTCTCTCCTCAGTACTTACTAACCTCATAATGGCCCCCAAGGTCATTGCAATCTCTTGGCCACTGAGTTTTGCTTGTTTTTGTGTTTCTGTGATGGAGTCTTCGACTCTTGTGTTTCCCAGGTTGGTCTCTAAAACCTAGGCTCAAATGGTCCCTTTATGTCAGCCTCTCTACTAGATGGGATTCTGTGTGTGTGCATGTACTACTCAGAGCAAATATTAACACACTTAACGCATGAACTCCAGGGGTCACATTCAGACCATTTAGCAAGGAAACAAAGAGATTTAAGGAAATAGTTTTAGGGAAAGGCAGGCAATATACAAATGACCAATGAATGCATATATATCATTGGCCATAAGAGAAGTGTCAGTAAACACACACACACACACACACACACACACACACACACACACACACGCGCGCGCGCGCGCGCGCGCGCGCGCACTGAGAGAGAGAGAGACAGAGAGAGAGAGAGAGACAGAGAGAGAGAGACAGAGAGAGAGAGAGAGACAGAGAGAGAGACAGAGAGAGAGAGAGTATTATAGCATATGCCAGACCTGAGGAAAATTGCCCAGTGAATAAACCAATAACACAAGAATGAATACTGAATGCTCTGCTTACATGAGGTACTTGGACTTACTAAACACTTATGGTGAATCCACTTTAGGAAACCATCTTGATAATTCTTCAAAAAGTTAAATACAAAGTTAATTTTTAGGTATATTCAAGATAATTAAGAACCTATGTCCACAAAAATTTACAAGGGAATATTTGTAAGACATGTTTCATAATATTCAAAAGGTCAAAATAACCTCAATATTCTTCAATTAGTAAATGCATTAAAGGTGTCCAAGTACAGAGTCTGAAGTTGTGTGTCACCATGCTTGGCTAAAATAAATCGTAAAAGACATTGAGGGAGGGACTTGAAGGGGTGAGTTCTATAGATATAAATCATATCTCATTTTAGAAATGGAAGGAAACTTACCCTTAGGTTAAAAAAAAGAAAATATGGAAATTTATACTTGCTGATTAAGAGTACATGCTTAGAAATCAGACTCCTTGAGTTCAGAGCCTCAGTTGGGGGCTTCATTATGGAAAGCATAATGAAGTGGTTTGCTATAGAAAATGTATTTAGTTTCTGTGTGCTAGAGTTGATCTGAAACAAAGTAATAGCCGTATCTCCTTAATAGAGACCTTGTAAGAGCCAGTTTGTACGTCAAAGAAAACAGCTTTCTACCCCACACATTAAGACCTCAGTAAATGGTGGCTAATGTTAAGAGTTTTAAAATTTATTTCAAAAGTATAGAACAATGTTGTCTGCATCATGAAGGACTAGGCTAAAAGGATCCCTGACTTCTGAAACTAATGTTTGTTTACATCTCCACATGGGGATGAAAGCTTTCTTGGTGCAGAGTTGGTACTATTCCTTCTTGCTCTTCCTGACTTCTAGGAAGCAGAGGTTGCCCCACAACAGGTGTTCCACGAGAGAAAACAACTAGACAGCCTCCTTCTGGTGTATATTCAAGTCCATGTTTGAATCTAGTGTGTGTTACTGTGTCATCAATGACTTTTCTGTGGCCATAGAGGAATGAATATTCAGAATCCAGTTAGACATTATGGTGTTTTGGGAAAATGGCAGGAGTAGGTTCTCTTGTAGGTTCTATGACCACTCCAGTCATTGGTAGCTGGATAGGTTTACAGTATCAGGTATGAATTCCCTATTATTAAATGGGCCTGGAGTCCAATTAGATGCCTGTAGTTATCCTGTAGATGTAAGTTACATATTGCACTTTTGGGGGTATCTGAAGCTTAATAATCTTAAAATGTAAAGTCATGTTGGCACATCCATGTGTTCACAGCTAATGGGAGTGCTAAGTCAGGAACCCATTTTAAGTCCAGGACTTTGAGAGCAGTCTACACTGGCCCTTACCTTCAAAGTAAAGCCAATCTTAGGTGCCATATAATTATAGATGCAAGAAGTTTAGCATCTGGCAAATGTTACAGATGCTTTCTTTGACTATTGAGTCTTCAGGAGTAGAACTTTCCTGGAGGAAACACATCCCTAGGGACCCCACATCCTGGTTCCTGTCTCCCTCTCCTTCTCCCTCTCCTTCCTTTCCCTCTCTCTCTGCTTCCTGTGTGTGGATAAAGCATAACCAGACAACTTCAGGTTCCTGTTGCCATGTTTTCCGGGCCATAATGGTCAGAAAACCATTTGGCAGCATGTGTAATAAATACAAAAGCATATACCCTTTGAATTTCTAGAAAAGCATAGGTGTATTTCTATTTGAGGAAAGCAGCACTGTCATTCTTGGGAGCTTTGCTTAGAATGACAAAAGACAGGAAACCAGCCTGGCAATTGTGGCTCACACTTTTGATCCCAGAACTGACAAAGACAGGCAGATCTCTTTGAGCTCAAGGCTACACAGAGAAATTCGGTCTTAGAAATAAAACCAAAACCAAAACCAAAACAAACAAAAACAACACAAACTAGGATCCTAGCCAATTTCAGTTCAACAGTGTTTAAAGACATTAGGATAAAAGAAATAATAAGACACCTTTTGGCTCTAAAAAAGAATGAATGCATCTTTACACACTGAAACTGAATAAGACACAGAGAGGGGAAAACAGAGTGAAGAGCCCCTGTACAGAATGCTGCCTTTGGTGCATTAGCATGCATGGATAAACTGTGAGGCAAACTATCTCTAAAAGAACACACAAGGAATTGAGAATGTAATTCTCAGACAGGGAGCACTGAGGGATAGTGAGATTTTAACTGGATGCAGCCTTTTTTTATCTTTTGACTTCTCAAGTAAGAGAGTGAAAAACTGATTCGGAAAATGGTTTAAATCTCAAATAAATTAAATGGTCAATAAAATTCAGCAAAGATCTCTCTCAAAAAAGACCCTTAAATGAAATCTGAGGATTTTAATGTGTGAACAGTGTGCAACTGTAGAAAGTAGACCGGTCGACACACAGCACATGCAAACTACCACACAATTAATAACATGTTTTCTAGAGTGCTGCAATATTTTAGGACCCATTATTTTTTATTAGGTTTTCTTAAAAGTTTAAATAATACAGTGCCTCCGGGCTCAGAAAATTAAAAGCAACTGAAGATAAGCTGACTTAACACTGGGAATGCAAACTTAATTGGTTTCTCTGTTTCCAGGGCTCCACAGTTATCCCCGGCTAGCAACTTTTAAAGCCTAAATGGAAGTCCACTACAGTTAGACTAAATGTTGACCTCTAGCTTCACAACACTCAACCAAACTCTTTGACGAGAAAATTGTATGTCGAAGCCCTTCTGTGAAGAACTTGAGACAATATAGGAAGAGAAATCTACTGGAAATGGAATCTATATGAACTTGTGTAAGAAAGGCCTGCTCTTGATAGACCAGGAGTTTTGAAGTATAAAAATAACTCCTATAAAGGGATAATTTCTCATACAAATGTTATAGATTATAAAACACGATATATAATCCACTGTTCTGACTAGTTTTATGTCAATTTGACACACTTGAGTCATTTGGGAAGGGAACTTTGGTTGAGAAAATGTTCCCCTAGGTTGGCCTGTGGGCAAGCTGTGGTGTGTTTCTTTTTCTGCATTGATGGTTGATGTGTGAGGGCCCTGAGCACTGTGAGTGAAGTCACCTCTGAGCTCCTGCTCTCTGGTGCTATAGAAAGTAGGTTGAGCAAGCCAATGGCTGGCAAGCCAGTAAGCAGTGTTCCTCCAGGGCTTCTGGGCCAGTTCTTCCTCCCAGCACTGTGAATTCTTGCCCTGGCTTCCATGAATTCCAGCCATAATCTAAAATAAACACTTCCCAAGTTGGCTTCATCATAACAGAAGCTCTAACTAAGACACTGCCTGCTTGGTATGTGTACAAATGTATGTGCCTAGGTCATACAACCTTCTTGTATTCGTCATAAGAAGTACCATCTATTTTTTAACCTTCTGAGTCTGGTCTAGCCTCAGGTTTTCTTCTGATCAGTAGAATGTGACTGACCTGAGGTGGTGCAGGTTGCATGGCTCAACCTCAGAACCTTTGTAGCTTCCTTTTCCCCGTGGAACATTACCCAGAAGGTAGATCCACCAGGAAGACTCCCTGAGGATGAGAGGCCCACTGGAAAAAAATAGAGGGACCCAGCTCACAGGTAGTACCAAATGCCATGCACGCAGACTGGGTTTCCATTCTGCCCCAAGGACTCTGCAGACAGAGGCTAATCTGGCATAACTGAGGCCCCATATCACCAGCGGTAAATAGGTAGACAATCCACAAAACAATGGCAAGCGGCAAATTATTATTATATGCTATTGCTTCTGGATGCTTGACTGACAGAAAAAGCAGACAGGATTAGTAAGGCATGTTCATCTCTATCTAACACAAACTACAGCCTGTGCCAGAGTGGATTCCTTGTTTGTTTTATATCATGGCTGGTATTCTCTACCACTGTGCCTATTATAGTCCACCACACACTCTGTAGGCACTAAATAAATACTCTTTAACTAGTCCCAACACACGTATTAGCCTTTGGGTATATTTATATTTCTAAATGTACTAATTTACTAATTTGCAAACTGCTGAAAATCAACATAATTATCATCAACAGTTTGTATCACTCTCATATCACGAGTGAAACAATGGAACATATAATTGGGATATGGCTCCCTGGCTGCAGTGGATTATAGCACGTGTCATAACAGTGCTGGTAAGATTGTATGATGAGCTAGCCCTCAAATGGTGGTTAATAAATGAACAGGACCTCTGTAAGTGAAACCCTGAGACAATTTTTTCAATTGCCACTGAAATTGTCCTGGGTAGGGTCATAATAAACAGATCAATGAATCTTGGCAATTGACCAGACATTTTCTACTGATAAACAGATAATGCTTTACATCTTGTTTACATAGCTGTCACACTTAATACCAGGATTACAAAAACTGATCCGAAATAACAACTATCAAGATGCTGCCCAGGAAGGAAGCAAAAGCAAATGAGGAAACTGAAAATATCAATATAAAAGCAGTTAACTGTGATGAGAAGCTCCGTGAATGCCAGTTGGCCATCATTTCCACTTTGCTGTCAAAGCAGAAGACATTTGGTGTGCCACCAAGTCTTATTCTAACAATGGGACACTAATGCATTTGACCAACAGAATGTTCATAGGTGCTCAAGACACTAATCTGAACTGCAAACTGTATGCGCACATTTATTCTCAGACACAGTTCATAGTGCTTATCTTTTCTCATCCTAGAATCTCAGGCAACTCAGGCCCATGATGTTAGACAGTGCCGTATGATCAAGGAGTCGTTACTGAAGCCAGAGCACCATGGCAGCACCCACGTTCTAATTATGGTATAGATGGCAGGCTGCTGCCAGACTGAGCATTAATGTGGACACCAGCTAGACCTGAAGGAAGGGCAACTGTCCCAGTGGTTTTCCTGCATCTCAGGGATGGGAGTTCAGTCAGGCATCATGGGGAATGGGGTGGGGGTAGGGGATGGGGGAGAAGATTGTGATTTCTTGATTGTGGTGTCACCAGCATGTGGAGAAGAGAGAAAGTTAACAAGAAACTGCATTCGCTCATCAAAACCTGGGTACCGAAGGCTGCAGTTTCTATGGGGATGCACAGAACTTTCTGCTCGTCGGGAAGGTAAAGTGCATCTTCAGAAAGCCAGTCATCCCTTGACACCAGCTATAATATGCGAGACAGGGAGGAATTCAATAAAGCACTTTGTGACTCCCTGTGGAGGAGATACATGACATGTAGAGAGACTCCAAGTTCCTACTCTGAGGCACAGATTTACACACATGTCCCTGCTGCCCCTCTACCTCCCAGCTTCACCTCTCCGTTCCATTCTGTACCTGGTAAAGATTCTTGTGACAGTTTGACTGGGAAGGCCTCCCAGAGGCCTATTTGCTTGAATGCCTGGCCCTTAGTTGGTAAAACTAAGGATTAGGTGGTATAAGCACGTTGGTGTATCATACAGATGGCTACAGCCTCTCTCTCTCTCTCTCTCTCTCTCTCTCTCTCTCTCTCTCTCTCTCTCTGCCTCCAACTTGCACATAATATGTAGGGTGTCAGCTACCCCTTCAGCACCAGGCCTGGCTGCCTGCCACTATGTTTCTTGCCATAACAGTCATGGACTCAACTTCTGAAGCTGTCAGCAAGCCCCCAGTCAAAATGCTCTCTTGAATAGGTTGCACTGGTCATGGTGTCTCCGCATAGTAATAGAAAAGTAGCTAAGACAGAGCTGTGCCTGCTGCATTCCTGCCCCCCCCCCACTCTGAGACACACACACACACACACACACACACACACACACACACAGCCTCTCCTTTTGTCTCTCCAGGGGCAATGCGCTGCAGAATAAATGTGGTGAGGAAGAACACCTTCAGCCTTTGCACAAACTACAGTCTGTACCAGCTAGGAGTGGGCCTGTTAATAAGTTCTCAATGATAATAATTCTCCCCAATCTGGGACACCTTGCAATTCTTTCACCTTGAGTGTTCAACTTTGGGAAGAGCATTGGAGACCTGGAAGCTGCCTTTGACCCCAGCAAGTATGGTTTTCTAATCTAATTATACTCTCGATATCCAAGTGTAAATGCCACTGAATTGTGTGGTACAGAGTTTAAGTCACTTACATCCCTATACCACCCTTGCTCTAGTTAATATTTGGCTGCACACAGCAGACTTTGCAGAACCAAAGAGTTGATATGACCTTCTTGCTAGATTAGTAAGAAGTTTTAAGACAAAACCAAAACAGCAATAACAACAAAACAAGCCTTCAGGCAGGCATTCATTATATTAAATAGGGAAACCTTCATCAGGTGACCCACGCATACCAGAGATAGTTAATAAGGCCTGGAGGAACGTAACTGCTTGTACCAGGGACATGTGAGTTTTCAATGTCTGTCAAAAGACTGTTGAGTAGAGCTACAGTGCATTTGAGTCTTGTGCCCCTCAACACCAAGCCAGTGTCTAGCACATAACTGGCTCTCAACAACTGCTGGTTAAATTATTGACTGACCAAATAAAGACTCCATTGAAATAAATTCCTGGGATCTACTGAGGAACCTTTCAAATATTTTGTGGAAAATGAACATTTGAATATCTTGACGCTAAAGTGTTTTTGTAATGGTATAAATTAATAGAGAGAGTAGGACTAACCTTTGAGAGAAAAAATTACAAGCAACTGTTGTAATAGACTATTGGTGTAATATTTTCCTTTAAAAAAATGCTTAAATTTTATTTTATGCTTGGGGTCTGTAAAGGAGCAGGAGAGGGCTCTTGTCTGTTTGCAGAAATAGGTTATTTAAAGCCAGGCATAGTGGTGCTTGGCTGTAATTTCCAGACGTGAGGGGAAGAGGCAGGAGGGTCGAGAGATCAAGGTCATTCTCAGCTACCTAGATGAAGGCTAGTCTGGTCTACATGATATTCTGCCTGAATTTGTTTTAAAGGATAAACTATTTAAAATTTAAAATAAGTTTTCACTAGATTGCCACTGGGTGGGGGGAGGTATGCTTTTCTAGACAGGGTTTCTCTGTGCAGCCCTGGCTGTCCTGGAACTCAATCTGTAGACAAGGCTGGCCTTGAACTCAGAGATCCACTTGCTTTTGTGTCAGAGTGCTGGGATTAAAGACTTTCACTACCACTGCTCGACTAGATTGCTGGTTAAATTTACCCAAAACAATAAACAGACAAACAAACCATGAAAACCTCCTGTCTGCCTTTTCTTTTAGGGGAGTACAATTAAAACAGCTGCCATGCTCTGCAGAGAGACTGGAGCAGTGCCCACCAGCGAGACAGGCACTGTGCTCCTGAGTGAAGCCCACAGCCTCCAACCCAAGTGGCCTGCACTTGATTGTGTGCCCTGGGCATCAAGAAATCACTACAAAATTAAACCATATATTTTTTGGTTTTTGACTCTTAAACTACAGAAATATAAAACTTAGATATTATTACATAGTTCCTTATACTTTGACAGTATCTATGAACACATATACTCTGGTATCAGTACACTTTAAATGTTTCTTATGATAGCAAACAGTATGTGTTCCTGGTTTTCCAGTATTTCAGTACAGACTGCCTACTAAATGCTAATTCTGTGTTCTGAGCACAGAGTCTAAGACCCATCTTGACCAGAGAGACAGTGGAAGAAAATGAGAAAAACAGACAATCCATGCCAACTGTGGCTGAGAGTGAATAGTGGCTCCGTGCTGTCCTAAAAAGAAAGCTCAAAGCCAATCTGGGTTCAAATTCCAATTCTTCTACCAACTAGTCCTGAAAACTTAAGGAAACCATATAGCCTCTGGAGAGCAGAACCCTCTGCAGGCGGCTGAAAATCACAGGCTTCCTGATTAAAATAGGCATAGCAGCTAGAAAGACAAAGTATCAAAACGCTGTATGCCACCCTGCTGTATGCCAT